>NC_134102.1:75009418-75341918 GCF_000715075.1 Nicotiana tabacum | reverse complement strand
AATATATAGAGGAACGTATATACGTGATCTTTGATGAATCTCACCATTCAAGTGGGAAAGATTCACATGATAAGGATGATCAAGATGAAGATTATTCAAAGGTCCCTAAAGAGGTTATTAATATGGCAAACAGGACGGCAGATCTGATGAATCAAGTCAAGGAGACTAGTGAAGAAGATACAACAAAACTGCCAGCTGATTTGGAGGAACCTGATCCCTCCATCATAGCAACTAAAGCTGACAATAGAGTTGTTGATGCTGTATTAGGCACTTCAGATGCAGAACAAAGAAGTGGTATTCATACTTACAACATTGCCAATAATGGGTCACATATTGAGGAACCTGGCACCTCCCATCCTGAAACCCAGGTGTCTAACTGGAAGCACAAAAAGCACACATCCTCTTCAAAATGTAATCACCCTTTGGATGCAGGGATTTAGACTAGATCAAAGGCAAGAAACATGTTTGTTTTCTCAGCTTTCTTGTCTCATATTGAGCCGAAAAATATCAAGGAAGCATTGAAAGATGCTGACTGGATTGCTGCTATGCAAGAGGAGATCCATCAATTTGAGAGGAACAAAGTGTGGCACCTGGTTCCTAGACCCTCAGATAGAACAATTATTGGAACTAATTGGGTGTTCAGAAATAAGCTTGATGAGTTTGGCAATATAATAATAAATAAATCCAGGCTGGTGGTCCAAGGCTATAATCAAGAATAAGGAATTGACTACGATAAAACTTTTGCTCCAGTTGCAAGAATGTAAGCCATCAAAATTCTCATTGCTTTTGCATCTCATATGGAGTTCAAATTGTTTCAAATGGATGTTAAGAGTGCATTTATGAATGGATATTTGATGGATGAAGTCTTTGTCAAACAACCACCTGGTTTTGAATGCCATGAACATCCTGAATATGTCTTCAAGATTGATAAGGCTTTATATGGATTGAAGCAGGCCCCTCGTGCATGGTTTGAAAGATTGTCCAGGTTCCTTCTGGAGAATGGTTCACTAGAGGAAAAATTGACAGTACTCTTTTTCTGAAGAAACGAGAGAGGAACTTACTAATTGTGCAAGTCTATGTTGATGATATCATTTTTGGTGCAACAAATGATTCTCTATGTGAGGAGTTTGCAAACCTTATGGGAAGTGAGTTTGAGATGAGTATGATAGGGGAACTAAACTTCTTCCTTGGGTTACAAGTAAAGCAAACCTCTAAAGGAACTATGATAAGTCAGCAGAAGTACATTAAGGAGATTCTAAAAAGATTTGAGATGGAAAGTTTAAAGACCATTAATACTCCCATTGCTACTGCCACTCGTCTAGACTTGGACAAACCTGGATCCCTTGTAAATAAATTTATGTATCAGTGTGTCATTGGATCACTTCTGTACTTAACAACTAACATTCCTAACATTGTGTTTAGTGTTGGATTATGTGCTAGATTCCAATCAAGTCCTAAAGAATATCATTTGAAAGCTGCCAAGAGAATTCTAAGGTATCTCAAAGGAAAGCACGACATGGTCCTCTATTATCCCTCACAAGATAATTTTGACTTAATTAGGTATGTTGATGCTGTATATGCTTGTTTTCTGGTGGATAGAAACAGTACATCTGGAATGGCACATTTTCTGGGATCATGCTTGATTTCATGGGGTACAAAGAAACAAAACTCTGTAGCTCTCTCTACTGCAGAAGCTGAATATGTGGCAGTTGCTTCTTGTTGTGCCCAATTGTTATGGATCAAGAAACAACTAGAAGACTTTGGTGTATTATCTGATTGTGTGCCACTTTTGTGTGACAATACAAGTGCTCTTAATACGACGAAGAACCCGGTTCAGCATAAGAGGACAAAGCACATTGATGTGTGACATCATTTCCTAAGGGACATTGTTGAAAAATAACTCATCTGTATGAAGTTCTGCAAATTAGAGGACCATATAACAAATATCTTCACCAAAGCACTGAGCAGAGAGCATTTTTAAAGAAACCGACTGCAATTGGGTTTGATCAAGCTGAACTGAGAACCTGGTCCCTCGATGATTTTCTATGAAAGGATGATAGGGTGAATTGCTAAAAAGTATTTTTTGGCAATTTCTAACTCAATTCTATACCGTTACAGGTAAACACTCACGGCAACTATAGAGCAAACAAGTAGCTAATGATATTGCATATTTTGTGAAGGATGATGTTCTTATTTTCAAAATTTGTTAGGTAACGTGGTTCCTATGACTCAGGTTAGTAGTTCCTCCTACACTCATATGCATTTTTTAAACTGCTAGTATGCCACGTCATTAATTGCCTCCGCCTTTACCATATCTCCTAAACCCAAACAACACACCTGTTACAAACCGACCCGTCTACCCAGTTCATTAATCAGACCTAATTGTAACCGGTCCTTCTTTTCCCTATAAATGCCCCAAAAGGTAGTCTCTCTCTCTCTCTCTCTCTCAAAATTGTCTACGTCAAACACTCCTCTTCTCCGAAAACCCTCTTCTTATTTCTTCACTCTCTAATAATCAACCATGTCTTCACCAAAATCTGAGTCTCCAAAAGCCACCACTGAAGTCCCTGTTGTGTCTTTGTCTCATGAGGAACAACCATCTAGATCGGAAACTCTACCTTCACCCACTGAATCCCTAATTTCCAACCAACCACCATCCACAGTCTCCTCCCCTACACCGTCCAGTTCTAGTTACCATCTCAACCGAAAAGCCAAAATCTCAAAAGGTTTGTTGCCTCTCCCTCACCGTCTACTACCACAGAGAAAGTGGAATCATAAGGACCTACGTCTACCTCTCCCTTTCTCTAAATCGCAGAAGACATAGTGGAAGGAGATGAAGGTGTAGAGGTCTCCGGTCAACGTGTTGATGTAGCCTATTTCATTGCTACTAGGAGTGGAGGGACAGTCACATAAGAGTCTGTTCCTAAATGACCCACTACCAGATAGCAAAAAAGATTACTCTTGACAGTGAATTAAAGGAGAATAAGGAGAAAAGAAAAAGGAGAATGCTTGTGAAAAATAGACTGGTAGATGAGAAGGATGTGCCTCTGGAAACTGTTGTGGAAGTTGAGGATGAGGAGACGAATCAGGAACCTGCTCCTCTTGTCAGGAAAACATCTAAGAAGGTTATTTCTGTGAAACAAAAAAGGTCTTATCTGCAAAGGATGCTGAAGTTGGTGGTGAAGCAGTGAGAAGGAGAAGTCCATTGAGAAGGAGAAAATTGTTGAGAAAAAGAAGCCTCTAAGAAAGAGGCCAAGCAACATTGAAGAACTTGGTTCATCAAAGAAGGCAAGAGTAGATGTGTTTGAGCTTGAAAGGAAAGCTAAATTGAAAAAGCAGAAAGTTCTGTGGGGTAGAGTTTTTGACACTGACATTCTTGATCAGTCTGGAATGAGGAAGTTGGTAGAAATATGCGACTTCCAGAACTGGACTCATCTCTTTACAATTCAGAGTCCAAAAGTATATGCGGAGAAGGTTCGCAGTTTTTATGTTGACTTGTTTACAATGGAGGGTGATACCATCTGTTTGAAGATCAATGGGCTAGATTTCATGATGGATGAGACTGTGCTTGGGAAAATTCTTTGGGTACCTACTGAAGGGCTCCCAACTGT
The DNA here is from genome assembly GCF_000715075.1 of Nicotiana tabacum. Classification (NCBI taxonomy): domain Eukaryota; kingdom Viridiplantae; phylum Streptophyta; class Magnoliopsida; order Solanales; family Solanaceae; genus Nicotiana; species Nicotiana tabacum. Next base: position 75,338,307 of record NC_134102.1, on the reverse strand, counting down.
GGAGGGAACCTGTTCCCTAGAGTTTAGGAAGATAATCCTCAAGCCTCAAGTTGTTCAACAAGGGAACGAGTGCACAAGAAGGCACTACTTCTAGAATACCAACTATTATTCAAGTTGGTGAACAAGGTCTTGATGCCAAGAGCAGAAAGGAGATACATTGCCTCTATATCGGACCTGGTTCTTTTGGAGGCATTGGACGCCTACACTCACATCAATCTGCCTGGGATTTTGATTGAACACCTAAATAAAGTGGCAGACTTCAAGGATGGAAATTATGGGTTGCCATATGAGATCCTTCACACAAAAGTCTTTGAACGATTTGAGGTCCCCTTGGAGAGAGCAGCTGTGGGAACCCGTAAACAAATATTCTCAATGACCACCTTGGAAGAATGCGAGTGTGTTGACAAAAGGGGGTATAGGAAGCAGTTCCACAATGAGGAAATCAGGTGGTTGAAGGCACGAAATGCTATTCTTGAGGGTAAGCTCAGCTAGGCCAGCAAGGAACTTGGTTCCAGTAGTGCTCAGGGAGCCGAAGTTGCCTGCTTGAATGCTAAAAATACAGAGTTGAGAAAACCGGTGGAGAACCTCAAAGAGCAACCGATCAATGATCAAAGGGCTGCTAATGCTCGCATTGATAGTCTCTTCACGGCCCTTGCTCCTTAGTCCTTCTCTTCCTCATGTATTGTCCCTTATTTTGTCCATTTGCTAGCCCCTACTTAATCTTACTTTGTCTTTTTATTATCCATCCCTTTTGATTGTGGTACTCTAGTTCTGTTTGATTTGTGTATGTTTTGTTATGTTGGTACTGCTACAATGGTTCTTTTTTCTTCAATTAATGAGCATCATCGCCCTTTTAAATGCATGTTATACTCTTGTGTTCTATTTTTAGCTATGTTGTGTGCATGAAAGTGGTATGAGTTAACTTTGCTAGATTTCTTTTTGTATTTACTTGTCTGTTTATTTCATGATGCTAAAATGGGAAAGAAAATTGAAGGGGAGAAACAGGTTCTCAGGGGAATATGGCTATTCTGCAGGGGGAACAGTGTGGAGATCCGGTTCTCAGGGGGGAATATCAATTCTAAGTTTATCGTCATCAAAAAGGGAGAAATTGATAAGTTATGTGTCTTTTGTTTTGATGATTTAAAAAACTTCATAAGAGAACTAGATAGGGAACCTGATACAATTGGTTCCTCCACGTTCAGAGAAATAAGTCAAATGTCTAGTATAAGTCTCAATGAAATCAGATAAGGAAACAATAAAGGGGACAAATAGATATCAGTTCCTCCGATCACAATACAAGCTAGGTTTTACAGTTGTCAAAGCTACTGCATTTCACATGCAACGGTACATCAGCACTGTTGAAGCATGCTGCGTACTAGAAACTCTCTTGCATCATCTTTGATGACCTCACTTATATATTACCAACATGAGGCAAGGGATTAAACACACTTGCAAAAACATAAATATCATTTACTCTCAAGTGTGCACCCGCCTTTATTCTCCCAAAGGCATTCAATAACAAAATAACAACATAACAAAGAACCAAATCCCAGCGTTGATTACCTCGTGTGTCCTTTAGTATTGTTATGTATTTGTTCATGTTAATCACTATTCCTACTCAGCGTTTTAGAAACATTTCGTAGGACATCTTGTAAACCATAAATTGTGTGGTTGTTTTCACTAGAGTTAGTTAAGTGCTTAGCTTTGTAACATTGTTATTACAAGAGGCTCACAATATAGGTTTTGTGAGTAGGTGAGTGATTAAGAGTTTAATTCCTAGATTACAATAGGTTGCATCTAAAGTTTCTTCAGTTAATGAATTTGAAATCCTACCAGTGTAGGTCGTGGGTTTTAATCCCGTGAGCTGAAAATTTTTTACGTAAATATCTTGTGTTATTTACTTATTATTATGTTCTGTGGGAACTGATAGAGAACCAGGTTCGCTATACAGTTTGGTGGACTCTTAGTTTACATCAAAAAGTCTTCTTAAACTTCGTGTCTCATCTAAATAAGTTACATAAAATGAAACAGAACGATATTAAGGTTTAATGCATTATAGAAATAGTATATATATGGTAAAAACTGCAATCACAAGTAAAATAAAAGAACTAAAAGTATTATTTACCCAAAATTAAAATTATTTTAATGATGAAGTAACAATAACACTTAAGAGTAAGAAAATAAAAAATTATATTGCTAAGGAGTATATATATTTTACCTGAATTAACATAAGAGGGCAATCAATGATATAGATCCTGTCACATTGTATAGTAGATCCTCCAGAAATGGACATGGAGGTTTGATGGAATCTCCTAGCATCTCAAGCTCCACCTCTGCATCTTCTTCTGTAAACAATATTCCTTCACCAGTGCAATTCACCATCACCTTTCTATTGGCCCTTCCTCCCTGCTAATGGAAAGTAAAAAAACAAGCGCTTTGTACAATCCATCTTTAATCCACCTTAGTAGGATATATTCCTTCTATTGAAGAGTTGTGTTTGTAAAAATATTGTTCTACTTCTATGTACTTCTTGAAGAAACTCTGATTCTTATCTAAAACACCCATGTGCAAAGGAGCCAAAGCGTGAGCCATTGGTATCCAATTTCTCCAAATCAAAATTCCTTCTTTTTCTTCTAATGTTTCTTAGGTGGAGACCTTCTTGATAAAACTATGGTCTGTGCCCAAAATTACATTTTTCAGCTATGTGATTTGTGTTCCATGCGGTGTAGATACAGAAAGTCCAAATCTCAATTGAACAGAGAGGCCGAAAGGAATTTAAAAAAATTAAAAATAATTATTTCAACACATATACTTTGGATCTTGGGTCAAATTGTTGTGGGTTAAAAAATGGGTTATTGTTTAAACTAAAATGGGTATTTAAACCCATTCATGATTGGTCAATTAGTTTAATGTGACTTTAAACAAATAGCCATATATTTTCAGCGTCAACTCTATTCTTTTGTGAGTTATATATAAGTTTTAATATGTATAGCTTGGTATACTTTAGCGGCCCTACGAGGCCAATTAATTAGGATTTAGGATAAAGGATGTGTTGAGCTGAGCATGAAATTTATAGATTTTGAGAAGAAAAAAAGGCTTCTTATATTTCTCTGTGTGTGTGTTCCCATGAGCAAGGAAATTTATACAAAGTTCATAATGCTAATTAAGAAAGTAAAATAAAACTATACAATCAATTCAGCTATCAAATCAAATCAAATAAAATCAGATCTCCTAAATTTAATCAAACCTCCTGAAATCTTGCTAATCAACACTCCTAAATCAAATCTCCTTGAATCATGCTAATCAACACTTCCCCTCAAGTTGGTGCAAAGATGTCTCATATGCCCAACTTGCAACTCAAAGTATGGAAAGTTCACTTGTTGAGACCTTTGATAAACATATCAGCTAGCTGTTTTTCTAATGGCAAATGAAACAAAACTCAGGATACTTGTTGTAATTTTTTATTTGATGAACTGTCGATCAATTTTCACATGCTTTGTTTGGTCGTGCAGGATTGAATTATGAGCTATACTAATGGCAGCATTATTGTCACAGTACAAGGAAATTCTTTCTTTTTCAGATAGTCTCAATTCTTTGTAACCAAAATAGTTCGCAAACATCTTGGGAGATAGCTATATATTCTGCCTCCACACTTGATCTTTACACTACACTTTGCTTCTTGCTTCTCCAAGTAATCAAGTTTCCTCCTACAAGCGTACAATAACCAGATGTTGATCTTCTGTCATCTAGAGATCTAGCCCAATCTGCGTCTATAAAGGCTTCTATTTGGAGGTGGTCATGTTTGGAGAAAGGTATATCATTCCATGAGCACACTTCACAAACCTCAAATTGTGAAAGACAACTTACATATGAGGATTTCGGGGATCATGCATGAACTGACTCACCAGGCTAACTGAATAGTCTATGTCTGGTCTAGTGCGGGAGAGATAAATGAGTCTTCCAACGAACTTCGGATATCTCTCCTTATCAACTGACTCTCCAACTGTTCTTTGAATGTGACTTGTGATATCTTTCAATGGGCGATTTTGTGGGTCTGCAGCCTGTCATACCAGTTTCCTTCAAGAGATCCAGAATACACTTTCTTTGAGAAATAAAATTCTTCCCAAGAACTATTGCAATATTTCTAGTTCCTTGATCTCAAATTCATATGCCAACAACTTCTTCAATCGGGCCATCTCATCTTTGTCATCTCATGTAATTATTATGTCATTAACATAAACTATGAGAAGAGTGAGTTTACCCATTTGATGTCTTATGAAGAGGGTATGATCAATATTGCTTTGTTGGTAACCAAAGGAGATCATTGTTTTGTTGAATCTGCCAAATCAAGCTTTGGCGATTGCTTCAATACATATAAGGGGCGCATCTTGCCACCCCTGCACTACAGGAGTCCCTTACACAATTCTTGAGCATGTTCGGTACTCTAGCTCAGGCGGGGTTTATTTCACTTGCACTGGACACATCTCAGGCTAGGTAAGGAGCTCAGACTCCCGCAGGCCGTACTCCAGAGCAGCGAGTCCGTGTTAATCAGGTCCTAGAGGTTATGCCTGTGCAGCCTGTTATCCGGTTCAGCCCGAGGTTAGGGCAGTGGCATCTGAGGAAGAGTAGCTTAAAATTGAGAGGATCAAGAAGTATCATGCTCCTAATTTCAATGGCTTAGCATCAGAGGATGCACATGATTTTCTTGAGAAGTGCCACCATATTATCCTCACCATAGTGTGGAGATGAGCGGAGTTGCTTTTACTACTTTCTAGCTATCAGGAGCAGCATATCAGTGCTGGCGAGCTTACAAGGAGGGTAGCCCAGCTGATGCAACTTCACTTACATGGACTCTATTTTTAGAGATGTTTTTGAGAGAGTTTGTTCCCCAGACACTTCGGGTTGCTTGGTGCGCATATTTTGAGCAGCTGCATCAGGATACAATGACGGTGTTAGAGTACAATGTCAGATTCAGTTATTTGTCCAGACATGCACCTGCTTGGTTTCTATAGTTAGAGAGCGAGTCCACCGATTCATCGAGGGGCTCAACTATGGTATTAGATTCAGCATGGCTTAAGAGTTGGAGAAAAATACTCCATACAAAAAGGTTCTAAAGATCGCACGGAGGTTGGAGGGTATACGAGACCATGAGAGAGAGAGGACAGGAAGGCCAAAAGGCCTCGAGATTTGGGTGGATATAGTGATGCCCGCACCCAATTGCATCCCGTCATGGTAGGGTATATGTGAGTCATTTAGTCTATTCAGCACTTCCAGCTTCTAGTGGTGCTCCGGTTATTCCGAGGTTTGAGGTTGCACACTTTGCTCAGCCACTTTCTAGTGCACCTCCTACAAGGGTGCCTTCAGCGGCCAGTCCAGCAGACCGGGTATGAGCCAGACCTAGTAGTCATATCCACCGAGAGATTTATTTGAGTGTGGTGATACCCGTCATATAGTGAGGGACTTCCCTAGACTCATGAGGGATGCACCTACACAGACTACTCAGGCTCTACGGATTCAGCCAGGTCCACAGACTTCACAGGCTATAGTTGCTGCTCCAGTTGCTGCTCCACTCCCACAGCCAGCTAGGGTTGGGGTATAGGCGGGTAGAGGCCGCCTAGATGGAGATTCCGCCTAGACAGAGGCAACCGCTTCAGATGCAGTCATCACAGGTATGGTTTCGGTTTGTCATAGAGATGCATCAGTATTATTTGATCCCGAATCCACTTATTCATAAGTGTCATCTTACTTTTCTCTATATTTGGATATATCTCATGTTTCTTTGAGTTCTCCTATTTATGTGCCTACGCCTGTGGGAGATTCTTTTGTTATGGACCGTGTGTATCGGTCGTGTTTAGTTGTTATTGGTGATTTTGAGACCAGAGTTGATATATTGTTGCTCAGTATGGTAGACTTTGATATTATTTTGGGCATGGACTGGTTGCCGCCTTATCATGCTATTCTTGATTGTCATGCCTAGACGGTGATATTGGCTATGTCAGGTTTACTGCGGTTGTAGTGGAAGGGTACCTTGGATTATGTTCCTAGCAGGGTGGTGTCCTTCCTTAAGGCACAACAGATGGTTAGGAAGGGGTGTGATGCATACCTAGCCTTTGTGAGGTATATCAGTGTTGACACTCTTACCGTTGAGTCAGTTCCGGTAGTGAGAGACCTCCCAGATGTATTCCCAGTGTCCATTGATGTGCATTGATGACTTATTTGATCAGCTACAAGGTGCTAGAGTGTTATCGGAGATTGATTTGTGGTCATGGTATCATCAGCTAAAGATTTGGGATCCGAATATTCCAAAGACTGCTTTCAGGTCTTGGTATGGTCACTACAAGTTCCTTGTGATGTCATTTGGGCTGACCAACGCCCCAACAAACATTTATGCACCTAATGAATAATGTATCCCAGTGGTATCTTGATTCATTCTTCATTGTGTTTATTGATGACATCTTGGTGTAGTCCCGCAGTCGGGAAGATCAGGAGCAGCATCTGAGGATCGTGCTCCAGACCTTGAAAGAGAAGTTGTATGCAAAATTCTCAAAGTGTGAATTTTGGCTTGATTCGGTGGCGTTTTTGGGCCATGTGGTGTCGAGTGAGGGGATCGAGGTAGATCCGAAGAGGATTGAAGTAGTTCACAACTGGCCTAGGCTGTCTTCAACTACTAAGATTTAGAGTTTTCTTGGTTTGGCCGGATATTATTTCCATTTTGTAGAAGGTTTCTTATCCATTGCTGTACCTATGAAAAGATTGACCAAGAAGGGTGCTCCTTTAAGATGGTCCGAGGAGTGTGAGGCGAGCTTTCAAAAGCTCAAGACTGCTTTGACTATAGCCCCAGTATTGGTGTTACCTACGGGTATGGGGTCTTACAATGTGTATTATGATGCATCACGTGTTGGCCTTGGCGCGATGTTGATGCAAGATGGTAGGGTAATGCCTACGCGTCTCGGCAATTGAAGGTCCATGAGAAGAATTATCTGGTCAATGACTTGGAATTGGCAGCTATAGTTTATGCATTGAAGATTTGGCGGCACTATTTGTACGGTGTTCCTTGTGAGGTCTATACAGACCACCTGAGTCTATAACACATGTTCAACCAAAAAGATCTTAACTTGCAGCAGCGGAGATGGTTAGAGTTGCATAAAACTACGATATCACCATTCTATATCATCCAGGTAAGGCCAATGTAGTGGCCGACGCCTTGAGTCAAAAGGCGGAGAGCTTGGGCAGTTTAGCATATCTACCAGCAGCAGAGAGACCACTAGCTCTAGATGTTCAGGCCTTGGCCAATCAGTTTGTTAGATTGGATGATTCGGAGCCCAGCCGGGTTCTTTCTTGCGTGGTTTCCCGTTCTTCCTTATATGATCGCATCAGAGAGCGTCAGTATGACAACCCCAATTTGCTTGTCCTTAAGGACACGGTTCAGCACGGTGATACCAAAGAGGTCTCTATCAGGGATGATGGTGTGTTGTGGATGCAGGACTGATTATGTGTGCCCAATATGGGTGGGTAACGAGAGATGATCCTTGAGGAGGCCTACAGTTTGTGGTACGCCATTCATCTGGGTGCTGCTAAGATATATCAGAATTTGAGTCAGCACTATTGGTAGAGAAGAATGAAGAAAGATATAGTGGAGTATGTATCTCGGTGCCTAAATTGTCAGCAAGTGAAGTATGAACATCAGAAGCCAGGCGATTTGCTTTAGAGACTGTAGATTCCCGACTGAAAATGGGAGCGTGTTACCATGGACTTCGTTGTTGGGTTCCCACAGACTCTGAAGAAATTTGACGTTGTATGGGTGATTGTAGATAGGTTGACTAAGACGGCTCATTTCATTCTAGTGGTGACTACCTATTCTTTAGAGCAGCTGGCTCAGATCTATATCTGTGAGATTGTCCGACTTCATGGCGTGCCAGTATCCATCATCTCTGACCGGGGCACGGAGTTTACATAGCATTTCTAGAGAGTTGTGCAGCATGAGTTAGGAACACGGGTTAAGTTAAGTATAACATTTCACCCCCAGACGGACGAACAGTCCGAGCGCACCATTCAGATATTTGAGGATATGCTTCGTTCCTGTGTTATGTATTTCGGGGGTTCTTGGGATCAGTTCTTGCCATTGGTAGAGTTTACCTACAAAACCAACTACCAATCGAGTATTCAAATGACTCCTTATGATGACCTATATGGGAGACGGTATCATTCTCCAGTTGGTTGGTTTGAGTCGGGAGAGGATAAGTTATTGGGCACGGATTTGGTTCGGGATGCCTTGGAGAGAGTCAAGTTAATTCAGGATCGACTTCGTACAGCCTAGTCTATACAAAAGAATTATGTTGATAGGAAGTTTCGTGATGTAGCATTTATGGTTAGAGAGCGAGTTTTTCTCTGGGTTTCACCCATGAAGGGTGTGATAAGGTTCGGGAAGAAGGATAATTGAGCCCTAGGTATATCGGTCCTTTTGATATCCTTGAGAGAGTGGGGGACGTGGCTTACAAGCTTGCATTGCCACCTAGCTTATCCACCGTTCATCCAGTATTCCATGCTTCTATGCTCCAAAAGTATTATGGTAATCCGTCTCATATTTTAGACTTCAGCTCAGTCCAATTGGACAAGGATTTGACATATATTGAGGAGCTAGTGGCTATCTTGGACAGACAAGTCCGAAAGTTAAGATCAAAGAACATTGCTTCAGTGAAGGTCCAATGGAGGGGTCATCCGATCGAGGAGGCGACCTGGGAGACTGAGCACGACATACGGAGTCATTATCCTCATCTATTCATCACCTCAGGTATGCCCTTATGCATGTTCGAGGACGAACGTTTGTTTTAAGGGGGGGATAATGTAACAACCCGACCGGTCGTTTTGTGTAATTACGCCATGTTTCCCCTATTGACGCTCCACACATGTGTCTTTATATTTTTATGACTTACGGGGTTGATTACTTTTGTTCTGGTGAAGATTTCGGGTTGATCTGGACCCTTTGATTCTTAGCTTAGAAGCTTAAGTTGTTAATGTTGACCAATCGTTGACTTTTGTAAAAACAAAAAAAAAACCCCGAAATGGTGTTTTGATGGCTCTGATAGCTTCGTATCGTGATTTTGGACATGGGCGCATGCCTAGAATAGAATTCAAAAGTTTGTAGGCTGATTTGTGTTGTTTTGCCGAAATTTGGCAATTTGAAGTTTAGAAGTTTGACTGTAGGTCGACCTTTAGCTTCTGGATCGTAATTTGGTTTTTGGACATGGAATAGGTCTGTTATGCTATTTAGAACTTGTCTGTAAAATTTGGTATCGTTTGGAGTTGATTTGATAGGATTCAGATGTATACTTGTAATTCTAAAGGTTCTTTAAATTTACCTCGAAATTAATGTGTTTTGATGTCTGATTCATAGTTCTAGATATTATTATTTTTATTTTGGTTGCGCGAACGAGTTCGTATGATATTTTTAGACTTGTGTGAATATTTGGTTTGGAGCCTCGAGGTCTCGGATGAGTTTCAGACATGATTCAGAATGGTTTGAACTGAAAATGGAATTTGCTGGTATGCTGGTGCTCAGTTATCGCAAATGCGAGCACCAACCTAACAATTGAGAAGGTGATAGGGGGTGGTCAGATGTCGCAAATGCGACTTCCTCTTCGCATTTGCAAAGTCAGCAGGCCTGAGGGATGGTTCGCACTTGCGAGTATTTGGTCGCATTTGCGATAGTGGCCAGCTTCGCAATTGCGACTTTTGTTGAGGCTGTCAGGGTTTGCAAATGTGATCCCTGATTCGTAATTGTGAGGGTTCACAAATGTGAAACATGTGTTGCAAATGCGACATCTGCAGCTGGTCATAAGGGCTGGAAAGTTGAGATTTCATCTCATTTCTCACATTTTAGAACCCTAGACTCGGTAGGAGGCGACTTGGAGAGGGTCTTTTCACCTACTAATATTGGGTAAGTGATTCTAATTAATTTTCTACTATATTTCATGATTATATCTTAGATTTAACATTAAAATCATGCGAATCAAAGAGGAAAAATTGGGAAATTTTGTTAAGTTTTAAAAAAATGAGAATTTGAGTTTTAAGAGTCGATTTGGACTCGAATTTTGAAATTAATCATATCTATGGACTCGTGGGGTTATGGGTAGTCGAAATCTACCCTTTGGACCCGGATTTTAACTGGGCAAGCCCCTGGTTGACTTTTGTTGACTTTTTTGGGAACAGTATAAAGATCATAGCTTTATCTATTGTAATTATCTTCCCTTGCATTGTTGATGATATTAAGTCAATTTTGATTAGATTTGAGCCATGTGTAGGCGAATTTTAGGGAAAAGCTATTTTTGAGGGTTGAGATGGCTTAGTTGAGGTAAGTATCTTGCCTAACTTTGTGTGGGGGAACTACCCCTTAGGAATTAGTTTGTTTGTGCTAATTGTAGTATGTGAAAGTCGTATATGCAAGGTGACGAGTGGGGGCATGGGTTATATGTGGTATTGACCGGTTTAAGTTATTTAGACTCTTTCCATGCCTTTAATTAAATTGTCACATCATGTTTTAATTCTCGTTGTCAATCTACTGATACTTGTGTTAGTCTATCCTTACATGCCTTGTTTGAGTTTGTTAACACTTGTTTTACATCTTACTTGATATTTTGCTCTTATATTTTAGTTGAAGTTATTACTTTCCTTATTGTCTTGCTACATCCTTAATTGTAGATTTACTTATAACTGAAGTTGTAATTTCGTGAAATATCTTCTTGTTCAGTTATTGGTGTTGAAGTTGTGAAAGTCGTTATCATATTGAGGCGAAGTTGTTAATTGTTGAAATATCTCCCTTGTTGGGCAATTCACATTCATAATTATTGTTGATATTCCATTATTATTTTTATTGTTGATATTCTTGTACACATTGCGGTTGAGCCATGCTAATGTTGTGAAAACATTGATATTGTTGATTATTGGTAAGTTGTGGCATATGGATACTTTTGGCACAAGTTGTGATTGTATTGTAATATTGATACACATGCTGTAGTATAAGGCTTGGGGTTGATACGCATGCGGCGAGATAAGGTGGTCTTGATATGCGTGGTGCTAGTAGGGGAACTACTTGAAGCCACGCGGTATGATACGGTGGGCTAAAATGCGGGTAGCTATTTTGGAAAAAATGATTTTTAAAACTAAATGTAAGGCTCCCGCAGTGATAGAAGAAAATATTGTGATTGAAATTGAGAAATGTGAATTCGAGGCGGTACCCCAGTTATGATTCTTGTTGTATACGAGGCGGTACCTCTCTTTTGATTCTTGTTGTATACAAGGCGGTACCTCGGTTGTGATTCTTGTTGTATACGAGGTGATGCCTCGTTTGTGATTCTTGTTGTTTATCTCATGTTGCAAAGAGTTATTGGTTGGAACACTTCTTGTTGTGTTGTTCTTCCTTGTTCTTTCTGTTATTATTTGTATATGATCATTGTGTTTCTTTTCAATTGCTTCCTTTATGTTATATCTATGCTTACAATCCTTTCATTAGTCTATGTTATTAACTTGCTTCATAGTACTTGTTTCTCTCCCCTTCTATTACTTCTTGTTATTATCTGGACTCGTCACTACTCTATTGAGGTTAGGCTTGATAGTTATTGGGTACCGTTGTGGTGTACTCATACTACGCTTCTGCATATATTTTTGTGTAGATCTAGGTACGTCTGCCCGTGCCGGGCGTTAGTGTTGATTGTAGCTGTCATCTGGAGACTTCAAGGTATACCTGCTCAGTGTCCGAAGGCCTCGAAGTCAGCTTCCCTTATCTTTTATTCTGTTGTATTTCTTATTCAGACGGTGTTGTAGTAGATATTCCAGATTATTCTTTAGAGCTTATGACTCAATTCCACCTGTTTTGGGAGAGTTGTGGCTGAGATCCTATTTTGAAAGTTTATATGAGTTTACCAGTCTTGCTTTAGTATTTCTGTTTGATTATTTCTGTTAAGTTATTATTACATGTTAGGCTTACCTTGTCTTAAAGACTAGGTTCTATCAGGACCTCCTAAGGTGGAAAACTGGGGTCGTGACAGTTCTAAGTCTCCTCCTATTGTCCTCTCTCGGGTCTTAGTTCCACCATATATGTCCTTAATCACTCAAGTGTAAGCTATGGGAACACCTCTGGCCTCTAAACATCTCCATAAAAAATACTCCGGAACTTTGTCGTATGCTTTTTCTAAGTCAATTAACACCATATGCAAGTCTTTCTTCATATCCTTTTACTGGTCCACCAATTTTCTAACAAAATGAATAGCATCCGTAGTCGAATTCCCCTGCATGAATCCCAACTTGTTTTCCGAAAGTCTCACCCTTACTTCAACCATCCTCTCCCAAACATTTATAGTGTGGCTCAACAGCTTGATACCCTTGTAGTTATTGAAATTTTATATATCACTCTTGTTCTTCATACTCCACCTCTATTTTTGGGCATCTTATTCGTCTAAAAATGACATTAAAAAACCTTATGAGCCACTCCAAATCTGTCGTACCCACGTTCTTCTAAAATTCCACCGGAATTTCGTCTAATCCGGTCGCTCTTCCCGTGCTCCTCTTATCAAGCCCCCTCGACCTCCGCAACTTTTATACGCCTGCAATATCCAAAATTTCGAATGACTCTCAGAGTGCTCCAAATCACCCAGCACAATATTCATGTCCCCCTCTTTGTTCAAGAGTTTTGGAAGTACGTCTGCTATCTTCGTTTGATAAGTGCCTCTTCCATCAAAACTATACCTTCCTCGTCTTTGATGCACTTTACTTGGTTCAGGTCACGAACTTTCCTTTCTCTCACCTTAGCTAGCCTGAACAGCTTCTTGTCTTCGCCTTTGACCCCTAATTCATCATACAAACATTCAAACGCCACAGTATTAGCCATTAAAGATTTATTTTCATACTGGACAAAATAGTTATTTATAAATTTTCCTACTATTTAAGAGTTTTAAAATAACTAATTTTTTTATATTAAATTCTTTCTTATTTGAAATATTTATTTTCCAAATATTAGGATTCTAAATATTAAGACTTTGAAATCATCAGTTGCTTATTAAATCTTTTCCCTTTTAAACGAGGTACCAGATTGGAAGTTTTAATAATTAAGGCCTTATATAGAAATTCAAGAAATATACTATGTTAACAAAATATGGCATAATTTGTTAGAGATTCTTTCGTGTAATTGAGTAACATAGAAGTGATAAAACTAATTCTATCCTAATTTGTGCTATCATTAGTTTGGCTTTATATATCTTTTCAAATCAAATTTTTGAGGTGTCTTTAAAGTAATCATGTGATATAATTATAATTATTTCAATATCATCTTTAATATGGACTGTTTATATTTGTATTACTTTTTAATTCAAGTAATATCTTTTCATTTATTATTTTTGTATAATAATTTTGACACTATACTCAATAATTAGAAGAAATAACTAATAAAATTAAGAATATAAAAGAGAGAAAGAAAATTAATTGGAAAAATGTTAATAAAAATAATAATAATAAATAAATAAATAAAAATCTGCAAACACAACAATCCAAACGAAATGTTAGTTCAATTTTTTTTTATCTCTTGTAAATAAATATTTTAGTGGATAAAATTATAATCATAGTTAAATATTTAAAAATTTAGATGAGATAATATTAAAATTTTGAATCAATAAAAAATAAATAAATTTAATATTAAAAATATTAACTAAATCTTTGAATTAACAAAATTAACAAAAGAATTAAATTAAAAAAAATTCCAAATTCTTCTTAAAAGTAAAAATTATTTTTTAATTTGACAAAAGTTTTAGGGTATATATTTTTATTTCTATAAGAAGAGCATTAACGATAAAAAAATTTAATTATTGTATAGTATTAAGAGCCAAATTGGTAAAATGCAAAGTTGAATCAGTAAGAATTAAATAAAAATAATTCCAGGCATATATTGTGCTATATGTGATATATGTATATATATATATATATATATATATATATATATATATATATATATATATATATATATATATACACACACACACACACATACATTAAATTTTTATTTGTTGAAGAATAATCTAAAAGTACTATGAAAATATGAATTCTGAATTAGTGACAATGATTTTTCGGGTAACCTTAAATATGAGAAGTTTTTATTTTTTATAAGATTACGCAATAAAGCATCATAAGCACTATTAAGCCAATAAATAAGGAAAAGAAAGTCCCACTCATAACAATTTGGAAAAAAAATACTTGATAGAATGTCTAGCATAATTGCTTGGTCTAGATTAGATGCCCAAAATATTTAGCATAATTGCTCTAACATTATAGTCATGAACTACTAAAATCAAATAATCATCAGTTTTGTCAAACATACACACACATACACATACATATATGATTGATGATTTTTCTTTTAAATATATCCATTGAGATAGGATACACACAATACGCGTAATATAAGACTAGCATAAAAAATATCTCTAAGCTTAAGATCGTATTCATGTCTCACCATATGTGCCAGCATACCATGACCTTTCCGATGCACAAAAGAGCTTCTTTGAGAATCAACTGATTGGCTTGCTAGCTTGAACTGATTATTGTTATTTACTCACAAGTGTTATGTCACGATTCAAGTTTATGGTACATATTGTTGGTGTTGACCCAAGAGATCTCACCGTTTAGTCATTTGGGCTATGCCATCATAAAGCTCAAAAGCGCGTGTGTCATATAAGTTGTGTTGTGCCTTATAAAGCTCTTCATTTTCCTCTCCCATTTTGATATGTGATTCGCCTAAGATGGCATAATCATCCCTTCTTCAAAAGCTTATCATCCTAGAAGCCTATCAGTCCTACTTGACCCGCCCTTTGTCATGGGTATCACATTTACCCCCGAGGAATCAGTGTCCTCACTAAATTTTACCGCACTACCATATTGAGGGAGAGTCGCGCTTTGATATCATATTTATCACGATCCAAGTTTTATGGCACGTATTTTTTGCTTTGCCTAGCAAACCTTACAAATTTTTTCCTTGGGCTACTCTATCATCATGCCGAAAAGCACATATGTCATGTAAACTTGTGTTGTATCTTATAAAATTTTTTACTTTTCTCTCCCGTTCCAATGTGGGATTCACTTAATGTGACATGTGTAAACTTTCTTGAGAAGGTTGCCAGCCTAGAAGCTTGTTAATTCTGTTTGACCCGCACTCATCGACATGCCCTCCCTCATGGGCATCACATACAACTCTCCCTTGGGACTCAACGTCTTAGCTGAGCTTTGGCCTACTACTATACTGAGGAGAGTCGGGCTGATCCAAGCCTATAGTACATATTATTCTCTTTGGCCCAGCAGACCTCACAGACTTTTTCTTTGGGCTATGTCATTATCGAGCCGAAAAGCGTGTGTGTCATGTAAAGTTACGGTGTGCCTTATAAAGCTCTTCACTTTTCTCACTTTTCTCAGCCGTTCTGGGCGTCACATGCTACCCTTGAGCCCACTTCATAAGATCTCGGCGCAAAAGGATAAACAACACTGGAGAACAGAAGATCTCTTTGCCTCGCTCCTTTAGTCCCTGTTGACATAAAAAAACTGCTGAATTTTATGTCCAACCTCTACCAGACATGTCTAATCCTTGGTCTTCAAGCCTAAAAGTCAAGATTACTCTGCCTTAAACCCTAGCACACGTCTATGCAAAAGGGGTATATATTCCCTTTAAAAGACATTCTGAAAATCACATAAAACTCTTGGGATATTCACAAAGAAATCGATACATTAAATATTGTCTTTCTTAAACCTGAAGTGATCAAGAGACGTGCTTCCTCAAGATCAACTCATGGTTGGACGTTTTTTGGCAATCAAATACTTCAAAAAGAACCACACAAATCCTACATTCGAGAAATACGTCGCTTAAGCTTTCGAATCACGTAGAACAATCTCGAGAGAAGAATCAAGAGAACAAATAAAATTGTACCCACAATTGTTTATCAATAAAAATATTATTATTTTGATGATTGCAATTAATTTTTCATATGTCGAATTTGTTTTGTTTTTGCAAACATTCTCATGGAAAAATTATAACTTTGTCCAATGACAATCACTGAGTACCAGTTATAGATTAATTGTTAGCCACATAATACATTGATCTATATATAAAAATATTTGTTTTCCTTGAGCTATATCATTTCTTTTTTTCTTCTACCTTGTCCTTTATGCTTTTGGAATATAGAAGCATAGTTCGTTCATTTCATAACTAGGTGGATACAGGGGTGCATGTCATTGTCACTAGCAACTGTCAAATAGGAACTATTTTTCCATTTGATAGTATTTTACTACCTGATAATTTCAAGAACTCTGTATGTGAGACTTGAGTTTGAGATTAATTATTTAGAGTGCCATATGAGAAGATTGGTGCTTTTTAACTCTTTAACTTCCCAACCACGAGGTTTCGACAAACTCATATATGCATATCAAGCTTTTTGTTTTTAAATTTCTTTTCTCGGAGTCCACCATTAAACACTAAATTAAGCTATAAATCTCCCACAATAAAGATTTTGATTATGATGACTAGAATCTTGACTAACAAACTTGTCTGCGTTCCTTCTTTTCCTTTAAGAAGACCCTCGTTTTCCAACAAAGCAAGTGGTGCACTTCATCATATATTTGTAAAAAAAGGAAAAAAAAAGAAAAAACGAGACAATAATGGACAACGAGATAAGTTAAACATAGTTATCATATGTATCACCACTTTCGTGAAAAGAACTTTTGAACTTACTTACCTAGGAAATAGTTATTTATGAAATTTAAGATAACATAGTAGGATTACATTAATTAATTAATATGAAGAGATTGTCGTTACACTTTTCTTGTTGGCTTTCTTTTTCATCCACGGTTAGAAGAGTGCCGAGCTGATAAATATCTTGAAAATTATGGGCGTCGAGCTGATAAATATCTTGAAAATTATGGGCGTTTGTTCCAAAAAGAGTTGTGTTTTTTTTTTTTTTGTGTGTGTAAATTTATTCTCAAACAAACACCATAGAACGTTTTTGCCAAATTTGAAAAACTACTCCACAAGTATATATTTTTCAACTTTTTGCAAAAACTAAAAAACTTTTGTCAAACTACGTACCACGTTGACGACCCAAACTAGGTTACGAAACATACTTGTTCTGTTACAACTTCACTTGGGTATTTTGCTAAATGAGAGCTATATATGTAAAATCTTAAATATGTCAATATTCGTCCTAATATCAAAATGGGTAATATCACACATTAGACCGCAACTAAAATTAAAGAGGGGTTGGGGGTTTGGGGGGGGGGGGGGCAAAATATTTGATCTTTTTATTTTTTTCCATGACAACTTTCATCGTATCGCAAAATTTGCAGTTTTTATTTGAAAGAAAACAACATTCTCCTATTATCATTAAGTTCATATGAAATGCGATTGAAGGGGGCTTTAGAGCAATGATAAATTTTTTTTGTGTGATTATAGTTTCGAGACGTGAAATTAACTACTGATGCTTTGCATGCATCAAGATAGGTAATCTACATTACATCCTCTTAAGATACTTCTCTTCTCCGAACCCTGCATAAATATGAAATATTTTCTTTGCTGGGCTACCTTTTTCTGAAAATGCGATTACACAGGCTGTCGTTTAATAATAACTAGTAACTAGTAATTGCAGAAGACTAGGTGCATCAAACTCAAAAAAAAAAAAAAAATTGTGAGACATTGTTTATCTCTATCACTCTTATGTGCAAGTACCCAAATCCTATGATTTACAATTTTACATGCAGACTATATTCTTTTACTTTTATTTATTTTCTTTTTGATACTTGACTGTTTTGATTCTTTAAGAGCTTTTGACTTTTGATATATTTGGCCGGTCAGCTAGTCATATATATTTTTTATATACTTGACTAGCAATTATAATTTTTTGATTGACAGGTCAAATATATCAAAAGTTAAAAGCCTTTAAAGAATCCGTATTATACTTGTAGACTATTATTTTCGGGGCGCTACACGGAATAAAATTTTATTTTTTAATATAGGCTGAAGTGAGTCAAAATCAAAATTAACAAGCCCATTAAGTAAAAATATTTGAGTTTAACTTACCTATATTAGCAGGGTAAAAAATTAAAGTAATCAAGTTATCCAAAAGATAATTATACATAATCCTCCATAAAATGTGAATTTATTATTTTGAAAATAAAGCAGATTACTTGCAGCAACGTATAAAGATAACTTAGCATTGTAAAACTATATATATATTAAACTCAAAATACTAATATTGATGGGTGGCAGGTAACTTCAAACCAAAACGTTTCAAGTCGTATAATCCCTTTATTTAACATCTTAAGCGTCATGCATATTAATTTATTTATTATTGGAGGCTCCATTCTATCTCATCCTTCTATCTTCAACCTCGTATCTCCTCAAGCTACAGAAGTGGTCCTGCTATACGTAGAGACTAGAGTCCTTTCCAAGGTCAGATTGAGGCAGAATCTACGACATTTCCGTTTTTTGTTTTTTAAACATTTGGACATAGAAAGTTTGAAACTACACCTTTTATTTAATTTGTATATCACACTTTTATTATTTAGCGAACTAGTCATCAGTTTTCTCACTGCAATTTTTTCACACGTTAATTATTGAAAATATTTGAAATAATTATAAAATTATGATTTACATTACTTTTTATGTAGTTTCTACTTTAAACGATTAAGGACAAATGAACTGAAATCAATATTAAATTGTTCGATCCACATACCCGAATCTTTCTCTTTGTTTGAAACGAATTAAATAATTTATTGGAATAAGAGTGTAACAAAATCAATCCAATATTTCCACAACCGAAAACGAAAGAAAACAATAAAAACTAAAAAAAAGGAACTATTAATTGCGAAATAAATGCATAATCTCAATATTCTATCATTGAGGGGGAAAAGAAACAAGAAATTTGTAGTATGAAGCGACCTATTTCATCTACCAGACTGAGTGTCTCTCTCCCATTCTTCGACCCTTCAACATCAAGCTTACAATTCTCCAGAAAAACTATAAAATAGAAAACCAAATTAAGATGTGTTACTGTTTGCTACTTAGCTTTTCAGGAAGCCCCAGGTGGATTTTGATGGCCCATACCAGGACTATGTCCTGGACCACTGTAATCTTTTACTATTTCGTACTTCTTGTAACGACTGAAAGAAAATGAAGGTTTATAAGGGTGCATGTATATAGTCTCATCAGTAGGAGTTGGGTGAAATTTCAATACTCTTGATGCAACTACGACCAACTCACATTGTTGTAGAAGAAGGAAAAGAAACACATAGGAAAGAAGCATATAAATGCTTTTCTGATGTGGTGAGGCCATAAAATAGGGATCGAAGATATTATCTCAACACAAGAAAGTTGCATTAAACTTAAAACCTTAGAATTAAACTTATGCTAGCAATCAGCAGGGCTGCTATTTAAGCATGCTAGAAAGGTCCGACAACATGGCCAGGGTGGTTATAAATTAAACAAGAAAGTTAAGTTAGTGAAAATCGATGCACATGGTAGTGTTCTCAGATATTAATGTAATCAAAATTCTAAAAAAGAAGCTTGGCATCGGAATACTTCCATTTTTGGTAAGTTTAACATTTCTTGATTATTGCCATATTTATACAGCCAGTCATTGAAATTCTAATAGACCCTTTAAGAAAGCGCATTAGCTTAGACAGTGAAAAATAACAATTTGCTTTATATTTTTTCTGTTTTCTTTAATATATGGGGAGGCTCAAAGTCTGCTGCAAGACACAAAGTAAACGGTTATGTGGTAAATGCTCCTTCCACTAAACTTATTCAGGATTTGTTGTCTATTTTTCTCATTATTTTTTTTTCCTCAACGATATTTTCAACTTGTAATTAATATGTGTCGTTGTCTTCATTTCAACATATATTTTCTTTCATAGGTCAACAAACTATGTGCAAGCACATGATCCTAAATTGTTGTGCAATTCGAGAATTAGTACATCAGTAGTAACATGCACATGTAGCAATGCATACCTCTTAATTAATTAAACCATCCCAGTATTACAATAACATAGTGCATGTTATTTTCAGATGACATAAGGCTTATTGACAAACACAAGGAGGAGATAACACTAGGCGGGAGGTTTGGGGATATACTCTAGAATCTAAAAGATCAAGTTGAGCAGGAATAAAACCGAGTATATGTAGTAAGTTTAGTGGAGTAACTCATGAGGGAGGGAAGGTGAGGCTTGATTCTCAAATCATCCCCAAGCGAGGTAGTTTCAAGTATCTTGGGTCTGTAATTCAAGGGGACGAGGAGATTGACGAAGATGTTATTTACCATATTGGAATAGGATGGATAAAGTGAAGGCTTGCCTCTAATGTCTTGTGTGATAAGAAGGTGACACCAAGACTTAACGGTAAAGGTAAGTTCTGCAGAGGGGTAGTTAGACCGGCTTTATTGTATGAGGCGGAGTGTTGGCCAGTTAAGAATTTTCATGTCTCCAAGCTACAAGTAGCAAAAATGAGGATATTAAGATGGATGTGTGGGCATACCAGGAGAGACAGGATTAGGAACGAAGTTATTCGGGATAAGGTAGGATAGCCCCGTGGAGGAGAAGCTGCGGGAAGTGATACTGAGATGGTACGGGCATGTAAGGACGAGATGTTCGGAGACCACAGTTAGGAGGTGTCACGACCCCAAATTCCCTCCATAGGAGGTCGTGATGACACCTAATCTCTAAGACTAGGTAAACCTATCAATGCGGAATAATAATAGATATATGAAATAAATAAACTGCAATTCAATTAATTACAACTCCCAAAATCCAGTAGAAATAAGTCACAAGCTTCTAAGAATTTATCCTTAATGTCTCTATATATCAAGGTCTAAAGAAAAATAAGGAAGCAACATAATAATGATAGAAGGGGACTCCGGAGTCTGCGAACGCTGGCAGATATACCTTGAAGTCTCCGTACACAGGTAACTCACTGATATCTGGGCTGGTAAGAGGTACCTGGATCTGCACAAAAAGATGTACAGAAGCGTAGTATGAGTACACCACAGTGGTACCCAGTAAGTGCCAAGCCTAACCTCGGTAGAGTAGTGACGAGGTCAGGTCAGGCCCTACTGGAAAATAATAATGGCATGGTAAAATGTTTAACAATATAATAAAATAAAATGACAATGAAAATAAATCAAGTAGTATGTCACCATTTAATTTCATAAAATAATGGCAAATAATACCTCGTGAAAACAAAACAGAATTCTTTGCAACCTTAAGAAAATCACAACAATAATCAAAGGCAACTGCGATCATAAATCAATATCAACAAGGGCACTCCCGAGGTACCGACTCGTAGTTCCAAATCATAAATAAATTCACAATATCTCATTTTCTTATATCACCGCGGGAGCCTTCACATTTAATTTTAAAGAAAATATTTTTTTCCGAAATAACATCCCGCGTTTTAGCCACCCTTATCACACCGCATGACTTCTAGTAGTTTCCCTACTAGCCACGCGTATCAAGCCACCCTTATCTCACCGTATGCATTTTAACACCCAAACCTTATACCACCGCATGCGTACCAATATCACAATATAACACAATTTACACCTCAAGTGCCCAATTATTTCAACTTGCCAAAATAAATCAATAATAATATTTTTCCACAATAAAGAACTCACGGCTTATGCCAAAATAAATCAACATCAATATTTTCCATAATAAAGAGCTCACGGCTCCATCACGTTGAGTACGAATATCTCATAAAATATTCAGCAAAAATAATATTTCACAAATTTAACACCTTGTCTAAATATCAAATTTTTAAATATAAAATCCTTCATTTTTAATAACATTTAAATTAAGAAATCCAATCCTTCAAGTATTGCACAGAACAAAAGAAACATGGTTTCAACTAAACAGGTAAAATAATTAGCAGGAAAAGGACAAGCAAATTTAAAATATAAAAATTGAATCAATGATGAAGAATATAACAAGGTAAAATTATTTAATTAATATGCAACAGTGATCTACACAATTTAAAGGCATAATCTTCCACATTTAGCCCGTGTACATACTCGTCACCTCGTGTACACAACTTTCAGCACATTACAATTATCACGTCAATATCAATCCTAAGAAAAATTTCCCCCACACAAGGTTAGACAAGTCACTTACCTCGACTTGCTCAAATTTAATCAAGTAGTATACCTTTTCCTCGATTTTCCGATTCCGATAGACCTAAATCTAGTCATAATTAATTCGATACAGTCAATAAAAATTATAGAATCAATTACATAAGAAAATACTACATTTTTCAATAAAAATCCAAAATTAACTCAAAAATGCCCATGGGGACCACGTCTCGGAATCCGGCCAAAGTTACGAAATATGAACGTCCATTCAACCACGAGTCTAACCATACCAAAATGACAAAATTCCGATAATAATTCGACCCTCAAATCTATCTAAGAGGGTTTTCAAATATTTTCCAACTTAAATCACTAATGAAATATTAAAAACAGTGATGGATTCGGGTAATCTAACCAAGATTGAGTTAAGAACACTTACCCCGATGTTTTCTCTGAAAATCTCTAAAAAATCGCCTCAATCCGAGCTCCAAATCGTTAAAAATGATTTCTGAACTTAAACATTCTATCCAGTGGTTTCTTCTTCGCGAACGCGACCCTTGCCTCGCGTTCGCGAAGCACAAAGAAATGTGCTGCCCAACTTTCCTCTGCGCGAACGCGGGGATCCTCTCGCGAACGCGATGCCTTGCCAAACTTGGCCTTCGTGAACGCGAAGCTTTAATGCCCAATACCCCCGCCTGGCCTCGCCCATCTACGCGAACGCGAATGCCTTCACGTGTTCATGATGAACACTGCCATCACCCTTCGCGAACACGGTCCCTTCTTCGCGAACGCGAAGAGAAATTTCTCGCCTGCTCCAGTTTCCCTTCGCGAACGTGAGACCTCTCTTGCGAACGCAAAGAAGGAAACCAGAGCTGGACACCAGAAATCCTTCAGCTGTTTCCCAAGTCCGAAAATAATCCGTTAACCTTCTGAAACTCACCCGAGGCCCTCGAGACCTCAACCAAATACACCAACAAGTCCTAAAACATCATACGGACATAGTCGAAACCTCAAATCACATTAAATAACGCTAAAATCATAAGTCACACCCCAATTCAAGCTTAATGAAACTTAAGAATATCCAACTTCTATATTCGATGTCGAAACCTATCAAATCAAGTCCGATTGACATCAAATTTTGCACACAAGTCATAAATGACATAACGGAGCTATGAAAATTTTCAAAACTAGATTCTGACCCCGATATCAAAAAGACAACTCCCCGGTCAAACTTCCAAACTTAAATTTTCTATTTTAGCCATTTCAAGCCTAATTTAACTATAGACTTCCAAATAAAATTCCGAACACGCTTCTAAGTCCAAAATCACCATACAGAGCTGTTGGAATCATCAAAATTCTTTTCCGGGGTCATTTGCACATAATTCGATATCCAGCCACCCTTTTCAACTTAAGTTTTTAACTTTGGAACTAAGTGCTCCAATTCATTCTAAATCTTTCCGGACCCGAACTGACTACCCCGGCAAGTTACATAACAGTTTTAAAGCACAGAATGAGAAGTAAATAGGGGAATGAGGCTACAACTTTTAAAACGACTGGTCGGGTCGTTACATCCTCCCCCTCTTAAAACAATCGTCCGTCCTCGAACGAGCATAGAGACATACCTTAAGTGGTGAAAAGATGAGGATAACGGTTGCGCATATCCTGCTCGGTCTCCCAAGTCGCCTCCTCGACCGGATGACCCCTCCACTGAACCTTCACAGAAGCAATGTTTTTTGACCTCAACTTTCGAACCTGCCTGTCCAAAACAGCCACTGGTTCCTCAACATAAGATAGATCCTTGTCCAACTGAACTAAACTGAAGTCTAACACATGAGACAGATCGCCTTGATACTTCTGGAGCATAGAAACATGGAATACCAGATGAACTGCAGAGAGACTAGGTGGTAGTGCAAGTCTGTAAGCCACCTCTCCAACTCTTTCAAGAATCTCAAAAGGCCCAATATACCTAGGGCTCAACTTGCCCTTCTTCCCGAACCTCATCACACCCTTCATAGGCGAAACCCGGAGCAAGACTCGCTCACCAACCATGAATGCAACATTACGAACCTTCCGATCATCATAACTCTTCTATCTAGATTGGACTGTACGAAGTCGATCCTGAATCAATTTAACCTTTTCTAAGGCATCCTGAACCAAGTCTGTACCCAATAGCCTAGCCTCGCCCTGTTCGAACCAACCCACTGGAGACCGGCACTTCCTACCATACAAGGCTTCATACTGAGCCATCTGAATACTCGATTGGTAGCTGTTGCTGTAAGCAAATTCCACAAGTGGAAAGAACTGATCCCAAGCACCCCAAAATCTATCACACATGCATGAAGAATATCCTCCAGTATCTAAATAGTGCGCTCGGACTGCCCGTCCGTCTGAGGGTGAAATATTGTACTCAACTCTACCCGAGTACCCAACTCACGTTGTACAGCCCTCCAGATGCTGATGTAAACTGCGTACCTCGGTAAGATATGATATATACCGGTACACCATGAAGCCTGACAATCTCGCGAATATAGACTTGAGCCAACTGCTCAGAAGAATAGGTAGTCATCACATGAATGAAATGAGCTGACTTGGTCAGCCTATCCACAATCACCCAAACTGCATCAAACTTCTGCTGAGTCCGTGGAAGCCCAACAACGAAATCCATAGTGATCCGCTCCCATTTCCACTCTGAAATTTCTAACTTCTAAAGCAATCCACGTGGTCGCAGATACTCATATTTTACTTGCTGACAATTGAGAAACCGAGCAGCATACTCCACTATGTCTTTTTTCATCCGCCTCCACTAATAGTGCAGTCTCAGGTCCTGATACATCTTTGTAGCACCCGGATGAATGGAGTGCCGTGAACTGTGAGCCTCCTGAAGAATCAACTCACGCAAACTATCTATATTAGGCACACATAGCCTGCCCTGCATCCGTAATACACCGTCGTCTCCAATAGTGACTTCCTTGGCATTACCGTGTTGAACTGTGTCCATAAGGACAAGCTGATGGGGGTCATCATACTAACGCTCTCTGATACGATTATAATGAGAAGACTAAGAAACCACACAAGCCAAAACTCGGCTCGGCTCGGAAATATCCAATCTGACAAACTGGTTGGCCAAGGCCTGAACATCCAAGGCTAAAGGACTCTCTACTACCGGTAAATATGCTAAGCTGCCCAACCTCTCCGCCTTACAACTCAAGGCATCTGTCACGACCCAAAATCCCACCACAGGCGTCGTGATGGCACTTAGTCACTAAGACTAGGTAAGCCGATTTCAATTATATTTTAAGTCAGTTTTTTGAATTAAATAAGTAATTAAAACTAGCAGCGGAATAATTATGAATATACAACCTCCCAAGACTGGTAGTACTGATTCACGAACTCTAACTGAATATATAGGATGATCACGAGGACCGAATATACAATACTGTTTGATTAAAAATTAACAGTACAATGAAATGAAAAAACTCCAAGGGACTGTGATGACCAAACAACTCTACCTTGAATCCTTACGATCCCACTTAATCTCTGCCCAAATTCGATATTTCCAACCTGGCTCTGCACAAAAATATGCAGAAGTGTAGTATGAGTACACCACGGTCAGTACCCAGTAAGTATCAAGACTAACCTCAGTAGAGTAGAGACGAGGTACAGTCAAGACACTCACTAGTCTAATAACATGTGCAATGTAATATACAAAATAATAGGAAACAAATAACAATAAGGGCAACATAAAACAACCTGTGATATGCAAAGTAAGACAATAAAATCACCATTAATATCGCTCAACAATTAATAAATATAATTACACCCAGTTAAATCAAATTCTTAAATTAAATATCTTTCATATATAATTCTTACGAATAAAACTCTTTTTCAAATATAATTTCCTCGAATAAACATCTTTCGAATATAAAATTCTTTCAATAAATCTCTTCAATTATAATTTTCTCAAATAAATATCTTTCAAATACAATTCTCTGATATAATTCTTTTTGAATAAAACTCCTTCCAAATAAATATTTTGAATATAATTCTTTCAATTAAAAAATCACCGTATGACACCTCATTTCATAATCATAAAAATACGGGTCTCAGCCCATTTTCATATTTTTTGTAAACACGGGTCTCAGCCCATTTTCATATTTTCACGGCACTTCGTGCCCATTATTAAATCATCATATTTCTCCGGCACCTCATGCCCACTTTTTATATCACAGCTGCCCGGACAGTTCACGTGCCAATATTATTATCATTTACTCACAACACCTCGTGCCCATATTTCATATCACAACTGCACGAACAATTCACGTGCCAATATCTTCATTATTTACTCACGACACCTCGTACTCACATTTCATTTTATAATCCGCCTGGCAATAGCCACAGGCTCTCAATTTCAACATAAATCAGATGGTTATCAATTTACCAACAACAAGACAAATTGCAGAAGGTATAAAAATAATCACAAGAAAATCACAACATCACATAAAAATCACCAACACCACAACTCCACATCATCACATATCGTCCCTGACAATAGCCACCCTTATCGCTCCTATTTCCATCGTTATCACTCCTATAATAGCCACCCTTATCCCTCCACCCTGATAATATCAATAGCCACCCTTATCGCTCCTATTGCCACCCTTATCTCTCCTATAGCCACCCTAATCGCTCCGTCCAGACAATATTCCAACAAACACAATATCAGTAAAATGCCACCCTTATACCCACATAATATCAACAGTGGAATACCACTCTTATATCCTCAAAATAACAACTCACACAATACAACAATTTATACGGGAAATTATCACGACAACATAACAAAATCAATTCATATCACAATTTGTCCAATGGCCACAACCAAATTCTAAAGATACAACCAAATCAATTAATTTCACAACAAATAGCCGAAGACTCCACACAATGTGTATAACATCACAAAAAATAATCAACAGAGATAGAAATTATTCAGTATAAATCAAAGCCTTCATTAATCCAAATTTAGATAATTATATAACGCCTCGGTTTAAACTTTTTTCGTCAATTATTTGCAGATGGAAAATTCATAATATAATTATTTCTAGAAAATATCAAATCACCAAACTCACGGAATTCACATAAATATACAAACAATAATCACATCAAATTATCATATAAAAACAAATTCAACAAACGCGAATTGAGGCATGGCAAATACATGATTTAACAAACACTAATAATTATCCAAATTACTACACAATTTGTCAAAGACTTTAACTCAATGAATTTTGCACATATAAGCCCGAGTACATACTCGTCACCTCGCGTACACGGCTTTTCACATTTCACAAATGGCACATAAGACTTGATGCCTAAGGGTAAATTCCCCCACTCGAGGTTAAGGAGGACACTTACCTTTTGGAAGTTAGACCGATATTCCAAAATAGCCTTCTTTCTTGAATTGACCTCGGATAGCTCAAATCTATCTAAATTAATTGCATAACTTCATTAAAATTCATCGAAAATAATTTCGAATAATAATACGTCGACTTAAAATTTTATTCCAAAAAGTCAACAAAAGTCAACGCGGGGCCCGCCTCTCGGAACCCGACATAATTTTTACGAAATCCGAATATCCATTCCAATACGAGTTCAACCATACCAATTTTATCGAATTCCAATAAAAACTCGACCTCCAAATCTTAAATTTTTTTTTTGGATGATCTTGCAAAAATCTTGATTTCCTCCGTTTAAATCTGAATTAAATGATGAATATAATCATGGATTCATGAAATATAAATACTTTAGGATATAGAATACTTACCCAAATCAAAGTCGTGAAGAACTCCTCCAAAATCGCCCAAAAACTGAGCTCCAAAATCTCAATCGAAAATGACAAAGTGACTGATTTTTGGTCCTTATGTTGTTGCTCAGTTTCGCACCTGCGGCTACTGTTCATGTACCTGCGGCTACTGTTCATGCACCTGCGGGGTACTGTTCACGCACCTGCAAAAAAATAGCAAGTTGCCCAGAAATTCCTGCAGCTTTTCTTTAAGTCCGAATTGATCCGTTAACTTTTTGAAATCCACCCGAAGCCTTCGGAACCTCAACCAAATATACCAACACGTCCCAAAATACAACGCAGATTAATGACAAAGTGACTGATTTTTGGTCCTTATATTGCTGTCCAGTTTCGCACCTGCGGGTACTGTTCACACATCTGCGGGCACTGTTCACGCACCTGCGAAAAAAACAGCAAGCTGCCCAGAAATTCCAGCCGCTTTTCTTCAAGTCCTAATTGATCCGTTAACCTTCCGAAATCCACCCGAGGCCCTCGTAACCTCAATAAAATATACAAACACGTCCTTCAACAATATTTTCGTAACTTAGTCGAGGCTTCAAACCATGTCAAACAACGCCAAAATTACGAATCGTGCATCGAATCGAATTATGAGTTTTTAAATCTTCCAACTTCTATATTTTTGCGCCGAAATGTATCAAATCAATCCGGAATGAATTCAAATTTTGCACACAAGTCATAAATGACATAATGAAGCTATTCAATTTTCCAGAATCGGATTTCAACCTCGAAATCAAAAAGTCAACCCCCCGGTCAAACTTCCCAAAAATTCATCTTTCGCCATTTCAAGCCAAATTCCTCTACAGACCTCCAAATAATTTTTCGGACACGCTCCTAAGTTCAAAATCACCATACAGAGCTATTGATATCATCAAAATTCTATTCCGGAGTCGTCTTCACACAGTTCCGACTACGGTCAAAATCCTAAGACTTAAGCTTCCGTTTTAGGGACCAAGTGTCCCAAATCACTCAGAATCATCCGGTAACTGAATTAAACCATGCACGCAAGTTAATACACGTAATACGAAGATGCTCAGGGTCTTATGCCGCTGAACGAGACCTAAATTCTTGAAACTACAAGTCAGGCCGTTACATTCTTCACCTCTTAAACAAAATTTCATCCTCGAACGTGCTAAGAATTATTCTAAGGTTACCAAATCAATGATTTTACTTTTAACATATACTCACGGTTGATCCCACGTTACCACATTTGAGATAAGCCCGACAACTCCATCTCAATTGAGATTATTTCTTTTATCCATATTTGTAAACTTTAAGATCAATTTCTTACACTCCAAACATTTTCAAAAGGCCTGATTTTCTCAACAACGCACGATATTAGTCTCAACTGGCTATAGCAACTCGTGCCTACGCACACATCAACTTTCTTGATAGTGTTGAAGTACTTCAAAATTTTTTTGGGGTGTTACATTCTCCCCCGCTTAGGATCATTCGCCCCCAAACACATAACATAACTTATCTCTTCTTTTGCAAATCTCAATCCCCCCAAATTTTATTAACTCCCAAACTTTTCAGAAATTTCAGCAGAGTCTCCCCTGTAATTGGGCCTATCCACCTGCCAAAGTAACACTAAAATAACTCCTAACAATGCATCCACAACCTAACAAAATACCACAAGGTATATATCAATAATACTAATCTCAGCATTACAAGCACTGCATTATCATAATGATATCAGGACATAAAGCACGTCATATGTATGCCCATCACCACATCTCTGGTCTTAAAAGCTGTTCATAATTAATTCCAGTATCATCAATTAATCTCATATTAACCAACACCTCGTTTCGAATTTTCACAACACTGACAACAAAATGTGAGGCATGAAGACCTCATAACTATTTACCCGACTTAACGAGTCATATTTAACGCCATCTGGGCACTCACCTCATAGGCTAAAACTCAATAATTACAACACAATTATGGCACAGAAACACACAAAGGAATTATCACATAAGCCTATCAGGCATAACTCCCTATTAGTAGGTTCTAATAGATTCAAAATATATATGTGGCAATTGAGAATTTTTCCGGATTTGTGCATGGATAGAATTTGAGATTACATTTAATGGTGTCAGGATTTGCAGTAATTCTGCATGATTATAGATTATACATTTTAGTATAAGAAAGATAATAGGAATAATTTTAACTTCATATAAGGTATTTTCAGAGAGATTGTTACAGTTGTAGTATTTATGGAGGTACTTAAGAGGAATACAATGGCTTATGGGCCTTATGACGGTATGGTTTTATGTTAGGGTGTCTTGTAGTGAGCTTTGGGTAAGGATCGTGGAGTTCTTACAAGAAGAAGTATCAAACGGAGGATAATTCAGAAGAAACTCGAAGTAAATATGACAACTGGGTAGTAGGCTAGACCAGAATAGCTTTGTACATTATTATTATTTTGGATCGGGGCTGCCTACCTGCAGCAGGCCTTATTGGCTTTACTAGTTTATGGACCGGGGCTGCCCGCCTGCAGCATGCCTTATAGGCTTTATTATTATACGGATCAGGACTGCCCGCCTGCAGTAGGCCATAAAGGCTTTATATCACGCTTGTGTTGAAGGAGCCCCTCCAGAGTCTGTACACACCCCTATTGAGCGTAGATGATTATACATATTCGGGATGGATTTCCCAGGGCATGGACTTGCCTTACTTTTTTATATTTTAATGAATTTACCTGGACATGAATCTTGTCTGTATCATTTATATTTGGGGATAAATTCCCAGGGCTGGATTGGCCTTATACGGTACTGAGTAATTGACTGTCAGTCGATGTGTATTTATATACGGGTTGGAATATCCCTGGGCTGGATTGGCCATAAACTGTACCGAGTGACCGAATAATTTGTGACCAGTATTTACATGAGGTCTTTCTACTGAGATGTCATATTCCTCATATCATGTAGTATTGATTTATTTCACTTGTACTGAGTTTTACTGTTGAACTTGAAAGCATGCCTATATTTTTGTACCATTATTTATACTGAATTGTACTTGCGGAGCTCGTAACTACTTTCAGCCCAGAGGTTAGTCTTGTTACTTATTGAGTTGGTTGTACTCATACTACACTTTGCACCTTGTGTGCAGATCTAGGTGCTTTCGAACACGGCGGCTGATAGACCTCAATGTGTTACCAGTTGGAGACTATCAGGGTAGCTGCCTGGCGTCCGCTGACCTTGTCTCTCTTTCCTTAAGTTATTGTACTATTCTATACTTTCAGATAATGGTTTTTATCAGTCAGACACTGTATTCATATTAGATGCACATGTACTCAGTGACACTGGGTTTTGGGAGTGTTATATTTGTATTTGTGATATTTCTTCCGTTGAATTTAATTATCATGTTTTCAAACTTAAAAAATATGGTAGTTTATTAAGATTGTCGGCTTGCCTAGTATTGATATAGGCGCCATCACGACAAGTGAGATTTTGGGTCGTGACAGCATCGGCCACTACATTGGCCTTCCCAGGATGATAGAGAATGGTGATATCATAATCCTTAAGCAACTCCAACCATCTCCGCTGCCGCAAATTAAGATCCTTTTATTTAAACAGATGTTGTAAACTCCGGTGATCGGTGTAGACCTCACAATGGACATCGTACAAATAATTCTACCAAATCTTCAAGGCATGAACAATAGCTGCTAACTCAAGGTCGTGGACAAGATAATTCTTCTCATGTACCTTTAACTGTCTAGACGCATAGGCAATCACCCTACTATCTTGCATCAATACTGCACCGAGACCAATACGTGACGCATCACAATATATAGTATAAGACCCTGAACCTGTAGGTAATACCAATACTGGAGCTGTAGTCAAAGCTGTCTTGAGCTTTTGGAAACCCTCCTCACATTCCTCAGTCCACCTGAACGGAGCACCCTTCTGGGTCAATTTGGTCATAGATGCATCAACAAAAGTGAAACCCTCTACAAATCGGCGATAATACCCTACCAAACCCAGGAAACTCCGGATCTCCGTAGCTGAGGATGGTCTGGACCAATTCTGTACTACCTCAATCTTCTTCGGATCTACCTTGATCCCCTTGCACGAAACTATATGGCCCAAAAATTCCACTGAATCAAGCCAGAATTCACACTTTGAAAATTTTGCTTATAACTTCTTTTCTCTCAAAGTCTTAAGCACAGTCCTCAGGTGCTGCTCATGATCTTCTCAACTTTGGGAATACACCAGAATGTCGTCAATAAATACAATGATGAAAGAATCAAGATAGGGATGAAATACACTATTCATTAAGTGCATAAATGCTGCTGGGGCGTTGGTTAGCCTAAATGACATTACAAGGAACTCATAATGGCCATACCGAGTCCTAAAAGCAGTCTTCGGGATATCTGGTTCCCGAATCTTCAACTGATAATAGCCTGAACGCAAGTCAATTTTAGAGAATACCCTGACACCCTGAAGCTAATCAAATAGGTCATTAATACGTGGCAATGAATAGATGTTCTTCACTGTAACCTTGTTCTGCTGGCGGTAATCAATACACATCCGCATAGAACCATCCTTTTTCTTCACAAATAAGATAGGAGCACCCCAAGGCGATACACTAGGCCGAATGAAACCTTTATCAAGCAACTCCTGTAACTGTTCTTTTAATTCTTTCAACTCTGCTGGGGCCAAACGATATGGTGGAATAGAAATGGGCTGAGTGCCCGGTAACAAATCAATGCCAAAGTCAATATCCATGTGGGGTGGCATACCTGGAAGATCCGCTGGAAATACATCAGGAAAATCCCTTACTACAGGAAATGACTCCACAGTAAGAGTATCAATACTAACATCTCTCGCATAGGCCAGATACGCATCACACCCCTTCTCAACCATTCGTTGAGCTTTAAGAAATGAAATAACCTTGCTAGGAACATGATCTGAGGTACCTCTCCACTCTCGTCGCGGTAGACTTGGCATAGCCAACGTCACCATCTTGGCGTAACAATCAAGAATAGCGTGATAGGGTGAAAACCAGTCCATGCCCAAAATAATATCGAAATCCACCATACTGAGTAATAATAAATCATCTCTAGTCTCAAAAACACTGATAACAATTAAACACGACCGATACACACAGTCCACAATAATAGATTCAGCCACGGGTGTAAATACATAAACAGAAGAACTCAAGGAATCATGGGATACGCCCAAATACGAGGGGAAATAAGATGACACATAAGAATAAGTGGAGACTGGATCAAATAAGACTGACGCATCTCTATGACAGACCGGAATAATACTTGTGATAAAAGAATCGGATGCAATGGCCTCTGTCCTAGAAGGAAGGGCATAATATCTGGCCTGGCCTCCCCCTCTAGGGCGACCTCTACCTGTCCGACCTCCACCTCTAGCTGGCTGTGCAGGTGGAGTGGCAACTGGTGCAGTAATCATGGCCTGAGAAACCTGAGGGCCCTGTGGAATGGGTGGGGCCTGAGAAATCTGTGGAGGTGAACCCCTCCTAAGTCTGGAGCAATCCCTCATGATATGACGAATGTCACCACAATCAAAACAAGCCTTCGGAGGACATAGCTGCTGGGACTGGCTCGGGCCTGATCGACTAGATTGCCCGCTGAAAGCACCCCGTACAGGAGGTACATCAGACACTGGCGATGCATAATATAGAACCTGAGGTATGGGAGTAGCCGGAATACCACTAAAAGCTAGAAGTGCTGAATGAATAGGACAGCTCACATAACCTCTACCATGACGGGCTGCAGCTGGGGCACGAGAATTATTATATGATCCAGAATCTCGGGGTCTCTTAGCTTCCATCTCTTCCCTTTTTCGGATCCGTATACCTTCCAATCTCCTAGCAATTGACACCACCTTTTGGTATGTGATTTCCATCTCTAGCTCTCGGGCCATACTGAATCTGATACTAGGGTGGAGACCCTCAATAAATCTGCGAACCCACTCTCGAACAGTAGCAACTAAGGCTGGTGCATGCCTAGCCAAATCACTGAATCGGACCGCATACTCTGACACGGTCATAGAACCCTGGCGCAACTGCTCAAACTCTGCGCGCCATGCATCCCTAAGACTCTAAGGAACATACTCCCTCAAGAACATATCAGAAAATTGAGTCCAAGTAAGTGAAGCTACCTCAGCTGGACTATCCAACTCATATGCCCGCCACCACTAGTTGGCCGCTCCTCTAAGCTGGAATGTCATGAAAGAAACCCCATTGGAATCCACAATACCCATAGTACGAAGGATACGGTAACATTCCTCCAGAAAACCCTGATCATCCTCTGAAGCTAAACTGCTAAAAGTGGAAGGGTGGTACTTCTTGTACCTCTCGAGCCTGAGCTGCTCCCCCTCTGAAACCGCTATCCTAACCTCAGGCCGAACTAGGACAAATGGCTGCACTAATATAACCTCTGGGGCATGGTCAACTTGGGCTCGTGGCTCGGGAGTAGGGGTGGAGGGAGTCTGTGCTCCTCCCACGGCCTGAGATATGGCAGGAGCAAGTGGAAGCAACCCTGCCTGAGCTAGAGTGCCAAACATGCTCAAAATCTGGGCAAGGGTCTCCTGAAGTGCAGGAGTAGTAACAGTCATCTCAGGTTTCTGTAATCCAACTGGAGCTACTGGTGGCTCGTGCAGGTGCTCTGGCCGCACCACGTGGTCTTCCTCGGCCTCTGGCTCGTCCTCTGCCCCGACCCCGGCCTCTTGCGACTCTAACAGGGGGCGCAGGTGTCTGATCATCGGATCCAGTTGTACGTGTCCTCACTATCTGTGAGAGAATAGAAAGACAATGGTTTAAAATATTGAAGTCAACAAATGCGCATGATAAGGAGTCAAAGAAGTGAATATTTCCCTAACAATTCCATAGCCTCCCGAAGATAAGTACAGACGTCTCCGTACCGATCCGCGAGACTCTACTAAACCTGCTTGTGACTTATAACACCTATGAACCTATAGCCCTGATACCAATTTGTCACGACCCCAAATTCCTTCCATAGTAGGTTGTGATGGCACCTAGTCTCTAAGACTAGGTAAGTCTATCAATGCAGAATAATAATAGATATCTTAAATAAATAAACTGCAATTCAAATAATTACAACTCCCAAAATGCGATAGAAATAAGTCACAAGCTTCTAAGAATTTATCCTCAATGTCTCTATATATCAAGGTCTAAAGAAAAATAAGGAAGTAACATAATAATGATAGGAGGGGACTCCGGAGTCTGCGGACGCTAGCAGATATACCTCGAAGTCTCCGTACACAGGTACTCACTGATATCTGGGTTGGTAAGAGGTACATGGATCTGCACAAAAAGATGTGCAGAAGCGTAGTATGAGTACACCACAACGGTACCCAGTAAGTGCCAAGCCTAACCTCGGTAGAGTAGTGACGAGATCAGGTCAGGCCCTACTGGAAAATAATAATGGCGTGGTAAAATATTTAACAATATAATAAAATAAAATGACAATGGAAATAAATCAAGTAGTATGTCACCATTTAATTTCATAAAATAATGGCAAATAATACCTCGTGGAAACAAAACAAAATTCTTTGCAACTTAAAGAAAATAACAATAATAATCAAAGGCAACTGCGGCCATAAACCAATATCAACAAGGGCACTCCCGAGGTACCGCCTCGTAGTCCCAAATCATAAATAAATTCACAATATCTCATTTCCTTATATTACCGCGGGAGCCTTCACATTTAATTTTAAAGAAAATATTTTTTTCCGAAATAGCATCCCGCGTTTTAGCCACCCTTATCACACATCATGGCTTCTAGTAGTTCCCCTACTAGCCACGCGTATCAAGCCACCCTTATCTCGCCGCATGCGTTTCAACAACCAGATCTTATACCACCGCATGCGTATCAATATCACAATATATCACAATTTGCACCTCAAGTGCCCAATTATTTCAACTTGCCAAAATAAATCAATGACAATATTTTTTCACAATAAAGAGCTCACGGCTCATGCCAAAATAAATCAAGAACAATATTTTCCATAATAAAGAGCTCACGGTTCCATCACAATGAGTACAAAAATCTCATAAAATATTCAGCAAAAATAATATTTTACAAATTTAATACCTTGTCTAAATATCAAAATTTTAAATGTAAAATACTTCATTTTTAATAACATTTAAATTAAGAAATCCAATCCTTCAAGTATTGCACATAACAAAAGAAACAAGGTTTTAACTAAACAGGTAAAACAATTAGCAGAAAAATGACAAGCAAATTTAAAATATAAAAATTGAATCAACGATAAAGAATATAACAAGGTAAAATTATTTAATTAATATGTAACAGTAATCTACACAATTTAAAGGCATAATCTTCCACATTTAGCCCGTGTACACACTCGTCACCTCGTATACACGACTTTCAGTACATTACAATTATCACGTCAATACCAATAAGGTTATACAAGTCACTTATCTCGACTTGCTCCAATTTAATAAAGTAGTATGCCTTTTTCTCGATTTTTCGACTCCGATCGACTCGAATCTAGTCATAATTAATTTGATACAATCAACAAAAATTTTAGAATCAATTCCATAAGAAAATACTATATTTTTCAATAGAATCCGAAATTAACTAAAACATCCCTCGTGGGGCCCACGTCTCGGAATCCGGCGAAAGTTATAAAATATGAACGTTCATTCTACCACGAGTCTAACCATACCAAAATAACTAAATTCCGGTAAAAATTCGACCCTCAAATCCTTAAATTTATCCAAGAGGGTTTTCAAATTTCTTCCAACTTAAATCACCAATTAAATATTAAAAACAGTGATGGATTCAGGTAATCTAACCAAGATTGAGTTAAGAACACTTACCCCGATGTTTTCTCTGAAAATCTCCTAAAAATCGCCTCAATCCGAGCTCTAAATCTTTAAAAAAGTCCCATTTTCTGAACTTAAACATTCTGTCCAGTGGTTTCTTCTTCGCGAACGCGACCCTTGCCTCGCGTTCGTGAAGTACAAAAAAATGTGCTGCCCAACTTTCCTCTCCGCGAACGCGGGGATCCTCTCGCGAACGCGACACCTTGCCAAACTTGGCCTTGGTGAATGCGATCCCTCCTTCGCGAACGCGAAGCTTTAATGCCCAATACCCCCGCCTGGCCTCGCCCTTCTACGCGAACGCGAACGCCTTCACGCGTTCGCGATGAACACTGCTATCACCCTTCGTGAATGCGGTCCTTTCCTCGTGACCGCGAAGAGAAATTTCTCGCCTGCCCCAGTTTCCCTTTGCGAACGCGAAGAAGAAAACCAGAGCTGGACAGCAGAAATCCTTCAGCTATTTCCCAAGTCCGAAAATGATTCGTTAACCTTCTGAAACTCACGAGAGGCCCTCGGGACCTCAACCAAATATACCAACAAGTCCTAAAATATTATACGGACTTAGTCGAAACCTCAAATCACATCAAATAACGCTAAAATCACAAGTCACACCCCAATTCAAGCTTAATGAAACTTAAGAATTTCCAACTTCTACATTCAATGCCGAAACCTATCAAATCAAGTCCGATTGACCTCAAATTTTGCACACACGTCATAAATGATATAACGGAGCTATAAAAATTTTCAGAACTGGATTCCGACCCCGATATCAAAAATCAACTCTCCGGTCAAACTTCCAAACTTAAATTTTCTATTTTAGCCATTTCAAGCCTAATTTAACTACGGACTTCCAAATAAAACTTCGAACACGCTCCTAAGTCTAAAATCACCATATGGAGCTGTTGGAATTTATCAAAATTCTATTCCAGGGTTGTTTGCACATAAGTCGACATCCAGCCACCCTTTTCAACTTAAGTTTTAAACTTTGGAACTAAGTGTTCCAATTCATTCTAAAATCTTTTCAGACCCGAACCGACTACCCCGGTAAATTACATAACAGTTTTAAAGCACAAAATGAGCAATAAATAGGGGAACGGGGCTACAACTTTTAAAACGACTGACCGGATCGTTACAGGAGGTGTGAGAGATTGCACATAGGGAGTCTAGGGAGGGGTAGAGAAAAGCCTAAGAAGTATTGGGGAGAGGTAATTAGGTATGATATGGCGCTTCTGTAGCTTACTAAGGACATGACCCTTGATAGGAAGTTGTGGAGGTCGAGGATTAATGTAAAAAGTTAGTAGGTAGTATAGCTTCACGTCCCTTTCTTACCGGTAGATCTAGATTTTACACTAGTTTTGGTGTACTCTTTGCTTATTATTACGTGATATTGCTTATGACTCGTTTTTGTTTAACTATCACGTTTGCCTATGTATCCTTCCCATAACTTGTTCGTGTTTATATGTTGCTTACTTTACTAATTTTTTTGTGCTTACTTGAGTCGAGAATCTTCCAGAAACAACCTATTTATCTGCACAAGATAGAGATACGGTCTGCGTACATACTATCCTTCTCAGATCTCACTTAAGAGCATGAATAACTACGCCTCTAACATATATTTGGACCAATAAGTTCCACCAAGTGGTTTAAATAAAAAAAAAATAGGGGCTATAAAGTGTTTTTATGTAAAGAACATTTGTAAAGCGAAATCCCTTATTAGGTCACCTTAAAACTAGCTGTGGAACAGAATCGAGCCTTTTATATACAAAATTTTCAGGTTTTGTTGGTCCCATATTTCGAAAATATATACGGTTAAGTGATTATTTGAAAATTTTAAAACTTTCAAACAATGACCTTCTTGTCTAAAATCTCGAAGTCGTTCAATTCTTCAACCTGAGAAGAAGGCTTTCCACTTGAAGTTTGAATTTCTTTGCTTTTTTATAATTTTCATATTCATAATACAAGTGTCCCTTAAAAACATATGAAAGTGCAAAAGATGAAGTAAGCAGAAACCACCATCCATAAAGTACTCCTTTCCACCTTGACCGTGGCTAAAGGTAAATATTTATTAGCACATGGTGTTTAATTACATCAATTTATATTAACATATCATGATTAAGTCCCACTTGTAAAATTTTATTGGGTTGTTATTGTTGTATATCATGATTAAGTAATTTAACAGAGTAAAAATATATACTCCTCCCTTTTCATTTTATGTGGAGTATTTGACTCGACATGAAATTTAAGAAAAAAAGAAATACTTTGAAACTTATAATCTAAAACAAACTATAGATATTTGTGACATTCTTTTTAGAACTGATTAAAAATAAAATTTTAAAAATAAACTATTTTAAATATGAAAATCTGACATTCTTTATGAGACTAACTAAAAAAAAAAGCGTCACATAAATTTAAAAGAATGAAGTTTTAATTAACTATAATTAAATGATGTAATGTATTAACATATACACATAATACATCTTGTAATGTGGGGTAAACATCGGTTTACCTAGTAAATGCTTACCCGTGGCTAAAACCAGACTGCCCGAGTCCATCACTCGTCGAGAGAGAAAGAGGTCCTCGTCTGTAGAATTGCCTTTTTTCTTACCTACTTTCTTGCTCTTTTGTCTCCTCCGAAAATATTTAAACTATTAGTATTGCAATAAAATAAAAAAGTAGAAAGAAAATATTCCACTTCTTAGAACACAACAATCAACATCAAGAAGCTCTACTTTTTGATTAAGGAAATCCTGATCCCTCATCCCACATCTGCTAGAGTGTATCGGTGGAAAAAGATAAGACACGTGGACTATCAACAAGCTGACAGGGCATGGTACGTGGAGCATCAATATAAGGACAAGTGACGTTTTTAATTAGACGAGTTAAATAATGCGTAAAAGGTACGGGAGAAACACCCACGGGATTACACTAAGAAAAAAATCGGACCTGGCAGCTGTAAAAGGAAAAACATGAACGAAATGAATAAAGGCTATGAAGAAGGTAAGATACACGAACCTGTCATAAATAAGGAAGGGAAATCGGTGCAGTTACACGAAATCTTTAATCATAAATGTTTCCGTTACGGTTGTACATGGTAACGAGCAATCAAGGCAATTAATTTCATTAGTGAGCCCAAATTAAGTAAGGGAACCGTTATAATTGTATGCTCCTATATAAGGATGAAAATCTCATTTGTAATGGCAAGACACAATTATTGAAATTTATACGGTTATTCTTTGCTTTATTCTCAAAGTTCCGAGCCGTAATTTTGGGAGTGATTATCAGTTCATTTTATATTTTCTTTGTCAATTATTTCTATTCTTTGATCTATTCTTTCAAATTAGTGGAAAAGTGAAGTAAATCTTCGTTATCAGTAATCCGATTTCATTCAGATATTGACTTTGACCGAAAACTCTATTTTTTGGGCTAAATAAATTAGTTCTGTTACCTGAAATATGATCATCCGTTCACTTTCCAATCTTTAACAATCAAATATGTCAACCGTTAACGACAACAACTAGTTGAACCAACAAGGTGCAACTTCACCACACCACACACCTACGGCATCCCCTCAACAATCCCGTGGAAGTTCACCTGAAAAGTCCACTTCATATGCTAATGATCAGCATGAAAACAACCAAACTGTGGAGCAAGACGCTCTAAAGCAATTGATTGCGGAACACGTGAACAATGCACTACAAGATTTTGTTAGAGGATTACCCAATGCGGCGCAAAGTCCTCCACCAGTTAATACAACGACTTTGGAGAACCCGCGTTTAGGGCTAGATAATTCTGGAAGTAGAGAAAATCCTAATGAATCTCGTAATGGAGGGTCAGGTACACCAAATAATTCTAATTTACAAAGTTTAGTGCTAACTTTGCAGAAATAGTTGAAGGAACAAAACGATCGTATAGAGCAGATACCATGCGTACCACCCGTGATCAAAGGTGTGGATATTGAAAAGTATTCACAACAACCCTGGAAGCCAAGTGCGGCACCTTTACTAATTCCCAAAAAAGTTTAAAATGCATTATATTCCCAAATATAATGGAACAACTGACCCTTGAGATCACGTAACTGTGTTCACTACTGGCGTGAAAGGCAATGACTTAACCAAACAAGAAATCGAATCGGTTTTGGTTAAAAACGTTTGGCGAAATACTCACAAAGGGAGCGTTAACGTGGTATTCTCTTTTACCTGAAAATTCTATTGATTCTTTTGCTGAGCTTGCAGATTCATTTATAAAAGCATATTCGGGAGCTCAAAAAGTTAAAAAAAGGATGGAAGACATCTTTAAGGTTAAATAAGGGGATACAGAATTGCTCAGGGAATCTGTAGATAGATTCCAGCGGGAAAGGATGATGTTGCCTCGAGTACCTGATAACTGGGCGGCTATGAAATTTGTAAGCAACTAGAACAAGAAAATTTCAGAAGCCACGAGGAGGTTAAAAGAAAGTTTGCGAGAATTTCCTGTAACAACTTGGAATGATGTGTACAACAGGTACAGTATGAAGCCGCGGATAGAAGAAGATACGGTCGCACAACCAAGGGTCGATGAAAAACCAGGATCGAGACGTTCAGAGTCAGAATGGAGGTCCGGTAAAAATAGGTATGAGCCGTACATGGGACCTGCTGGGTGAGACTCTCGATCTAAATAGGAGAGTGCACGATTCGATTCAAGACCAAGGCAAAAAGATACGAGTTCTTCATCCAGGTTCAAAAAAAGAACAAGATGCCCGAAGCAATGATTCCAATACGCAAGCAAAATAGGAGATTACAGCTTTAACATTAGCACCTCCGAGTTAGTGGCTGTTTTAAGAGGTATGGGGGATAAGGTGCGATGGCCTAAAGAAATGAGATCATATCCGAGCAAAAGAAATCCAGATTTCTGGTGCGAATTTCATAATGATCATGGCCATAGAACAGCAGATTATAGGCTTCTGCAAGTAGAGGTCGAGCATTTGTGAAGCAAGGTTATCTTACTGATCTGTTCAGTGAGAAAGGGAGACTATCATACATGAAGAACAGCCAAGAGCCCCTAAAACCTCCACCACCAAAAAGAACAGTCAACATTATAACCGAGGGAGATGAAGTCAATATGGGTAACATATACAGCCGCAAAAAAGACATCAAAAGGAACGGTCACTCACGGAAAGTGAGTTTGCCAAGTCTTAGATGACGGCAGTATAACATTCGACGATGAGGATATGAACGGCTTGATGATTCCTCACAACGATGCAATGGTAATATCTTTACTTGTACATGACATTTTACTGAGGGTGGTGAATGAAATTCAAGCTAATGATAGGGTCATACCAAAAGTGCGGTCCTTGTCCAGGTTTGATAATTCAAGCGTTATTCCAAAAGGGGAAGTTGTACTTACCACATTTGTAGAAGGGGTTATCAAGGATACAAAGTTCCAGGTGATAGATGAGGACATGGCCTGTAATATAATTCTGGAAAGGTCGTGGATTCATGATATGGACGATGTCCCTTCCACATTGCATCAAGTTATCAAATTTCCTTCACAGTGGGGAATCCGTCAAATCCGTGGAGATCAACAAGCTT
The DNA here is from genome assembly GCF_000715075.1 of Nicotiana tabacum. NCBI lineage: Eukaryota > Viridiplantae > Streptophyta > Magnoliopsida > Solanales > Solanaceae > Nicotiana > Nicotiana tabacum. The sequence goes on along the minus strand of NC_134102.1, from coordinate 75,295,900 downwards.
CAAGAAGTATCAACTCAGTGGTATCGCAAGCACGGTAGCCAATGATGCAGACGCGAAATAGCAATTACAGAATTTGGTTGAGGACACTATTGCGAAAACCTCAACTGAAGACATGCAAGGACAGTCTGATGTTGATTCGAGACCCGATGTGATTCAAGATCCAGAAGAAAGTGAAAATATTAAAAAAACTATGGAGGAGCTTGAAGCTATAGTATTATTTGTCCACTGGCCAGACAGAAAAGTTTACATCGGAGCAAATTTAAGCCCATAAATAAAAGGTAAGTTAATTAATTTTTTACGTGCTATCGCAGATTGCTTTGCTTGGTCGCACTCAGATATGACAGGTATACCACCGGAGGTGATAACTCATAAGTTGAATGAGGATACTTTATACCCACTTGTTAAGCAGAAGAAAAAGAAGTGGGGGTCCTTCAAAAATCAAGCGATCCAGGATGAGGTACAAAAGCTTTTAAAAGTTGGTTCAATACGAGAGGTAAAGTACCCTGACTGGTTAGCTAATACTGTTGTGGTTCCGAAAAAGAATGGAAAATGTCGATTTTTCATAGACTATACTGATTTAAATAAGGCTTGTCCTAAAGATTCATTTCCTTTACCTTATATAGATCAATTAATTAATTCTACTGCAGGTCATGAACTTTTATGTTTTTTAGACGCATATTCAGGATATAACCAAATACAGATGGACCCTCTAGATGAAGAAAAAACTTCGTTTATCACTGACAGGAGGACTTATTGTTACAAAGTCATGCCATTTAGCTTGAAAAATGCTTGAGCCACATATCAAAGATTGGTGACTAAAATTTTCCAAGAACATCTGGGAAGAACCATGGAAGTCTAAATAGATGATATATTGGTCAAGTAAACACAAGCAGAGGATCATTTTTAACACTTGTCAGACACCTTTGAGATTCTCTGCAAGTACAATATGAAGTTAAACCCGAAAAATGTACTTTTGGCGTGGCTTCATGTAAGTTTTCGAGTTGTCTTGTTTCTAAGAGAGGTATTGAAGTAAATCCCGCACAGATCAAAGCTATTAAGAAGATACCAGATATACTCACGAGCAAGAAAGAAGTGCAAAGATTAACAGGCAGGATAGCAGCTCTGGGAAAATTTATATCAAAATCATCAGAAAAAAGTTTTAAATTCTTTTTTCAGTGCTGAAAAAGAAAAATTAGTTTGAATGTACTGACGAGTGCCAACAAGTTCTAAAGGACCTAAAGTCGTATCTATCAAATCCGCCTTTGTTAGCCAAACTGAAAGACAGTGAAAGATTGCTCATTTACCTTGCTATGTCGAAAGTAGCGGTAAGTGTGGTGTTGGTACGAGAAGATAAAGGTAAACAATCCCCAATTTATTATGTTAGTAAGTCTTTACTAGATGTTGAGACACGATATCCACACCTAGAAAAGCTTGCGTTAGTGTTAATTATGGCATCTAGGAAGTTACAACCTTACTTTCAATGTCATCCTATTTCTGTTATAGCTGCTTTCCCCTTGAGAAACATACTGCATGAACAAGAATTATCAGGTTGATTAGCTAAATGGGCAATAGAACTCAGTGAGTATGGTATTATATATCAGTCTAGAACTGTAATAAAATCGCAGGTGTTAGAAAATTTTATAGTGGATTTTAGCATGAATTTAGTTTCTGAGGCAGAGAAGGAACTACAGGTGTTTACGGGAGCTAATCCGGGGACTTGGACCCAGTTTACTGACGGTTCCTCAAATTTTAAAGGAGCAGGTTTAGGAATTATTTTAATTATACCCTCAGGTGAAGTCATAAGACAAGCAATAAAATGTTATCCAACCACTAACAATGAGACAGAGTATGAAGCTGCGATTACAGGCTTGGCATTGGCACGAGAACTTGGTATCGAATAAATTATGATCAAAAGTGACTCGCAACTGATGGTTAATCAAATACATGGGACTTATGTGGCAAGAGAGACGCGAATGAATCAATACCTGGAAAAGGTACGGGAATAGCTAAGACAATTTCAAACATGGAAAGCCGTGCAAATACCCATAGAGGAAAATGCAGAAGCAGACGCGTTGGCAAATCTCGCGTCTGTCGCTGCCGTAACAAATGCAGAAAATGCCACGTGCTACATTTGTTTCACTCGAAACTCAATCAAACCAAGAGTGAGGTAAATTTTAATAATTTAACTTGGGATTGGAGAAACGAATTTGTGAACTTTTTGTAGTATGGTATCTTGCCTGAGGATAAGAAGAATTTATAATTACTACGGCAGAAAGTTGCATGGTACTGCTTAATTCGTGGAAATCTATATCGTAAAATATTTAGTGGACCTTTAGCACGGTGCCTTGGTACATCACAAACGGAGTATGTAATGAGAGAAGTACATGAGGGGCATTGCGGTAATCATGCTGGGGAAAGATCGTTGGTGGAAACATTAATAAGAGCATGATATTATTGGCCAAAAATGAAAGAAGAAGCAGAAAACTTTATAGCTAGGTGCAATAAATGTCAACGATATGCCAATAACATGCACCGACCGAAATAGCTGTTGCATTTAGCTATTTCACCATGGCCCTTCATGAAATGAGGCATGGACATCGTAGGGTCGTTGCCTCAAGCTAAAGGAAAGGTACAATTTTTGTTAGTTTTAACAGATTATTTTTCAAAATGGGTAGAATAAGGTGATTTTAAACAAGTACGGGAAAAAGAAGTTAGGGATTTCATTTGGCGAAATATTATATGTCGATTTGGAGTTCCAAAGGAAATTGTATGTGATAATGGCCCACAATTCATAGGCATGAAAATCACAGAATTCTTCCAAAGTTGGCAAATCAAATGAATTACATCCGCACCTTACCACCTTGCGGCTTACGGACAAGCTAAATCGACAAATAAAGTTATTATAAATAACATAAAAAAGAGATTGGAAGAATCAAAAGGCAAATGACCAGAAGTATTACCAGAGGTGCTTTGGGCTTACCGAACAACCGTAAAAACTAGTACAGGTGAGACTCCGTTTTCACTTGTATACGATGGAGAAGCTTTAATTACGGTAGAGATAGTTGAACCAAATACGAGATACACGCATACCTCTGAAGAGGCAAATAAGGAAGAGTTGCGGGTAAATTTGGATTTATTAGAATAAAGGAGAGAAGCAACATTAATTCGAATGGTGGCTCAAAACAGATGATTGAACGATATTATAACAGGAAAACTAATTTGATGTAGTTCAAGATTGGGGACTTCATCCTCAAAAAGGTATTTCGGTCAACAAAAGTGGCAAATGCAGAAAAATTGAGCCCAAATTGGGAAGGCCCATATAGGGTTCGAGGCATCGATGAAAAAGGAGCATACAAGTTGTAAATCATAGATGACAAGGTATTACCATCGAATTGGAATGCAGTCCATTTGAAGAAGTATTACTTCTAAATGAATAAAATACACACGGTCAGGTATCATGCAAGTTCGATTTTATTTTGTTCTTTTTGAATTTTACTAACCATTTTAGATGATAGGCAAAAAGTTAGCCCGTACCAAATGATGACATTAAACCAAAAAGACACGCAGAATACTGAATTATTCCCAGTCTAGGTTATAACGTTTCTGATGGGAAAAGGGTTATGCAGTCATCATCTAAGAAATTATCTCCGAGACCCGTTAGTATTTTCCTTTTCAAGGAAAGGACCAAAAGAAATAAGTGATCCAGTGTTCGAGATTTCATACTTCAAGCTCCAACACTGGGGGGTCTATGCATATAGACAGAAGGAAAAGGAACCAAGGGCATAGCTCAGCCTGAATCAAAACCTTGAAAAAACCCTTGAAAACCTTTCAAAGGAGTTCAAACTCGCAAAAAGGATGCAATATATTCCCACGAGTTTTTAGGTTAAGGCCATAAATTTAGTCACGGGAGAATAGTCCCGAATTTGTAAGCCTGCTACAATGAAAGCAGTTATAAATGTATTGTATGAACAGTTATGAAAATGATGTACGAAATTTATTTATTTGAAATTTCAAAACATAAAACTTCTTCAAATCATTTCTCTTTTCATATCTACTTCATGTTTCATATATTTGCACCAATATGAAAATGAGACGTCATCTTCATCAGTGTCGTTAATATAAAAGGGCCCTCATTTATAAAAACATGTGTATATCGAAGTAACAGTTTATTAAAGTATTTTTAAGTGCAAGAGAAAGCTCAAATATTAAAAGGGTAGTGAGCATAATATGCGGCAAAAGCAATAAAGATATTTATATCATAACCCCAAAAATATTGGGGTAGCAAAACCTTCCAAAAGAGTTGCTCAAAAAACATAAGGGAGTTCCAAGCAAAAACCAACAAACAAACACTTTCGACAAAAAATCTATTAAAGGGGAAGAGCTAAGGAGCATCATCAAAAGGAGAAAAAGGATCAGCTTGGGGAGAAGAGGGTTGAACATCAACTTCGCCAGGAACAAGTCCATCTCCATCACCCTTAGAAATTTCGTCTTCAGGTGTGGAAAAACTTTGACATTGCTGAGTCTGTTCAATTGTTTCTTTGGCCTTAGCAATCTCGGTGTTAAGGTCAAAACCTTCCTGGCTGGCTTCAGTTAAAGTCTCGAGGCGAGTGTTCAAAAAATCCCAGCTAACATCCAACGATGACTTATCCTCTAGGGCTTCATAGTCCTTCTCCCACTTATCAATTTTAGCTCTCAGCTTTTCTTTTTCTGCTTCCGAGGCTTCATAAGCTGTCTTCCAATGAGCAACAGAACTTTCTAGAAACTGAATTTTATCTGTAGAGGTGCGGAGATCTTTCTAAGCTTGGGTAAGCGTTTGAACCAATTCACCCGCGTAAACCTCTTTTTGATTAAGGAGCTCTTTCAAACCCCTTATCTCTTTAGTAGCCTTGGAAAGTTGTTAAGCAAAAGAGGATTCCGGTCTATCCTTATCCATCTCAACTTGACTAGAGGAAGCTTTTAGAACCGCAAGCTCAACGGATGCCATTCTCATTTGTAGTTCCAAAGCTTCTTTCTCTTCTGCAAGAATGTCATTTTCCAACTGAAGACCTTCAAATTATTCTCTCTAGTTATTAGCCTCGGTACACAATTCAATTAGTTGTTGATCAGTCCAAGAGACCCTTTTCATAAGCTCCATGCCTATCAAATTAATCTACCAAAAAAAAGGAGAGTTATGAATGAGGAAAATGAAGGAAGGGGATGTAAGTAAATTTATACCTTAAGAGAAGAATGAACAATGTCATTCATTAAGGTCAAGGAACTGTGACCCTCTAACTTCTTCTTCCCCACGGGTCCTAATAATGGCTTCAACCATATGTCAGCTTGTCCAGACTTCCTCAATAAATTTCCACCCTCGGGGACTTTAATCACAACCTTTTTCATTTCCCGCCTGCTACTAGAAGGCTCAGCTTCTACATAAGAAGTAGCAGCGGGATCAACCACTGGAGTAACACCAGAAAAAGACACAGAGGGGTTAGCAGTAGATAAAACCGGAAGGGAAGCAAGTGACAATTCTTCAAAAATAGGCCCGAGTCCTTCTTTACCTTCAAAGCCATGGGCGAAAAACCTTTCAACAGGACTTTATGGGGGATTATCTATGTTACCAGTGTCTTCATCATAAATTTCTAAAGGGGCATTCTCTCGTTCATCAATGATTTTGAAGGGAATCGAACTTAATGGGGGATTATAAGAAACAAGGGTTTCATCATCAGAAATAACGGGTCTTCTGACACGCGGTTTTCTTACTAAAGAACCTTCTTCTACACCCTCTTCATCATCAGACTCACGGGCTTTGACATTTTTCCTCTTGGAGGAAGAAGCACTCAAAATCCATTCTTGAGCAAGACTTACAGAAAGCTTGGTTGATGAAATAGATGCGGGACTAATGCCACAAATAGAAAACCCTAACAAAAAAAAGGGAATTATGAAATATTTGTGTATAAACAAATAAAGGGGGAGAGGAACTGCAAGGATGAAGAGTACCACTAGTCCTCACTTTCTAACCGAATTTCTGTGAAAAATATTTCCAAGATCTTTGTCCATAGGAGCAGCAGTTAATAGTTTTTCTACCCAAGCACGGAAGTCAGGAATTTCTTCAAATACTTTCATGGTTGTTGAAAAAATGAATATATGGTTACATGAAGGAATTCAAGGCATCAAAGAAAGAAAAAAACTTACATGCAAAGTTCCATTTTTCTGGAAAAGGGATGTTTTCTTCACCCACTAACTCACTAGTGGGAGCAGCAACAAAGCGGGCGTACCAGCCACTGTTACGGTTATCCTCGGGGCTAACTAAAACCCTTTTACTTCTGGCCATGAGGGAAAAGACCTCTTCACGATACAACTTGGGAGAGTAAAGATGAAGTAAGTGACGGAAGTTAAATGGAGCGGAAACCAAATCTGACAAATAGTGAAGGCATGCCACAACCCACAACACGATGGGACCAATCTGGCCAAGGCAAACATGAAAATAGCGACAAAACTCGATGATCACTGGATCAATGGGAGGCTCAAACCGTAAAGTTAAAGTGTAGGTATAGACGAAAAAAAGCCAGCATGGTAAGAGGTGATTCTTTGATTGGCACCAGGAATTAAAACTGGGAAATCTGGTTTCCAATGACATTCTCGTCGAACTAAAGAAAGAAGAACATGAGTGATTAAACTTGGGTAAAGTTTAGCGAGGTTAAGGGAAGCTATAGAAGAAACTTGATTCTTCATGGTCTCACGATCTGACACAAAAGAAAACTCTTGAGAAACAATCTCAGAAACTGTAGGCTTACGCATGGGTTCATTCACGTCCCTATTTTTAGAAGAAGATCTAGGGGTCAAAGGAGCCCTAGGTCTAGAAGAAGATAGCATGGCGGAATTACCTTTAGAAGTAGAACTATGAGTCGATAACGAACCAAGGCTGCGGAGTCTACCACCTCTCTTACTCCTAGTAGGGGCAGTAGAAGTAGCAAGCTCGTCGACGATCACAACTTTGCGAGGGTCTGGTGTTGAAGAAGACATGTTTAACAATGAAGATACAGAGGAAAGGTACAGAACTACGAAAGAGGGTTAAGATGATGGATACAAAAAAGAAGGAAGAAGGTTTCAAGAAATCAAAAAAGATGAAGTATTTATAAGGAGATACCCCCGTCATTAAAATTGGTCATTATGATGTGTCAAAATGGAACCGTCATTTCATGACTGACGCAACCGCATAAAAAAATCCTAAAAACGCTCTGAGAAACTGCATAACCAATCATAAGAATCGACGTGGCATGGGAATTAAATGAATGTGACATACGTCGCATCGATTCTGAAGGAGGCATAATGATACTTGAAAAATGGCGGCAAAGAATTCCCTCCATAAAAACTTACCACTTCCCGAATATTTAGAAAATGGGGGGACTATAAGTATTGGTGCAAAAATATAAGACACATGGACTATCAACAAGATAACATAGCATGGTACGTGGAGCATCGATGTAAGGACAAGTGGCGTTCTTAATTAGACGAGTTAAAGAATGCGAAAAAGGCCCAGGAGAAACACTCACGGGGTTACACTAAGGAAAAAATCGGGCCTGACAACTGTAAAAGGAGAAACAGGAACGAAATGAATAAAGGCTATGAAGAAGGGAAGATACACGAACCAGTCATAAATAAGGAAGGGAAATCGATGTACACGGAATATTTAATCATAAATGTTTCCATTATGGTTGTACATGGTAACGGGTAATCAAGGCAATTAATATCATTAGTGAGCCCAAATTAAGTAAGGGAACTGTTATAATTGTATGCTCCTATATAAGAACGGAAATCTTATTTGTAATGGCAAGACACAACTATTGAAATTTATACAGTTATTCTTTGCTTTATTCTCAAAGTTATGAGCCGTAATTTTGGGAGTGATTATCAGTTCATTTCATAATTTCTTTGTCAATTATTTCCATTCTTTGATCTATTCTTTCAAATTAGAGGGAAAGTGAAGTAAATTTTGGTTATCAGTAACCCGATTTCTTCTAGGTATTGACTTTGACCGATAAATCTATTTTTGGATTAAACATAGAGTTTGTATGCGCAGATAAAATTATACGTGTACATCTTTTCAAAAAACAAACCCAGATTATATACATGGAGATTCCTTAAAGTTGTTATTACTAGTCTTAAAATATGCATGTTGCGCGTGAATCCTTATTGATGAGAATAAATTTTAAAAATTCATATAAATAATACTCTGTATTATTTAAAGTATCTTTGAGTTATTATAATAACCCAACCGGTTATTTTGACTTTTAGAACCCTGTTCTCTTAAACAAAACTCCCCGTATGTGCTTTTATTAAATTATGACTTGCGGGGATGGTTGGTTAAGAATTTGGAAGTGATCAGGCTGAAATCGAAACAATTGGTTCCTTAGTTTGGCTTTAAAAGGCCAAGTTTAACTTCGGTTAACATTTTGAGAAAACGATCCCGGAATCGTGATTTGACGGTTCCAATAGGTTCGTATGATGATTTCGGACTAGGGCATATGTTCGAATCGGGTTTTGGATAACCCGGGAGCATTTTAGCGCTTAGAAGTGAAAATCAACTATTTGAAGGTTTAAAGTTCTTTAAATTTGGTTTGGAGTAGGTTTTGGAGTAATCGAGGTCTGTTTGAAATTTTGAGTTTGGGAATAGTCCCGTATGGTGATTTAAGACTTGCACGCATAATTTGGTGTCATTTCGAGTAGTATTAGTATATTTCGGCGCGTTCGGAGTAAGTTTGAAGGATTTGAAATTTCTAAGTTGAATCAATTTGGTTTGAGGTATGATTGTTAGTTTTGATGTTGTTTTACGAGTTTCGAGAGTTCGAGCGAGTCTGTTTTATGATTTCAAACTTGTTGGTATGTTCGGGCGGGGCCCTGGGGACCCCGAGCGTTAATCAGAGGCTCGGACTAAGTTGGAAATTGAGAGCCAAAGCTGAAGCTCCCCGGTTCTATCAGAACCGCAGATGCGGAAAAAGGGCAGCACCTGCGAAGGCGTAGGTGCGAAGGAGAGAAGCGCAGATGCGGAGAAGGCGCAGGTGTGATGTAGAAGTCGCAGAAGCGGACTCGCAGATGCGAGCTATTGACCGCAGAAGCGAAGGGCCAGCTTAGGAGAAAAAACTGCATCTGCGATACCTTTTCCGCAGATGCGGAGCCGCAGAAGCGGCTAGCTAGCCGCAGATGCGAAACCACTGCTGGGCAAAATGGATTAAAAATCGGGGCTCAGTCATTTTGAGCCCATTTTCTTCCATGTTTGGGCGATTTCAGAGCTTTTTGAGAGGGGATTTCAACTAGCAATTGGAAGGTAAGTTAATTCTACACACCTTGAGTTAAATACATAGATTATGGGTAGATTATAACTGGTAAATCTTGGAAATCAAGGGTTTAGATAAAAAACCCAGATTTTTATAAAAATGAGATTTTAACCACGAAAATGGTTATGGAATTGGATAGAAATTATATATTTGAGTTCTTGAGATTATGGGTAACGTTTTTCTCCAAATATTTTCGGAATCCGGGCATGTGGGCCCGGGATAAATTTTAGAAATTTTACCATTTTGGATAGGGTAATTTATTTAATAGATGAATTTCAAATTATTTAACATGCATTAATTATTTTATATAACTTTTGGATAGTTTCAGATTTTTGGGCATCGAATTGAGGTTTTACGCGATATTTGATCGGAAAAGTGGACTTTGAGACATGGTAAGTCTCTTGTCTAATCTTGTGAGGGGAAATTTACTCCATAGGTGATTTAAATTAATAATTGTTGCTAAATGTAGGGGCTGCGTACGCACGAGGTGACGAGAGTCCGTACGTAGCTACTATTACTGCTAAAGTTAGGGTAGTTTAGGACTCAAAAATCATGAATTACGGTGTAAATTGTATTCTTCATTTAATTAAATTATTTGTGATACATTGTGAATTATTAGGGAAAGATAGTAAAAGATGGAAACCTCATACACTTAATTTTCTGTTTAAATTATTTAATTGTTAAAAGAAATTTTTCATCCTCTCAAATTAATCTTATAATAAATACACTCTCATTCCGGATGTACATAAGAAAATGTTCTCCTTTCTTGTGGAGCGGGCCGAACGCCTCGGCAGTATAGATGTATCTATGAATCGCGCCGCACGTCCCTCAGCAGTGTACACGACACTCTGGATTGGGTCGTATGACCTCGGCAGAAATCGTGCCTAATAATAATAATAACAACTACACGATACCTTGATATTTTAATAGCAGCTTGTGAATTTAATTAATAGATTGAGAATTGTTATATTTGAAGGAATTTAGTTATTTCTGTTGGTTAAATAATATTATTGTTAACTCTGTGAATCATGTTGATTTAAATATTTCTATTTTTATTTTATTTTATTTTATTATTATTGACCCTTAATGAGTGTCAAAGTCGACCATCTCGTCTCTATCTCTTCGAGATTAGGCTTGATACTTACTGGGTACACGCTGTTTACGTACTCATACTGCACTTGCTGCATTTTTTATGTAGGACCTGAGACAGGTGCTATAGTCGGACCTATCGGCGCGCACCCACGATATCCAGAGGCTTAGTGGTGAGCTGCCCTTCTGAGCCATTTTGCAGCAATCAGTGCCTCATCCTGAATTTTATTCTGTCTATTTTATTTCAGACAATATTTGAATTTTTATATAATCTACTAGATACTTACACACTTGTGACACCAGGTCTTGGCACACACACACTAGTAGAATTTTTGGATTTAATTACTTTCTTGGTTATTTTAAATTTACCTGATCTTTTCACATTGTCTTGATTATTGCAAGTAAGAAAAGTTTAATTATTCGGTTAATTTTTAAAAGGATTGAATACATGTTTAAATTACTAGTTGGCTTGCCTAGCTGTAGTGTTGGGCGCCATCACGGCCTATAGGTGTAATTGGGTCATGACGACATAGTATCCGAGCACTAGGTTCACGTAGGTCTCGCAAGTTATGAGCAGACCTAATAGAGTCTTGCGGATCGGTATGAAGACGTCTGTACTTATCTTCGAAAGGCTATAGGGTGTTAGGAAACTACCTTTCTTCATATTCCATCGTGCGATTGATGTAGTACCAAATATCTTTCTCTTATTCTCTCATAGATGGTGAGAACGTGCTCCAATGAGGCTCCAGACCAGGGAAGAGCTACCCCCCCAGTTGTTAGAGGTTGAGGCAGAGGCAGAGGGAGGGATCTAGCCCGTGGTAGGGGATGAGGACATCCCAAGACTGTTCCAGTTATGCCGCTAGTGGGTCCAGCAGAGAATCCCATTATTGAGGAATAGGGTAGGGTGCCTGTGGCAGAGCCAACTCCGGTGGATTTCACATCTGCACCGGGATTCCGGGATGTCATGGGTCGTATGCTGCGGTTCATGGACACTATGACTCAGGCCAGTTTATTTCCGGCAGACCCAACCACATCTCAGGCGGGCGGGGGAGCACAGACCCCTACCGCACAGGCTCATGGGCAGGTAGTTGCTGTATATCATATCCAAGGTGCACTACCCGTGGGTGGAGCCCAGCCAGTGGCAACAGCTATACCTGAGCCCAGGCCAGCTGCAGCCGCTGATCTGCAGAAACTATTGGACAAATGGACTAGACTACATCCTCCTGTCTTTGGGGGTGAGCGACATGAGTATCCCCAGGACTTCATTGATCGGTGTAGGGACAGACTGCACAACATAATAATATTGGAGTCTCATGGGGTAAACTTTTCTACTTGTCAGCTAGAGAGCAGGGCCCATAGATGGTGGAAGTCTTATCTTCTTGATAGACCAACAAATTCTCCTCCCATGACTCGGGACAGGTTCACCCATATTTTCTTGGACAGGTATATTCCACCCTCAAAGAGGGAAGAGTTGTGGTTTCAGTTTGAGAAAATCCAACAAGGTTAGATGTCAATGACCGATTATGAGGCGAGGTTCTCTAAGTTATCTCGCCATGCACTTATGATACTCCCTACTGAGGCGGAGAGAGTGCGGAGGTTTGTTGCGGGTTTACATACTGGCATTCAGGCCACTATGGCTCAAGAGGTTGAGATGGGTACTTCTTATGAGCTAGTCATGGAGATAGCCCGGAAGATTGAGGGTGTGCGTCAGCGTAGCCTAGAGCAGGTCATGAGCGATAAGCGGTTTAGGTATTCTAGAGAGTTCAAAGGTGCTCCGTCTGGGGGCAGAGGTCAGTTCGGGAGAGGACAGTCCAGCAGGCCCCCATATCCAGCACCACCACGTCCTCGAGGTCCTCCAGTGCGACCTTATTTCAGTGCTATGCCAGAGAGTTCTTATCACCCACCGGCTATTCAGGGTTCTTCCAGCGGGTATTCAGGTCACCGGGGCTAGATTCTTAGTCAGTAGCCCATCGCACCTAAGAGTTATTACGAGTGCGGGGATCCTAGTCACATGTAGAGATTTTGCCCCACGCTTCGGGGTAGACCAGTGCAGCAGGGTCAACAGCCTATGATTATCGCACCAGTTGCCTTACCAGTCGTCCGACCACCAAGAGGTGGAGGACAAGTAGGTAGGGGCCATTCTAGAGGTGGAGGTCAGCCAGGTGGAGGCCAGCCAGTTGGTGCTCCAACTAGGTTCTATGCTTTTTCAGCCAGACCAGATGCAGAGGCCTCAGATGCCGTGATTACAGGTATTGTTTCTATCTGCGGCAAGGATTCCTCCGTATTATTTGATCTAGGATCTACATATTCCTATGTGTAATCTCGATTTTCTCATTTCCTGGGTATTTCTCGTGAGTCCTTTAGTACTCCTGTTTATGTGTCCACTCATGTGGGCGATTTTGTTGTTGTGAATCGGATCTACCGGTCCTGTATTATTACATTTTGTTATTATGAAACAAGAGAGAATATTCTACTGCTTGAGATGACCGACTTTGAAATCATCCTGGGCATGGACTGGTTATCTCCAAATCATGCCATCCTAGATTGCCATGCCAGGACTGTTACCTTGGCTATTCCAGAATTTCCTAGGTTGGAGTGGAAGGGTTCGTCTATTAGTGCATCTAATCGGGTTATTTCTTTTATGAAGGCTCAACACATGGTTGAGAAGGGTTGTTTAGCTTATCTAGCCTATGTTCGGGATACTACTGCAGAGACTCCGACTATTGTTTCAGTGCCTGTAGTTCGGGAGTTCTCCGATGTATTTCCTACAGATCTTCCAGGCATGCCACCTGATCGTGATATTGATTTCTGTATTGATTTGGCTCCGGATACCCAGCCTATATCTATCCCACCATATCGCATGGCTCCGAAAGAATTGAAAGAACCGCTTGAGAAGTTACTAACCAAAGGGTTCGTCAGACCGAGTGTATCGCCTTGGGGTGCACCAATATTATTTGTGAAGAAGAATAATGGTACTATGCGGATGTGTATCGATTATCGACAATTAAACAAAGTCACTATTAAGAACAAGTACCCGTTGCCGCGTATTGATGATTTATTTGACCAGTTGCAGGGTGCTAGGGTGTTCTCTAAGATCGACTTGAGGTCGGGGTACCATCAGTTGAAGATTCGGGATTCGGATGTTCTAAAGACTGCTTTCCGGACTAGATATGGTCATTATGAGTTTCTGGTGATGTCCTTCGGTTTAACTAACGCCCCGACATCGTTTATGGATTTGATGAGCAGGGTATTCGGACCATATATTGATTCGTTTGTCATTGATGATATTTTGATTTACTCGTGCAACAAGGAAGAGCACGAGCAGCATATGAGAATGGTGCTTCAAACGCTGCGAAAATAAAAGCTATACGCTAAGTTCTCCAAATTTGAGTTCTAGCTGAAGTCTGTAGCATTTTTGGGGCATATTGTATCGGGAGGGGGCATTAAAGTTGATCCCAAAAAGATTGAGGCAGTTCAGAATTGGCATCGTCCCACTTCGGCGACTGAGATCAGGAGTTTTCTGGCTTTAGAAGGTTATTATCGTCGGTTTGTGGAAGGTTTTTCATCTATTGCAGTACCTTTGACCAAATTAACCCAGAAGGGTGCTCCGTTCTGATGGTCTGATGATTATGAGGTGAGTTTTCAGAAGCTCAAGACAACATTGACTACAACACCAGTGTTAGTGTTGCCTTCCGGTTCGGGGATGTATATAGTGTATTGTGACACTTCACGTGTTGGATTGGGTTGTGTATTGATGCAGGAAGGGCGAGTTATTGAATATGCTTCACGTCAGCTGAAGCCCTACGAGAAGAATTATCCAGTGCATGATTTGGAGTTAGTTGCGATTGTTCATGCTCTTAAGATTTGGAGGCATTATCTTTATGGGGTGTCTTGTGAGTTTTACACTGATTATCGCAGTTTGTAGCATTGTTTCAAGCAGAGGGATCTAAATTTGAGACAGCGCAGATGGCTTGAGTTACTAAAAGATTATGATATTACTATCCTGTATCATCCGGGCAAAGCAAATATGGTTGCAAATGCCTTGAGTAGAAAGGCAGAGAGTATGGGTAATTTGGCTTTCGTTTCAGCAGAGGAGAGGCCATTAGCTTTGGATATTCAGTCCTTGGCTAATAGACTTGTGAGGCTGGACATTTCAGAGCCCAGCTGAGTTCTTGCATATGTTGTGGCCCAGTCTTCACTACTTGAGAAGATCAAGGCTCGCCAGTATGATGATCCACACTTAATGGTTCTTTGAGAAATGGTACTACGGGGTCGTGCCAAGGAAGTTACTATTGGAGAGGATGGTGATCTGTGACTCCAAGATCGTCTATGTGTTCCTAATGTGGATGGACTGAGGAAAAAGATCCTAGAGAAGGCACACAGTTCTCGGTATTCTATTCATCCAGGCGCTACGAAGATGTATCGTGACCTAAGGCAGCATTATTGGTGGCGACGAATGAAACAGGACATAGTTGAGTACGTAGCTAGGTGTCTAAATTGCCAGCAAGTTAAATATGAGCATCAGAGGCCAGGTGGCCTACTTCAGCAGATGATTTTATCGGAGTGGAAATGGGAACGCATTACTATGGACTTTGTAGTTTGTTTACCGCGGACCTTGCGGAAGTTTGATGCAATTTGGATGATTGTTGATAGGTTGACCAAGTCGGCACACTTTATTCCTGTTGTGACTACGCATACTTCAGAGAGGTTGGCCCAGATATATATATCCAGGAGATAGTTCGGTTGCACGGTGTGCCAATTTCTATCATATCAGATAGAGGCCCTCAATTTACTTCACATTTCCGGAGAGCAGTACAGAGTGAATTAGGGACCCGTGTAGATCTCAGCACAGCCTTTCATCCGCAGACCGTTGGGCAGTCAGAGCGGACAATTCAGATTTTGGAGGATATGCTCAGGGCATGTATGGTTGACTTTGGAGTTCAGTGGGATCGTTTCTTGCCTTTGGCCGAGTTTGCTTATAATAACAGTTACCAATCCAGCATCGAGATGGCTCCATTTGAGGCTTTATATGGTCGGCGATGTCATTCGCCCATCGGATGGTTTGAGCCCGGCGAGGCTAAGTTATATGGCACTGACTTGGTGAAGGATGCCTTGGAAAAGGTCAAGTTGATTAAGGAGCGACTTCGTACAGCACAGTCCAGACAGAAGAGTTACGCGGATCAGAAAATGTGTGATTTATTGTTTATGGTGGGTGAAAAAGTTCTCTTGAAAGTTTCGCCGATGAAGGGAATCATGAGATTTGGGAAAAAGGGCAAGTTGAGCCCACGGTTTATAGGCCCATTTGAGGTGTTGAGACGAGTTGGGGAGGTTTCTTACGAGCTTGCTTTGCCACCCAGTCTATCAGGATTTCATCCAGTTTTTCATCTATCTATGCTCCGGAAGTATCATGCCGACCTGTCACATGTGTTAGACTTCAACACAGTTCAACTAGATAATAGCTTGGGTTATGAAGAGGAGCCAGTTGCCATTGTTGATAAACAAGTTCACCAATTGAGGACCAAGAGGATTTCTGCAGTACAAGTCCAGTGGAGGGGCCAACCAGTCGAGGAAGCGACTTGGGAGGTTGAGGAAGTGACTTGGGTGGCCGATGAAAACATGCGAAGCAGATATCCACACTTATTCAGCACTCCAGGTACAATTCTAAACCCGTTCCAGGACGAACGTTTGTTTAAGAGGTGGAGAATGTAATGACCCAACCGGTCATTTTGACATTTAGAACCCCGTTCCCCTATATTAAACTCCCCGTATGTGCTTTTATAAATTTATAACTTGCGGGGATGGTTGGTTCAGAATTTGGAAGTGATCGGGCTAAAATCGAAACAAATGGTTCTATAGTTTGGCTTTAAAAGGTCAAGTTTGACTTCTGTCAATATTTTGAGAAAATGACCCCAGAATCGTAATTTGACGGTTCCAATAGGTTCGTATGATGATTTCGGACTTGGGCGTATGTTCGAATCGGATTTTGGATAACCCGGGAGCATTTTAGTGCTTAATAGTGAAAATTAACTATCTGAATGTTTAAAGTTCTTTAAATTTTGTTTGGAGTAGGTTTTGGAGTAATCGAGGTCCGTTTGAAATTCCGAGTTTGGGAATAGTTCCATATGGTGATTTAAGACTTGCACGCAAAATTTGGTGTCATTCCGAATAGTATAAGTATGTTTCGGTGCGTTCGGAGTAAGTTTGAAGAATTTGAAATTTCTAAGTTGAATCAATTTGGTTTGAGGTATGATTGTAAGTTTTGATGTTGTTTTACGAGTTCCAAGAGTTCGAGTGAGTCCGTTTTATGATTTCAAACTTGTTGGTATGTTCGGGCGGGGCCCCGGGGACCCCGAGCGTTAATCGGATGAGGCTCAGACTAATTTGGAAATTGAGAGCCAAAGCTGAAGCTCCCAGTTCTGTCAGAACCGTAGACGCGGAAAAAGGGCCGCACTTGCGAAGGCACAGGTGCGAAGGAGATAAGCGCAAATGCGGAGAAGGCACAGTTGCGACGTAGAAGTCGCAGAAGCGGACTCGCAGATGCGAGCCGCTGACCACAAAAGTGAAGGGCCAGCTTAGGGTGAAAAACTGCATCTGCGATACCTTTTCCGCAGATGCGGAGCCGCAGAAGTGGCTAGCTAGCCGCAGATGCGAAGCCACTGCTGGGCAGAATGGATTAAAAATCGGGGCTCAGTCATTTTGAGCCCATTTTCTTCCATGTTTGGGCGATTTCAGATGTTTTTGAGAGGGAATTTTAACTAGCAATTGGAAGGTACGTTAATTCTACACACCTTGAGTTAAATACATAGATTATGGGTAGATTATTACTGGTAAATCTTGGAAATCAAGGGTTTAGATTAAAAATCTAGATTTTTTTAAAAATGAGATTTTAACCACGAAAATGGTTATGAAATTGGATAGAAATTATATATTTGAGATCTTGAGATTATGGGTAACGTTTTCCTCCAAAAATTTCCGAAATCCGGGCACGTGGGCCTGAGGTAAATTAACATATTATTGATAAATAAGTGATGGTAGGCGATAATTGCGTATTTTACTCGCTTATTGAACTCTAATTTACTGCACTTTATTCATTTTGAGCTTTAATTGATAGTATTTTGCACTTATTGTGTGTTTTATGCCTTGTAGGAGTGATTCCGAGCTATGTAGATGTTATGGAATGGATTTGAGTGATTTGGAGCTTTGAAGTCTGAGTAAAAGCTCAAGGGATTAAGCATGGATCGTGTTCGGGGGTCGAGGACCAAGTCTGGACGTCAAAAATTGAGATTTGAGCCGTACTCTGAGAAAATTGCACTAGTGCGGCGCATGGGGCGGCGCGTGGCGTGTCGCGGCTATGTGAATCTTTGATGTTTGTCAGAACAAACTTTCTGGATTTCCCCACTAATTCCCCGCATGGCGCGTCTCCACATGCGGTGCGCCTGTGCTATTTTTACAGAGTGATAATCCTATTTCGGCTAGGAGAAGGTGATTTCGTCTGAGCCCGACCCTACATGGTATAAATACATGGGAAAACGTTAGTTTTTGAACTTTTGACATACTTTAGACCTAAGGAGGCTAAGGAGAAGTTGGAAGAACATGATCACAAGGATTTCATCATTCCTTCCTCACTCAAGACCCGAGTTTGGTTTGAATTTATGTTTTCCTATACTTTTATTGCATTTGTGATGAATTGTCCCATATCTATGGATGTAGTTCCCTTTAGAGTTTGATAGATTTGGTGTATTGATGATTGTTTGTGGATTATAACTCTAGTTTTATATATTGAAGCGTTTTTGGATGATCTAATTGTTGCATCTATATTCACTAGTTCATGTAATCGAGAGAGGCATAACTTGTGATATTTTTGCATTATATTGTTGGTTGAGTTCTTTAATTCTTCTTAGTAATCGAAAGAGGCTAGTTAAATCATTGATTAAACCTAGTTAGGAGGATAATCGAAATAGGTTCTCCTAAAGACCAATCCATTACGCATTCTTGCATATCTTCACGTGCTTAAATTGGTTCATCTTATGAGGTTAAAACTTAATCGAGAGAGGAGTTTTTGCTGAATGTTGAACTAATAATTGAGTGAATTCGAGAGACTGACTTTAACATTAGAAGTGAATTATATAGAGTTAGATGCCAAATAATTATCTTGCACCTATCCTATCAACCCCTATTTTCTCCAATTAATAACTTCTTTGCTTGTTCCTTGTTGTTATTGTCATTAGTCAACAGCTTTAGATTCTTAGTTAATTTTAGTTAGACATCTTATAAATCTCAATTGTTGATTCTCCTGGATAACAATCAAGCTAGAAACTATGAAAATATTATTTAACTGAAATCCACCGTGGATATGATATTATACGATATTTTTATTTTATTTTTATTTTATTTTTCCCTTTTCACATTTGGTGTTCATAGATTGTGCATAGGTTTCAGGTTAGATTGGTCCATGACCCGAGTGTCTACGAAGGAAGTGCTACCATACGAGCCAAAAATTGAAAAACGACTATGACAGTTGTGGAAGGAAAGAAATCTCACCGAGACATCAGAAAAGGTTGGGCAATCCTCAACCAAAGATATGGCTGGAAACGGTGAGGATAATGTGGATTTGGCTGCAAGAGAGGTAGCCCAACGAAGAGAACAAGCTGCACGGGATGCTAAGGAAGCAGTTATTAGAGATGCACAGATTATCTACGAAGAATAGAGGGGTCATAGAATTGCTCAAAATCAACCCTTGGGTGCAGACCCGTTCGAACATATAGCTCCCATGCCTGGGAGACCACTTGGCGATTATGCTAGACCGGTCTACAATCAAGGTTTATCAAGTGTTAGACCAGCTCCAATTGCAGCAAACAATTTTGAGTTAAATCAAGGGTTGCTTCAAACCCTTCAAAATTGTTGTGTCTTCAGACAAAGGCCAAACGAAGATCCAAACACACATCTAATGGACTTCGAGGAGATTATGAACACCTTTCAATACAATGGTGTGTCACAAGATGTCGTGTATCTAAGGGCATTCCCCTTTTATCTCAAAGATGATGCAAAGCAATGGCTTCAAAGCTTGCCCACGAGATCAATTAGAGCTTGGGAGGAGATGACCATAAAATTCTTTGATAAACACTTCTGCTAGAAAGAGAATGAAACTGTTTTTGAAGCATGGGAGAGGTTTAAGGAGATTGTTAGAAAGTGTCAACATAGCGGAATTGAACTCTGGATGCAACTCCAGCACTTTTGGGATGGATTGACACCGGCCTCACGTAGAACATTGAGCAATGCAGCTGGAGGTTGATTGATGAAGAAGACTCCAGAGGAGGTAGTCACAATTCTTGATGAGTTATCTAGAGATGCTAATCAGTAGCCCTCTGAGAGTGCTGAAAGAAAAAGATCAACTAGTGTTCACCAATTTGATGCTAACACATCTATGCAGGTACATCTTGATGCTATGGCTAAAGAAATAAGGAAGCTCACCTTAGCCTCGATACAAAATGAGACTCACGCAACTTGTGATATATGTGGAAGAGGACACCCTACTCATGAGTGTCAAGCCTCAACTGAGAAAGTGAATGTTGTGGGAAACTACAATTTTAATGCAATGGGTCAGAAGCACCCCGGTTTTTGGTGGAGTTCACCTAGGGATACCACGAATGCATGGCAACAAAATAACTCTAGACCCCAGGGAAAAGGAGATCCAACATTCCAAAATCAGTAGAGGCATCAATTTCAGCCTCAACAACCCATTCAGTCTAGCATAGAAGATCTCATGAAGGCCTTCATTCTGAAAACTGATGAGAGGTTTGAAACTCATAGAACAACTATACTGGAACATGGAGCAGCTATCAAAGAAATAGGTACTGGTTTTCAAAACATGGAAAGATAAGTTGGGCAGCTAGCCACTCTATTGTCTGAGAGGATTCTAGGAACTCTCCCCACTGATACTGAGAGAAATTCCAAAGAAATAGTGAATGATGTGACCTTGAGAAGTGGGCAAGTGTTGAAGGATCCCACCCCAATCCAGAAAGATGTGATAATTTCAAAAGAAAGTGGGGGCAGCTAAAAAGTGATGATGACAAGAAGAAGAAAAGCCCAATGAAAACTGAGAAGAAGAAGAAGGAAGAAAAATCGAGAAGAGAGGAACCTGAGAAGATTGAGCATATGCTTGCTTTACCTTTCCCTCAAAAGCTATATAGAAAAAAGTTGGACAAGAAGTTTGAGAGATTTTTGGATGTGCTAAAACAAGTCCATGTAAACTTACAATTTACAGAAGTGCTCTCACAAATGCCTGCTTATACCAAATTTATGAAGGAGATCCTGACAAAGAAGAGGAGAATAGAGGAGACCTCAGTGGTCAAGCTTACAGAGCACTGTAGTGCTATGTTGCAAAATAAACTCCCACAAAAGTGTGGAGATCCAGGGAGTTTTACAATACCTTGCTCATTATGGACTATAAATTTTGATTAAGTGTTTATGTGATTATGGTGCATCAATTAAATTAATGCCTCTATCTATATACAAGAAACTGGAGAACGAGATTCGAGAGATAAGGTCGGTGCCAATATCTGTGCAGATGGCAGACCAAATGACTTTAATACCCGAGGGGATAGTGGAAGATATGTTAGTTCGGGTGGATAAGTTCGTATTTCCTGTAGAATTTATAGTGGTGAAAATGGAGGAAAACAAGGAGGTCCACCACATCCTAGGAAGATCATTCTTAGCGACGGGTTGAGCTATATTGGATATACACGAGAGAAAACTCATGCTTAGAGGGGGCAATGAGACGGTGACATTTGAGATGAATGTAGAAAAGGGGGCACAAAAATAAAAACCAGTTGTGAGTGTTGAGTGGAAAGTGAAAGGCTCGAAGGAGAAAGCTACATTGAGTGAGAAAGATAAGTGTGGGGTGTGCCAAAAAAGGTTGAGAAAAAGCTATCTGCATGGATGTGCGTGTTAGTTCGAAGGCGAGGAATGGATCCCGACTTCGACTCAGACCCCGACTAGATGTTCAGTGAAGTTTCCTTTACCTTATGATTTTTAATTGTGTGTCATGGGGACATGCAACAATTTAAATTGTATGGTGGGGGAAATGTTGTATATTGTATGTATATGTGTTAGTTTGGTTAGTTGTAGTAGTTGGAAAATTGAAAAAACAATAAAAATTGAAATTTTTTTGATTTTTCCGACGATGGATATCATTCGACATATATCTTGAGGGAATAAAATTGAAAGAAAAATACAAAAGGATTTTCTTTTGTTAGGGAGTGTAACAATTTCCCTTTGATTTTTCTTTGTGCCGCGGTTCTTTTCCAAGGGTTTTGTTTGAACTGGGTGTAGTTAGTTTTTATATTTTTTTTTAGGAGTAGCAGGCCTTGTGCTATGATTTGAATTGAAGGCAATATCTCTTAAATTTACTATGCCTTGAGAATAGTAAGTGCTTTAGTTGTGACACTTAGGCTCAGTTTTTTACTGTTGCATAAGTACCTTAAATTGTATGATCCTAACTCTGCTTAACTACTTTGACTAGAGTGTCGTGATGAATACGATCCTGAGTGAGTTATGTGCCATGTGTGTGAGAGATTTTGTGTTATTTTGTGCATTGCATTTGATGTCTAAAACTTACCCTGTGTGTTTGCAAAGCGAAATAGTAGTTTTATTCAGTCTTGGAAGTGATATAGGCATTTCTTTGTTGAGCCAGTTATATGCTATTACCTACCTATTTGTTATGTATCTTAGTTAACCTCGTTGAGCCTGTAATCCTGTTTCTTTGGCAACCACATTACAAGCCCTACCCATTTGTTTTAGTTGACCATCTATTTGAACCTTATACCTCTCGTGAGCACTTGAATTTGTTATGAACTTTGTATAAGTGAAGTGTGGGGTGGTTGGTTTGGTTTTTGAGTGGAACTATTTAAATAAGGATAAAGGTGCAATGTTTTGAAAAAGTAAGAGCCACTTGAATTGAAAAAGAAAAGAAAAAAATAGTGTATTGTTGTGCAAAATATTCTTTGATAGTGGTGAATCTTGATGTAATTATGCTTAAAGAAGTAGGGAGTTAATGTATATTGATGTGAAGGTGGAGTTATGGTTTGACATAAGTGTGGTGTTTTTAATTGTTAATGTATGTATTAAAGTGCTTAGAGAGGTGTAGTTACACTTATATCTAAATGTATCCTACCCGTCCCGCAACCTACATTACAACCAATAAAATTCCTACTTGATCCTTGACTGAATGAGCTCAATTAGTAGAGTAGTACACTATGGGCAAGCTTATGGTACGTCGTTTGTGGCATATTAATGTTATTTCTTAGAGTGAGCGAATTCTTTATATCTTGAGTTCCTATTTATTCTTGAATTTTATTATGTGTGGAACTACTCTCTATTGTTGTGAGAGGGCACTTGATTCACGAAGGAAAGGTAATGTCGTTGACCTCTATGTTAGAGTAAGTGAGCAGGTTATAAATAATGTGTGGTGCTTTGAGTCAAATCTGGAGGCTAGGATGTTAGGTTATTGTACATAATATATTTTAAATATTATTGGTATGATGAGTTATTAGAGTCATTGAAAAAGGTCGTGTCTATATGAAGTGTAGTTTTATTGCTCGAGGACGAGCAATGGTTTAAGTGTGGGGTGTTGATGGTAGGCGATAATTGCGTATTTTAGTCACTTATTGCACTCCAATTTACTACACTTTATTTGTTTTGAGATTTAATTGATAGTGTTTTACATTTATTATGTATTTTATGCTTTGTAGGAGTGATTTCGAGCTATATAGATGTTCTGGAATGAATTTGAGTGATTTGGAGCTTTGAAATCTGAGTGAAAGCCCAAGGGATTAAGTCGGGATCGTGTTCGGGGATCGAGGACCAAGTCTGGACGTCAAAAATTGAGATTTGAGTTGTACTCTAAAAAAGTGCACTAGTGCGGCGCATGGCGCGCCGCGGCTGTGTAAATCTCTGCTGCCTATCAGAACAAACTCTCTGGATTTCCCCACTAATGCCTCGCATGGCGCGTCGCCCCATGCGGCGCGCCTGTGCAATTTTTACAGAGTGACAATCCTATTTCGGCTAGGAGAAGGTAATTTCGTCTGGGCCAGACCCTACTTGGTATAAATACATGGAAAAATGTTATTTTCTGGACTTTTGACATACTTTAGGTCTAAGGAGGCTAAGGAGGAGTTAGAAGAACCCGACCACAAGGATTTCATCATTCCTTCCTCACTCAAGACTCGAGTTTGGTTTCAATTTATCTTTGACTCCCAGTTACTTTCAGTTATTATATTATCAGTTCAGTTTCAGCTTTCAGTTATTTTGTTGCCTTATATACTCGGTACATTATTTCGTACCGAGTATTTGTGATGAATTACTCTATATCTATAGAGTAGTTTCCTTCAGGGTTTGATGGATTTGGTGTATTGATGATTGTTTGTAGATTATAACTCTAGTTTTATGTATTGAAGCATTTTTGGATAATTTAATTGTTGCATCTATATTCATAAGTTCATGTAATCGAGAGAGGCATAACTTGTGATATTTTTGCATTATATTGTTGGTTGAGTTCTTTAATTCTTCTTAGTAATCGAAAGAGGCAAGTTGAATCATTGATTAAACCTAGTTAGGAGGATAATCAAGAGAGGTTCTCCTAACGACCAATCCACTACGCATTCTTGCATATTTTTACGTGCTTAAATTGGTTCATCTTATGAGGTTAAAACTTAATCGATAGAGGAGTTTTTGCTGAATGTTTGAACTAATAATTGAGTGAATTCGAGAGACTCACTTGAACATTAGAAGTGAATTATATAGAGTTAGATCCCAAATAGTTATCTTGCACCTATCCTATCAACCCCTATTTTCTCCCATTGATAACTTCTTTGCGTGTTCCTTGTTGTGATTGTCATTAGTCAATAGCTTTAGATTCTTAGTTACTTTTAGTTAGACATCTTATAAATCTCAATTGTTGATTCTCCTGGATAGCAATCAAGCTAGAAACTACGAAAATATTGTTTAACTCCAATTTCTGTGGATACAATATTATACTATACTATCTTTGACTAGCGAGCATAATTTAAGTGTGTGATCCAAGCTCGTCAATAAGTGCGAATGGCCACTTGTTACATAAATAGCTAGTGCGATAGGTAAGCTAAGACAAAGGAAATAACCCAAGAGAGATTACGCAGAATATAGATATGAGAATGGACCAACGAGTAGTTAGTAGTTGATGCAGGAAGAGTCTAGTTATGGCTAGATAAGAGGATACAGATAAATCAACAGACCATGCAAGATAAACGTATTGAACCCCAACATAGGGAATTCAGTCTCGCATATATGACATCGTAATCCTTGAAAAATATTCATATATAAGTTGGGGTAGTTAAGGGTACCGTACAAGTGTTAAAGAAATAAAAGAGAGTGCCACTAGGGAGACAATTGAAATTTTGGTTAAGAAGCAATCCTACTAGCACAAGGGTGCAGAGGTAAGTAACTAAGGATAATTATAGGCGAGTAAGAGCATCAAAATTCCGTCGGGTATACGAGGTAATAAGCTCGCATCTTTACAATAGTAAGAGGGCCTCCCCTAATTACTATAATGAAAGGCTAGCTAAGGAAATAAGGAAGAAGATTCCAACCCAAGCATAGTGACCCGAAGAAGAAATGATCTTGGAGCAACAGTCTCACTACAACATTGTATGCTCTCCATAATAAAGTGGCACCTTTCGTGACCAATGAACGGGAAGTAAAATCAAAAGTAATATTCGAGATCATAGGAGTTGCATGAAATTCCAATATATGTGGGCACTAAGATAAGCCAAATATTCATGCAACAAGTGGCAGAAAGACCAGGAAAAGTAATTACTTACTTTAAAAGAAAGCTGAGAAGGTACGAAAGGAATTATTCGATCAATGACCCAAAATTAGTTACGTTATGAACACACTTAAGATTTTGGAGTGTTATCTATGTATCATATATGGTGACATTCATACAGCTATAGGAGACTCCGGTATAAATTTTAAGAAAGAATTTAGTCCACGTCAGAGACAAAGGCTTGAATTGTTAGAAGGTTATATCATGGATGTTCCATAGCGTCCACGAAAGGCTAAAGTAATAACTAATACCCTGAGCCGCTGATCGAAAGATAGGTTACGCCTAATTAAAGGCTGAGAGAGAAGAGGAAACTAAAGAGTTACATCAGCTAAGTGAATCAGGAGCCCGATTATTAGACCCAGATAATTGTAGAAATTGTGATTCAGAACATTACAGAACCACTCTTAATATCAAAGGTACAAGAGAGATAGTACAATGGCCATATTCTATAACTGCTCTACGATAAAGCTAGTTAGAAGAGTACCAACCTCATAAGAAGTCATTATGAAGTTCCCGCCGGATTGTGTATGCATCAGAGGTGCAAGTATTATAGTAGAACTTTATGGTGTGGACATGAATTCCACCTATGTGGAAGGGAGGTTATGAAAGCGACAAAAGGTAAAGGTAAAGAAGGTACGAGATACTCAAGTGTAGAAGGTTGTGAATAGTCTAGAGTTAAGATACAGGGCTAGAAGCGTCGTGATTCAGTATCCAGAAATGATAGTGGTGTCGTCAGTGGCATATCCTCCAGCCTATGGTTTCCAGGTACCGAGAGGTCTAGTTAAGAGAGTAAAGAAGAGTTAGAGATGATGTGATGTCTCGCTTGAGGTTCCAAAATAATATAAGGAAATCTATGATGGTAGTAATTTAAAGGAAGGTTGCGAGTAGTATAAATAGATATGTGTAGGGCACAAGCTAAAGTATGGTAGAGCGACAAGGTTTTAGGTAGACAAGAGTAAGGATAAGAAAATGTGAGTGAGAAGGTGACGAGAATAGGTAAGTCCTAGGGATTAAACCCATTAAAACAAGAAAGATGATGGTTTCCGTAAGTTATAAAAAGCGTAGTATAGCCCGAATGAACTCAGAAGAGTTTAAGACTAGGGGCATTTAGAAAAGATGGAATGTTGCCCTAGTAGTAGAATGAGAGTGTAATTGTGATAAATAATAGGAGAATGATGCTTAGGCCTTTGATTGAGTAATGATTTAAAGAAAATGAATTTCATGAATCGCACGAGATTAAAATACCCCTCATAAGATGAACCACGTCGGGATGCCATGAAGTACAGTTATTGAATTATAGTATCATCCCTAGGTGGATCAAGCAAATCACTTCAAAGGTTCCCTGATGAAACGTGAGCCGTAGTGACAATGTGTTACGTAAGAGATTTCAGGTTATTAGTGGTAGATTATAGATCAAACATAAGGTGAATCAACAATAGATGGATAAAAGTTACAAAGTATGAGATGAGATCAGGCTATCATTCTTAAGATGAACAGTAATGAGGAAGCAATAAAGGACATAGATTTATACATATAGGATAAGCAGCAAGAGAGTAACCTGGAGTGGGGTAGCAGACCTTGGTAATAAAATAAATTAAAAAACCCGAAGTAAGTGTTATGGTATAGTATGACCTACCTAGATGCAGTAAAGCTATAAGGATAGATAACCAAGGCTATGAAACAAAATATAGCAATAGTTATAAGTTCGACAAAGTACTAAGCGGAGGACTCCAATACACCTATAGATTCCCAGAGGGACAGGTTGTCAAAGTTCTGTATATGTTCACAAAGTGAGGCCTAGAGATTGGCTAAAAGTTGGAGGAAGAAGGAGAGAAGAGTCGCATAGGTGCACATACAAGTACATAGTCATACAGGCTGCATGACAGAAGGTAGCAACAGTTACGTGATTGGAAGAATTCCGACCACAGGTCGTGGTGTGAGAAAGAGGCCTAAAGGGGGGATGCCCTAGCATTTGGATTTATTCACAAAACAGTTGCCTAGGTGGAAAGGACATTATTAAAGTATTCGAAAGATTTATAGGTTACTGATAAGTGCATCAAATAACATTCAAGGACGAATGTTCCGGGGGGGGGATAATGTCACACCCCATATTTTCGTACGTAAGAGTACATCCCAAGTCAATTGATGTAAGCATAGAAATGAGATCATCTTTATAAGTATCTAAAGTAATTTAATCATGTTACCGTGGAGGTTACAAATATTTAAGATCATGAATAACACCAAGAAGGTTGAAAGGCTTAGAAGCTAAACGGATTGAAGAAAATAAGTTTCGTCGAAAGTCGACAAGTTAGGAATGTTATAACATGTACTTTTGGGGTGAGAATAAGATTCTTAACATTATAAAGAGGTTATGTTGTAAGTTATTTTAGTCGTATGATAGTCGTGTGTTATGTTTGAAGTCAAGCGAGTTGACAAAGGTCATCACAAGTTACATTCATAAATGTGCTGAAAATTAGGTCAAATATAGATGCTCTTTTATCCTAATATACTTGGAATTACGGGATGATATACCTACAAAATTAAATATCTATGAGTCTAATTTATAATGCATTAAAACGTTCATCAATACGATATTGGAGTAAAGAGATATTCGCATTTTGGCGAGACTGCGCAGATTCCATAGGTGACAAGTAGGTGTGTCACCTACTTACTTAAATGAAAGGACAAAACATGTCCAAAAAAGGGGCTAGTTTTGGTCGGCCAAAGAGCCTTTTAAGGGATGATTTCCTTCAGATATTACACTCATTATAGAGCAAAAACAAAATCAGAGATAAGCCCCTGTGGACGTCTCTCAAAAATTCAACACAAAACCTTAAATGATTTTCTCTTCTTTTCAAGTTCTAGTTGGAGGAAAATTTAAGGGTTGAAGAACCAAGATAAGAGCTGAGATATTCACCAAATAACGTAAGTATACTTCCCTCTTTCATCCATTTTTTCTGCTGTAAAAGTAGAGAAATTCGTTCAATAATTGTAAGAACTCACAGGACGGTGCTCGAAAGCTGTGAGTTCGAGTTATTCAACTTGTAGTGGACTGTTTCATGGGCTGTTTCATGTTGTTATTGGGTTGTCTGTTTTGCTATTGTTTTATGGAGTTTTGAAGAATAAATGGTATGTAGAAACACCACATAATGGAGGAATGGTGGGGTGGTCGTTCGTCGTTTCATTTTCAGGTTGTTTGACACTACTATGTTTATCGTTTTGTGTATGAAGTGATTGCATTATGGGCTGTTTTGTGGTATTTTGTGATGAAGATAAGGTTGGAAAATGATGTATACATGTTGTTATTGTTGTGTTCTTATTGTGTTTGGAGTTATGTCGAATTGGGAAGGAGTAAAGATTATAGGGGAGATGCTGCCCGTTTTATTATAAAATAAGCTTGTCGTTCGTTGTGCGATAGTTGTACCTTCTGTAACTTCATAATAGTATTATTATCATTGTTGTATATTAAGGTGCGATGAGATGAGTTCAACGTGGTTATTGGACAGTGTAACGACCCGACCGGTCATTTTGAGCTCTAACGCGTCATTCGGCGGTTTGAGGCATGGGCAACTTCACTTCAGGTATTATGACTTGTACGCGTAGTCGGAATTTGATATCGGGAAGTTCGGAGTTGATTTGGAAATAAAATTCTAATTTCAGAAGCTTTAAGTCGGAGGAATTGACTAAGGTGTGCTTTTTGAGTAAACGACCTCAGAATCGGGATTTGAAGGTTCTGACAGGTTCGTATGATGATTTTGGACTTAGGCATATGTTCGGATCGGGTTATAGATGACCCAGGTGCGTTTCGGCACCTATTGTGGAAGGTTGGCATTTTGGAATAATTTCATAAATTTGGGTTGAAGTGTATTTCAATGTTATCGATGTCCATTTGGGATTCCAAGTCTGGGTATAGCTCTGTATGTGAAGTTTGGTCGGGAGTGAACTTTTTGATATCGGAATCGGATTCCGATTCCGGAAGTTGGAGTAGATCCGTAATGTCGAATGTGACTTGTGTGCAAAATTTGAAGTCAATCGGACGTGATTTGATAGGTTTCGGCATCGAATGTAGAAGTTTGAATTTCTATAGTTCATTAAGCTCGAATCGGGGTGCGATTCATGATTTCGATGATGTTTGATATGATTTGAGGCCTCGAGTAAGTTTATGTTATGTTATGGGACAGGTTGGTGTGATTGGATGGGGTCCCGGGGGCTTCAGGTGTGTTTCGGGGTGGTTTCGGATCGAATTTGGATGAAAAACTGTTGCTAGTTTGTTGGTGCTGGTGTTGTCTTTCGCGAACGCGGGTGAAGAGGAGCGATCACGAAGAAGGATTCCTGGGCTGGAGATATTTGCTCTACGCGAACGCGGTGAAGGGCATACGAATACGTAGGTGGGCCTGGCAGTGCTTCGCGAACGCGGAGGCCCAACCGCGAACGTGAAGAGGAGATGAGGGAGTGGGGCCTGTAGCAGTTGGCCTTCGCGAACGCAGCTGGTGGAACACGAACACGAAGGGTGGTGGTCTCAAATGTTAGCGAACACGACCAAGATGACGCGAACACAAAGAGGAAATTAGAGGCAGTGTTTCTTTGGCCTTTGCGATCGCAAAGGAGGTCGCCTGGGCAGTAAGGTTTTAAAAATGTTTGGCCATTTTCATTTCATTTTCTTCCATGGGAGCCGGCCTAGGAGCGATTTTGGAGCACCACTTTCCTTATTATGTATGAGGTAAGTGATTTTTACCATTTGTGAGTTAAATATATGAATTTAGGCTTGAACATTCATGGAAATTTGTATAAATTTGAGATTTTGAAGAAAAACCTATAAATTGGTATTCTTGGATTTTGATCACGAATTTGGGCATGAAATTGAGAATAAATTATATATTTGAGTTCGTAGTGCTATGGGTAGTACTTTTCTTTGAAAATTTTCGGAATCCGGGCACGTGGGCCCGAGGATTGCTTTATCGATTTTTTGAGCGGAGTTGGAAGTTGTTATAAATTGATTAATTATGAGTATTAGAGTATATTTTGATTGGGTTGCATCTTATTTGACTAGTTTTGGATCGGCGGTCATCGGTTTGAGGTGTTAGTTTGGTGTTGGAGCCGGGTTTTGAACGTTGGAGTGAGATAAGTCTCCTGTCTAACTCTGTGAAGGGGAAACTACCCCTAGGTGGTATATTTGATGTGTACAACTTGTTGCGGGGACTACGTACGCACGAGGTGACTAGAGTCCGTACGTAGTTAGATTCATGTTATTGTCCGGGTAGACTTAGGTTCACACCATGCTATACTTGTACTATATGGATTATCCTTGCTTGTTTAATTCCTTATTATACATTTCTACTTGAGACTAGACTTATTATTGTAGAGACTTCACGATTTCAGGATTAGTCACCGAATAACTTTACTCCTCCTACAGCATGTTTCCGTGATATATATATATACTTTATTGAAAGGATTTTGTTAAAGAAATTACAACTCACATGTTTATTCGTGAGTGGGGTCAAGGACTCGTCAAAGCTTCTTATTCTAATAGGATCGGGTCGTTCGCCTCGGCAGGATTTATGGACCACACTCTCATGGGAGCGGGCCGTTCGCCTCGGCAGTTTAATAGATACATCTATGGTTCGTGCCGTTCGACCCTCGGCAGTGCACAGTTTAAATATTTATGTTGGATTGGGACATACGCCTCGGCATTTCCTATATCATATCCTCATTGTCATGCGTAATATTTGGCAAGAAGCCAGTGATTCTGCGAGTTTTCCCGATTTGAGTTATGACCATCTATCTGATGAGATCCATTATATCTATATATATGCTCCGGTTAAGGAGGAAATTTCTAATGGAGAGCTTGAGTTCCTCGTAAAGAGGGGGATCTGTACCACATGATTTATACTTGTTTATCTCATTTATTTACTCTGCCTCATATTTACTGTGATGACCCGATAGGTCATCTTAACCACTAGTGAGTGTCGATGTCGACCACTTGTCACTATTCCTCCGGGGTTAGGCTAGGTACTTACTGGGTACATGTTGATCACTACTCATACTACACTTGCTGCACATTTTTGTGCAGGTACATATGTGACTAGTGGCCTTGTGAGAGCAAAGGCATGTATGCATGCGGGGACTTATGTGAGCTGCATTCCATATTACGATCCGCAACCGGCAGGGTCTCCTTCAGAGTATTTATATTTCTCCTGTCCAAATTTGTATTTCAAACAGATGCTGTATTTTATTTTACATTCCTAGTTGATGCTCATGCACTTGTGACACCGGATTTTAGGGTGATTATGGGTTTTTCTGTATTGAAATTGTTAAAAATATAATTATTTACACAGTGAATTCCATATTTTACTATTTAATTGAAGGAAAATATGACTTCAAAGATATTAAAATGAGAACCAAATTAAGTATTTATTTTTGGCTTGCCTGACAGCGGTGTCTGGCACCATCATGACCTTTAATGGATCTTGGGTCGTGACAAACAGATTGTGATAAGGTATGTTAAGGCTGAACCCTTCCTTTCTTTTGGCATGATCTCGTAACTACATGTGTTTGATAACTAGACATAAAGAGAAGTTCATACTCCTGAATTTATGTACATTATCCTAGTCTCATAAGTTACAGTATTCTCCTTTATCGTGACTCCATATTTAATTAAGTATTGTCTTCTTCTAGTCAAGAGAGCAGAGGGTCTATATATATATATATATATATTACAGTATTTTCACCACTATCAAGCTATAATCGGTAGGCAGGACCCTATTGGGCAGTACTACTATATTTTCACCACCATCGAGCTATAATCGGTGAGCAGGACCCTATTGGGTAACCTCCGATCAGATGGTAAGTTATATACTGAGCCTACTGTGGCCGAGCACCTATGAGTGAGCCCAGAATGACCGAGCACCTATGAGCGAGCCTACTACAGCAGCACAATTACACATATCGAACCTTATAGGACAGGCCATCAATTTTACTTCTTATATTAAGAGAGTTGAGTCAGTATCAATAGGTAAGCATATCTTCAGATTATCTTTGACTCCTAGTTACTTTCAGTTATTATATTATCAGTTCAGTTTCAGCTTTCAGTTATTTTGTTGCCTTACATACTAAGTACATTATTTTGTATTGACGTTCATTTTGCCGGGAATGCTGCATTTCATGCCTGCAGATCCTGATAGACAGCTGGATAGACCTTCCTAGTAGACAGAGTCAAACATTAGCTTGATTGGTAAGCTCCACTTCCTCGGAGTTACCAGGTCTAGACCTTGGAATCCATTTTATATATACAGGTTTGATGGGTAGGTCGAGGCTCTGTCCCGACCATGATACAGTTCAGTTATCTCTAGAGGCTTGTAGACGAGTCCTGTGTATTTTGTATATCAGTATTGTAGCCTTGCCAGTCCTGCGTATATGTTCAGTTTGGTATTATTGGTTGGAGACATTCATGGCGGCCTCGTTGGCCGGCACCGTTATATGTATGGGCTTTTGGGTATGTTTACCCCTCAAATGAGAGAGACGTTATTTTCAGATGATTTAGAATATGGCCTCATTGACCTTGATTGGTATTGTAAGTTTGCAGGTAGGCGTCATCAGCCTAAGTTGAGGGTTACCCCTCCAGAGTTTACAGTTACAGAGTGGTACACTCGGGTTGAGTATAGAACTGAGTGCTGGCCACGCCTCTCTAGGTTTGGGGCATGACAGTAGATATTCAAAGTGAAGCAATACTCAAGACAAAAAACAAGGTGGAAAGAAAGGAAGCGAAGATTATCGATATGCGTAAAAGACCAACAAAAGGAAACAATCCTGGATGTTCAAGGGAGGAAGGTCCAAAATAAGCAAAAGATTATTTCTAAGAGGAACAACGTATCAAGCCTAAAAATGTGCTTGGATTATCAATCAAGCCTTCGAAGGAAGACAATGTCATGTCTGATGATTAGCACAGCTATCAAATCACGTCTTCAAAAGAATAGCTATTTACACCTACCATGATTCAAGGAACAACCATTGTGAAGCTTCACACTTATTCTTGAAAAAATCATCAATCAAGATTCATTCCAAATATCATCTCCTTTGGGTTGCCAATCTCTCAAGATATTTATCAATCTATATTCAAAACAGATCTTCACTCAACATATATTATAGTCGAAGACCAAGAAGAAGAAGGATATACTTTCGTCTAACCAACCTTAAGCTCTTTGTTCTACTTTTAACAAGCATTGCATTTCAATTTGAATTACTATATAATAATCTGAAATACGAAAGAGAGAAAAATATTGGTGAGATATTGTATCAAAAGAATTGAGAATTTACTTAGCATAAGAAATTAGTTGGTGTGCATAAGGTCACCAACGCAAGTGCACTCAGAGCATCAAGAAGCTTTGAAGAGAGAACCCTCTTGCAACCCAAGAGAACTGGACTAGGTTTCAAAATGAATCTGAGTCTGTGTAAAAATATTCTGCATCATTTAATTTTCTGCATCATCTATTCTGTACTCATTATCTGTTCTACTTGTCACTAATCTCGAAGTGGACTAACTGGCAAACTAGTCGACTAGTAATCAAAAAATTAAAAAGGGAAACAATTCATCCCCATTGTACTTTCAATTGGTATTAGAGTAGGTCTCAAATTTTATTCATTATTTACCAACTTGTGAGAAAAGATCATGTTAAATCTAGTAATTATTGGAGCCTTAATTCAAGAAGGAACATCGCAGGCTAGCCCTCCATATTTCAATAGACAACACTTTTCACAATGGAAGGTTTGCATGGAAATATATGCTAAATCTTATGATGTCAAAATATGACGTGTAATCAAGAAGTGAGATTATCCAATTCCAGCAGCGAAGTCTGATAAGAAAATGGATAGACAAGTATCTACTGATCCTGTAGATAGATATACATGATTATTCTGATGAAGAAATGACGGTGATATAGGTAAATTCAAAGGCAAGAAATCTTATGTATAATGTTATAAGTGAAGAAGAATATAAAAAAATTTGAAACTGCGATATGGCTAAAGAGATGTGGGATAAGCTGGAAGTAACTTATGAAGGAACAAGTAAAGAAAAAGAAACAAGGATAAACCTATTGATTCACGATTACGAATTCTTTCAAATGAAAGAAAGAGAATCTATTGAAGAAATATTTGCTCGATTCAACAAAATTATTGGAGATCTAAAAGTTTTTGGGAGACACTATTCAAGAGATGAACAATTTCAAAAATTTCTAAGATGCTTTCCCATAGCTTGGCAAACAAAAGTTATCGCACTTGAGTCTTAAGATCTGGATAAACGATCCTATTAGGAACTGCATGGAGATTTTATTACATTCGAGAAAATCCATCTCAAGAAATGAGAACATGAGGAAATAAAAAAGATAGTAGGATTTAAAGCTTCTATTGAAGGATCTGAAGATGATGAGGACAATGAAGCAGATGCCCTAGAAGAAGAAACTTTTATGATATCCAAAACTATGAGTGGACTAATGAGAAGATATAGAAATACCAAAAAGGGCAGAATATCTTCTAAGAGAACCAGACAATACAATGAACGAGATAAGAACGATAAGAAATTCTTTAAATATGGAAAATATGGATATGTGCAAACTAAATGTCCAGATCTCAAAAGAAAAGCCTCCAAAAGATGAATCTGGAAACCTTATAATATTATGGACATCATTAGAACTAACCAACAAGGACCCAAGCAAGCTTGGGTACCTAAAGGAAGGTAATAAAGTTATTTTGCAAGAATACCACAGGAAAAGTCAAAAAGAAAAATGGTACCTTGACAGTATGTGTTCCAGTCATATGACGCGTGATAAAAGGCTATTCAAAGAAGTCACAAACAAAGTTAAATGGGGTAATGTCAGATTTGGTAATGACTAAAAAGGAAAAATCATTTGTACCAGAATAGTTCTATTCAACAACAATTGTGATATTACAGAAGTCTATCTTGGGGATGGACTCAACTATAATTTTCTAAGCATAAGTCAACTATATGACTCTAGTATACAGTAAAATTCAAGAAAAAAGGATTTGCCATCGAGATGAATCAGGTAAAACCATTCTACCAGGAAAAATATATGGCAAGATTTGCATTCTTGACTGTATTGAAAATTTAAAAAATCATATTTATTTAGCATCTATTTCTGATGACCTCTGGCTTTGGCATAAGAAACTTGGTCATGCTAGCATGCACTTGATCAAAATATTGTCCAGACATGACTTAGTTATTGGACTTCCAAAACTCAATTTCTCTAGGAGTCATATCTATAATGCATGTCAGCTTGGTAAGAAAACTAGAACATCTTTCACATCCAAAGATATTGTTTCTGCATCCAAGCCCTTACAGTTATTACACATGGATTTATTTAGTCTACTAGAACTGATAGCATTAGAGGAAAATGATATGCATTTGTTATTGTTGATGATTACTCACATATTACATGAGTAATATTTATGGTTCATAAAGATGAAGGTTTAAAGAATTTTGAGATCTTTTGCAAAAAGTCTGAAAAAGAAAAAGGTCATCACATTTCAACTATACAAAGTGATCACGATGGAGAATTTCAAAGAAGATTATTTGAACAAAAGAAATCGAACCTTGCAAGACATGGCTAGAATAATGATATTGGAATATACTCTGCCAAATAACTTCTGGGTAGAAGTAGTTAGCACATCATGTTACATTCTCAAAAGATATCTCATTTGACCCCTCTTGAAGAAAACTCCATATGAGTTATGAAAAGAGTAGAGACCAAACATCAGTTACTTGCACCCTTTAGGGATTAAATATTTTGTTCACAACAATAGTAAGGACAATCTTGGTATGTTTGACCCGAAAAGTGATAAAGGTATATTTCTTAGATATTCTAATAACAGTAGATCATTCAAAGTATATAATAAGTGCAATATGTGCGTAGAAGAATCAGTTCATATTATATTTGATAATACTAACCATATGGCCGAGAATGGAACTATTGTGGGTGATAAAGACATGAATCAAGGATTACCAAGATCCATAAAAAAAAAAACATAATTCTACTGAAAGCTGCAGCGAACCTTCAAAGCCGAGTAATGATTT
The DNA here is from genome assembly GCF_000715075.1 of Nicotiana tabacum. NCBI lineage: Eukaryota > Viridiplantae > Streptophyta > Magnoliopsida > Solanales > Solanaceae > Nicotiana > Nicotiana tabacum. The sequence goes on along the minus strand of NC_134102.1, from coordinate 75,259,551 downwards.
TGTCAGTCAACTTGCTGAAGCGCAGAATGAGTCAACTACTCGGCAAGTGAAAGTAAACCCAAATGACTGGAGAAGTGACCCGAGTATCCTCAAAAATTTATTATCGGAAATCTAAATGATGGAATGAAAATCAGAGAAGCTTTCAAAAAGAAGGAAAACATTACCTTAATATCTCAACTAGAACCCAAAAAGGTGGATGAAGCTCTGAAAGACCCTAGCTGGATACAAGCCATGCAGGAAGAACTTGATCAATTCGAGAAATATCAAGTATAGAAATTGGTATCTAAACCAGCAAATGTTGCAATCATTGGGACTAAATGGGTCTTCCACAAATTGAATGAAGATAGAAAAGTAGTTAGAAATAAAGCATGATTAGTTGCACAACGCTATTCTCAGCAGGAAGGAGTCGATTATGATAAAACTTTCGCTTTGGTAGCTCGGCTAGAATTAATTCATATATTACTTGTTTATGCATTTTTAAAGGTTTTAAACTGTTTCAAATGGATGTTAAAAGTGATTTCTTAAATGGTTTTATTGATGAGGAGGTCTACGTATAATAATCTCTTGGATTTGAGAGCTCAAAATTACTTTACCATGTGTTTAAGTTGACTAAAGATCTATATGGACTCAAGCAAGCACCTAAAACTTGGTATGAGAGGATGAACTCATTTTTGATTGATCATGGATTCTCAAGTGCGAAGATTGATACTACATTATTTATCAAGAGATCTACAACAGGTAATCTCATTATTCAAATCTACGTTGATGATATTATATTTGGTAGTACTAACCCTGATTTGTGCAAGAAATTTTTAAATCTTATGCAAAGTGAGTTTAAAATGAATATGATGGGAGAATTTATATTCTTCCTTGGACCACGAACTCAACAATCAGAAAAGGCTACATTCATATGTCAGACCAAGTACACCAAGGAATTGACTCAAAAATTCCGTATGAGCAATGCCAAAGTACTTGGAACCCCTATGAGTCCCTCAAGCACTCTTGATAAAGATGAAGGAGGAAAACCAGTGGACGAATCCAAATATGATGGAATAATTGGATCACTATTGTATTTAACAGCTAGTCGGCCGAATATTATATTTAGTATTTTCAAATGTGCCAGGTTCCATTCAACTCCAAAGGAGTCCCATCTGACTGCAGCAAAGCGAATAATACGCTATCTTATTGAACCACATCTCATAGATTATGGTATCCTCACTCTAACAATTTTAAACGTAAAGGATTTTTAGATGCGGATCATGAAGGTGACAGGGATGACAGGAAGAGCACTAGTGGAATATGTCAATTACTAAAAAGATCATTAATTTTCTAGAACATTAAGAAACAAGGATCAGTGGCTTTGTCTATAACTGAAGTTGAACACATAGCCATTGAAAAATGTTGTGCGCAATCACTCTGGATGTCTCATCAACTGGGTGAGTATGATTTATCCTTTAAACCTATTCAAATATTTTGTGACAATTCTAGTGCTATATGTCTTTCTAAAAATCATGTGCATCACTCTAGGGCTAAACATATAGATATCAAGCATCATTTTATTAGAGATCATATCTACTCAAAGATGATATAGAGATTCTTCTTGTTAGTACTAATAATAATTTAGCGGATATTTTTACCAAGCCCGTGCTTAAAGAAAGTTTTGTACTTTACGAGATCTTATTTGTATTATTTCTTTTATCCCCTAAAATTTAGACCCTCTTACTTATGATGAAGATTTTTTTCCTGCCAAATATTCGCTTATTCCTATAATTATGTCAGACTCATTAATTAGGCGCCTCCATCCAGTCCCTTTTCACACCTCTTTCCCGATTCTCTAGACAGGAAATCAAATCGCCACATCTTTTCATTTACGCCTTTTTTCTTTCCCAACACTCAACTATCACTTCGATTTTATTACCCTCTTGTTATAAGAGATCTCGTCTAATATCTCTCACTCACATTATTTTTTTCGCCCTCAATCCTTTCTTCCTCTCAAAAATGGCAAAAATTCCAAAAACACTATAGCCTCTACTTGAAAAAATATTTGTTCCAAGGCAAAATCTTCCTCCCAACCACCAGAACCAATCAATGTAGGCTCAGACCACTTTGAAGAATTTTCTTTTTCAAAAGCAGAACTCTATGATGATGCTCGAAGCTTGAACGACAGAGTACTAGGAAAGTGTCCTATGGAGGAAGTTCTCGAATCACTCACACCAAAGAATCCAAAGATGGACTTGAACAGTTCTGTTGAGTCCGATATCAAATTCTGGGATACCCCGAATAAGGATACATTTATTACCTTCAAAGAGAAATCAATCGCTCATGGCAAAATTATTGATCCGGTGGACATGGAAAGTCTCAACTACAAAGTAAAGGGACTTTTCGAATTTCAAGGTTGAATTGTTTTTCTTTCTCTACCCCCTCAAAAAGTTTATGAAACCCTTGTTCGTATGTTTTATGAAAATCTTTGTTCCCTAAAACTCGGTAAAGTTGAGTCTTTAGTTCTTGATCGACATATTGTTCTTGACTGTGCTACCTTGAATTCCATCTACTAATGCAACAACAACAACAACAACCTAGTAAAATTCCACTAATGGGGTCTGGGGAGGGTAGTGTGTACGCAGACCTTACCCCTACCCCGAAGGAGTAGAGAGGTTATTTCCGAAAGACCCTCGGCTCAAGAAAATAAAAAGACAGAAGGACAAAAGGAGACAATATTAGTATCACCACAACAATCATAGAAAAAATAGGAACCCCATGAAATCCAGAAGAAAGATGCAAAGCAAAAGCGATAGCTAGTAAATAGGTCTTGCACTGAAAAGCAAAATAGTAAGACATAACATTGCCACTAGCTATCTTAGATAAAAACCCTACCTGGCTAGTCTCACAATGGTACGAAGTAAGACAAGACTCAGCTATCTCCTAACCTACAACCCTAATACTCGACCTCCACATCTTCCTATCAAGTGTCATGTCCTCGGAAATCTGGAGCCTCGCCATATCTTGCTTGATCACCTCTCCACAATACTTCTTAGGCCGCCCTCTACCTCTTCTCGTCCCCTCCACAACCAGCCGCTCACACCTCCGTACTGGAGCATCTGGGCTTCTCCTCTGAACATGTTCGAACCATCTAAGCCTCTCTTCCCACATCTTGTCATCAATGGGAGCCACGTGCACCTTCTCCCGAATATCATCATTCCTAATTTTATCTATCCTAGTGTGCCCGCACATCCACCTCCACATCCTTATTTTTGCTACTTTCATCTTCTGGATATGTGAGTTCTTAACGGGCCAACACTCAGCCCCATACATTATGGCCGGTCTAACCATCGCTTTATAAAACTTACCTTTGAGTATCTGTGGTACTCTATTGTCACACAGGACTTCAGATGCTAACCTCCACTTCATTCATCCTACCCCAATATGGTGTGTGACATCCTTGTCGATCTCCCCTCCCCCCGGATAACCGAACTAAGGTACTTGAAGCTATCTCTACTCAAGATGACTTATGACTCAAGCCTCACATCCACACCCACTTCCCCCGGCTCAGCGCTAAACTTACACTCTAGGTATTCCGTCTTCATCCTGCTCAGCTTGAAACCCTTAGACTCAAGTACCTATCTCCGAACCTCCAGCCTCTCATTAACATCGGCTCGCGACTCATCAATCAGAACTATGTCATCGGCGAATAGCATACACCATGGCACCTCCCCTTGAATATGGTGTGTTAACGCATCCAACACCAGGGCGAATAAGAACGGACTGAGCGCAGAACCTTGGTATAACCCCATTACAACCGAAAAATGCCCAGAGTTGCCTCCTACTGTCCTAACCGAGTCTTATCCCCATCATACATGTCCTTAATCACCATAATGTAGGGAACCGACACACCTTTTGCCTCCAGACATCTCCATAGAACTTCTTTGGGAACCTTGTTATATGTTTTCTCTAGGTCAATAAATACCATGTGCAGATCCTTCTTCCTATCTCTGTACAGTTCCACCAACCTCCTAACAAGGTGTATAGCTTCGGTAGTCGAACGAACCGGCATGAACCCGAACTGGTTGTCGGATACAAACACTGTCATCCTCACCCTCGCTTCAACTATCCTCTCCTACACTTTCATGATATGACTCAGTAATTTGATACCCTATAATTATTACAACTCTGGATATTACCTTTGTTCTTATACAATGGAACCACCGTACTCTACCTTCACTCATCCGGCATCCTCTTCGCCTTAAAAATAACATTAAACAACCTAGTCAACCACTCCAAACCTGCTCTCCCCACACACTTCCAAAATTCCACAGAAATCTCGGCTGGCCCGGTCGCTCTGCCCATACTCATCTTACGCATAGCTCCCATGACCTTCTCAACCTCGATACGCCTGCAGTACCCAAAGTCACGGTGACTCTCGGAATGCCCCAATTCTCCTAGCACAATATCCTGATCCCCATCTTCTAATGCAAGTGTTCCGAATTTTCAGTGTCCTTCAAAAATTCGTGGTTAGAAGATTTTTAAATCTCCTTTGACCAAGAAAAAAGATGTATAGCCCTCTAATTCCCTTCTAAACCAATTAGGGTCCACTTATGTGAACTTTGAGACCTGAGTCCTTGCTAATAGTGTAGCCACCACCATTCTTCCTCGAACAGGATCCTTCTCAACCTTCCCTTAAAGGAATACCTTTCTAGTCTACTGTATATTGACCAAACACAAAGTTAAACTATCTTCCTAGGTTATCAACTTCATGATTGAAAGTGTTGATGACCTTACAACTCTTCCTTATGTGTAACGACCCGGCCAATTATTTTTATTTTTAGATCCTCATTCCCCTATTTAAGACTTTATGTATGTTCTTTTACTATTTCATGACCTGCTTGGATAGTTGGTTTAGTTTTGGAAGGGTTCAGGTTGAATTTGGAACACTTTGTTCCATAATAGTGTCCTAAGGTGGCCAAGTTTGACTTAATTCAACACATTGACTAAAAGACCTCAAAATTGGTATTTGAAGGTTCCAATAGGTTCATATGATAATTTTGGACTTGTGTGCATGTTCGGATCGAGTTTCGGGTGGATCGAGTGCGTTTCGACACTTATTATTGAAAGTTGGCGTCTTGAAGGTTTTAGAGTTTTCTAAGTTTGATTTGAAGTAGACTTTGGTACTATCGATGTCCGTTTGGGATTTAGATTATTGGAATAGGTTTGTATGGTGATTAGTGACTTGTGTGTAGAATTTAGCTTCATTCCGAATTATCTAAGTATGGTTTATCACGTTCAGAGTTGGTTGAAATGAGTTTCAAGTTTAGAAGTTGATTAATTTGGTTTTGATGTGTGATTCTTGGTTCCAATGTTATTTTATGAGTTCATAGACTTTGATTAGGTTTTTAGTATATTTATGGACTTGTTGGTACATTTGTACGGGGTCCCGGGTGGCTCGGGTGAGTATCGAACCACCCGGAGCATAGTTGAAGTTGGCTGAAATTGCTGGTGTGCTGATGTGCTTCGCGATCGCGAAGGTTGTCCCGCGATCGCAAAGGAGGCTGGAGAGGAGTTTGGGATTTTACTCTTCGAACGTGAGGAGGTCCTCGTGAACACGATGGAGGATATGTTCCTTCTTCGCGAATGCATAGACATCTTCGCGAACACAAAGAAGATTGAGGCTGAGCTGGGCTGGAAGGCTGTTGGACTTCACGAACGCAAATGTATGGGGCGTGCTGGTTATCACGAATGCGACGCGTCTATTGAAAATGCATAGAGGAAGGATCTGGGCTGAGACAGCTTGGCCTTAGCGATCGCGAGGGACCTTTCACGATCACGAAGAAGGGTTCATTAGGCAGATTACCTTTTATTCACAGTCACGATCACGAAGAAGGGTTCACGATCACGAAATGCATAGAGCTCTTTTGAGGAGTATTTTTATCAAACATCACAAGGTATATGACTTCTACCAATTGTGAGTTAAATACATGGATTATAGGTAGATTTTAACATAGAAATTGTGGAATTTTAGAATTTTTGTTGAAGAACCTAGGGTTTGGTAAAAATGGTATTTGACCACGAAATTGATTATGGAATTTGGAATAGATTATATATTTGAGTTCGTAATATCATGGTAACATTTATCTTCGAAAATTTTCAGAATCCGGGGATGTGGCTCACGGGTGACTTTTATGGACTTTCTGAATTGGGTTGAAAAATAACTTTAATAGTTAAATTATGAACTTTTGAGCATATATTGATTGGTTTGTACGATATTTGGCTAGTTTTTAATTGCTCAGTGTTGATTTGCGGCAACTAGTAAGGTTTAAGAGCCGAGTAGTGAGCTTGGAAGCGAGGCAAGTCTCTTTCCTAATCTTGTAAGAGGCAATTATCCCCGTAGGTGTATTAATTATCGTTCGCTACGTGTTATGGGAGCTATGTACGTGCGAGGTAACAAGAGTCCGTACGTAGATAGATTTATGTTTATATCCAGACAAACTTAGATTCATATCATGCTTTAAATGTGCTATTTGAATTAATCTTATGTATTTGATTTCTATAATTTATGAATGAGATTGAGACTAGAATAAAATATTAACCGAGTCTCTTACTTTAGAAATTGGGAAATATTTGATGAATGGTACTTCTGTGTCTTCTCGACTCGCATGTATTTTCGCGATCGAGAGAGTTTTTTCTATTTTTGTAGGATCGGGTCATTCTCCCTAGTAGTGTTGTAAATTATTCTTATGGGATCGAATCGTTTTCCTCGTCAGTGTTGTAAAATATTCTTATGGGATCAGGTTATTCGCCTCGGCAGTGTTATAAATTATTATTATGCGATCAGGCCGTTCACCTCAGCTGTATTGTGAGTTATTTTATGGGACTGGGGCGTTCGCCTCGGTAGTATTGTGTAACACTATTCCTATAGGATCGGGCCGTTCACCTTGGCAGACTCGTGCGTAACACTTAGGAGTTGATTTGGTATTGATATCAATTGGTTTTGTGCCATCAAGGCCAGTTATGGTGGTTTAGTGATTTCGTAACAATCCATGTTTGGAAATTTATCATTAAAGCTTATTTGTTTCATTGTTACTTGTTGTATTTCATACCTGTCTACTTTATGTATTTTATTATTTTGACCACTAGTAAGTGTCAAGTCGATCCCTCGTTAGTTTTTCTTCGAGGTTGGACTAGATACTTACTGGGTACGTATTGAATTATGTACTTATACTACACTTCTGTACTGATTGTGCAGGTACTAAGACAAGTACTTCCAGTGGTCATACGAGGGCATGGACGTATCACACAGAGTCTTAGTGGTGAGCTATCTTCCATACTTCGATCTGCAGTACCCAGAGTCTCCCTCTTATCTTATTTATTGTTTCTATCTATTTTATTTAAGACAATAGTTGTAATGGTTTTGTATATTTTCTATATTGCTCATGCACTTATGACACCGAATTTTGGGAACGACTAGTGGATATTTACAGTTGTACTTAATATTATTATTACTTTATTTTATGTATTATTCGTACTCGATATTTTGGTAAAGAAGTACGTATGTTTTCATAAGATCTTCATTTAATTTGGTGTATTTAATGAAATTCCTGATTTTAAAGGTTAAAATGAGTAATCAAGTTGTAGGTTCAAGCGTTGTCTTGCCTAACAACATAGTTGGGTGCCATCGCAACCTATTATGGGATTTGGGAAGTGACATTATGTCATTGTTATTACCCATCTTCTTGAATCCTACAACATCTCTCTCTCTCTCTCAAACTATCTTTATCTCACCATTACCAAGTACTATAATTCTAGAGCCTTTGCCAGTATGGGGTATGTGGTCATGGACGTCTCGTGGGTGAAGAAACAGAAAGGTGAAGCTAAAGTTGTCCCCTCAAGTTCCAAAGTCAAAGTCTATACCATTCAGCCAAGCTCGTGTGACCTTGATCTCTTGGAAAAACTGACTGCCTTCGATGAAAAATTGACAATCATCAAGGATATGCTCGTCTCCACTCAGACAACAATTAGAGATATTCACGATATCTCAAAGAAGACAGGCTCAGATGTGTCCAAGATACGCGTCAAGCTACAGAGGACAACAAAGAATGCAGTAAAGACCTTCAGGGAGGTTCATGACAGAATTCACGGAATTTTTGTCACCATAAATGCCAGCTTTGACCACCTCAAGGATGCTATCAGCAATGCTCTTACATATTTTCTGCATCACTAATGTGGTTATTGGTTGTTTAAGATAATTTTTGTTTGTTTTGGACTGTTAATCCAGTCATTTGGTTCTAATCCCTAAGACAATTACTTTTGTTGTTACTTGCCTAGCTAACTATCCATCTATTTTTGCTGCTTAAATATCTGTTTGCATTCTTCTATTGCTTTGCCTTTTGATTGATACCAAAGGGGAAGAAGTAAGAACATGCAGGTAAGTCGACTAGTTTGCAGGGAAAGACTTCTTTGCAGGAGGAGTTGACTAGTTAAGGGGGAGTCGACTATCCCTAACTGTTCCAACCAGGGGGGAGTTTCCTAGATGAGGGGGAGTCGACTACTAGCGACAACATTGAAATAAAATAAGTTATTTTATCATCATCAAAAAGGGAGAAATTGTTAGATGTATATTTCAATGATAGAAAATAACATTATTCTTATTCTAGATATCCAAGGTGAAGAAATACTACAGACAAAAAGCAGGGCGGAAAGAAAGGAAGAGAAGATTGTCGCTATGTTTAAAAGTCATACAAAAGGAAGCAATCCAGGATGTTCAAGGGAGTGAGGTCCAAATCATCAGAAGATCATGTATAAGAGGAACAACGTATCAAGCCTAAAAATCTGCTCGGATTATCAATCAAGCCCTCAAAGAAAGCCAATGCCAGGCCTGAAGATCCACACATCTATCAAATTACGTCGTCAAAAGGAAAGCTATTTACACCTACCACGTTTCAAGGAAAAGCCATTGTGAAACTTCACACTTATTCTTAGAAAGAATCGTCAATCAAGATTCATTCCAAGGATCAATTCCTTTAGGTTTTCAATCTCTCACGATATGTATCAATCAAGATTCAAAACAAATCTTCACTCAAGATATATTTATAATCGAAGACCAAGAAGAAGAAGGATATACTTTTGTCTAACCAATATCAAACTCTTTGTTCTACTCTTAACAAGTAATGTATTTCAGTTTGAATTACTGTGTAATAATCATATATTAGAAAGAGAGAGAAATATTGGTGAGGCATTGTATCAAAAGAATTGAGAGTTTACTTAGCATAAGAAATCAGTTGGTGCATATAAGAAGTTCACCAACGCAAGTGTACTCAGAACATCGAGGAGATTTGAAGAGAAAACCATCTTGCAACCGAAGGGGACTGGACTAAGATTCACATTGAATCCGGACCAGTATAAAATATTGTATGTTATTTAATTTTCTGCATCTTTTATTCTATACTCATTATTTGTTCTATTCCCACTAATCTTGAAGTCAACTAACTGGTAAACTAGTCGACTAGTAATCAAAAAATTAAAAAGGAAAACAATTCACCCTCCCCTCTTGTACTTTCAAAATCTACAGCAACAAATGTAACAACGTTTTCAGCATAAATAATAACACCCAGATGATTAAATCAATAATTATTCAACAACTTCGAATTTTCATATTCAAAACTTGAACTCAAGAACTCAAAAAATTCAAGATTATTGGAGGAACCTCTTTTGGTATTTTCTAGTCTCTAGGTTGTGCCAAATATCTAGTATGATATTAGACGACTTCATTAATGATGGAAAAAAAATTTAGATAACTTCAATAATTCTGGTCGAGTTGATATAGAGAAGTTATTTTTGTATTGTATATAGCTTAGTCAATTAATTCCAAATAAGAACTAACAATAAAGTGGTCCTAATCAATTCTAATACCTCATGAATTCTTACGTATCAATATGTACCTTCTAGGACCAACTTATTGTATGAAAGTTTTGCTTTGCAAATTCCGCGACTTTTTAGAAACTGTGTTCAATTTCAAACAAACAAAAATTTTGTACATAAAATTTAATTTATTTTGAAGTTCGAAATATTGAAAAATAATTTAAAAGACTATTCTTTGATACTAAAAAATAATTTTAATTAATATTTCTAAATATTAAAAAAATAATTTAAATGACTATTTTATCTAGTGTGAAATCTAATTTTAAAAAGTAAAAATAACGAATAACATTTGGTTAAGGAGCTTAATGCTTTTATTATAATATAAATATATAGATATGTTATTAAACACTTGAACTAAGGTATGATCCAATTGATGAATACCTGAACCCATAATAAAGTGTAGGCACTTCTTGAAGAGATTTTGGAAAAATGGCTCTTGCTTTTCTTTGTTTAACAGACCATGACTGATTTTTAATTAATTGGATTCTTTTTCAACTGGCCGGTTTTATTTTTGTTTGTTATAACAAAAGCTGATATCTGATGTGTATTATTATGAGCGCTTGAGAACGCACGTAGAAACCTTTCCAAGGTTTGAGCCATAAGTGTCTAATAGGAACACTTTGTGATGCATTTAGGTACTTAATTGAAACATCGTTTTAGTTTGAGTATTTAAATAAAATATACTGGCAAGTTTAAGGGGATATCGAGGTATTCCGCGTATTATTTCTCGCCAACCAATAGTCACTCTATCACATCAACATTCTGATATCTGATCCCCTTTCCCCTTTAGATTGAGGAAATGGTTGATCATCCAACTCCTTCCAAAAACCTAAAGGTCTAATCAAATTTAGCATATTAAACATAAAAATAAGGCTTATTCAAAAACTCACCATATTTCCTCTTTTTACCGTATTTAAATTTTTCGTGCTCGGTCGCTCATCTTCAACATTATTGCAATAAGCAATTCTTGAAAACTAAAAGTTATTTATTTATTAGAATGTTATATTTAATACAAAAATTGAATTTTTGAGTGCAAACTCGTTTTATTATATATTCTTGAATGTTCAAATTTATGTTATTTAAAGTGCGAATTTCGTAACAAAAACAGTGAAGCTCACTTCAAGGTGTTTTGCAACTACCTTTTCCCATAAAGTGAAATTCAAGTTCAATATGTTTTCTTAAAGCATGAACAATAGTAATGCAAATTTATGTACAGCAAATTAAGGAGACGTCTAGTGTAGGCATATCTCTAGGTCCCAGCAATTTTTGAAAATCAGATGAGAAATTGAAGGCCAACAACCATGCCAAGAATATTGCAACTAAGAAAGTTTTTCCAACTAAAATTTTAGGGCGAAAGCGCAGCGCAACTTTCGGGACTACGTATAAGTCATCCACCCACAGAGAATGTTCTAATTATAAATCTTTTCTCTTTCTTATCTTCTGATTTCTTTTTCCTCTTTAGTGAACTATTCCTACTTCTGCAACTCTTAAATTGCAACTTGGACATATTAAAAATTTAGATTTTATGATATACTATTTACTTTTTCCTCTTGAGTGAAAACATTGCAACTTGCACATATTAAAATTTCAGATTCATGAATGGAACTAGTATGCCATTATTTAACTCTTCATCAATAAGGCCTACGAATAATCAAGGCAGACAAGTCTTTGCTAAAAGAAAGAATGAAAACTCGTAGTAATATTTTCAATTACTTCTTTTTCGTCTAAAGTCCATTCTTAATTCATTCTTTCTCTGTCTCTTTTTCTGAATTCCAGAGCATGGCGTGGTTAGATGTTTAGCATTTTATTCATCACATGAATCGACTTGAAAGCGGGAATGATGTCGGAACCTATACCTTTTTTTTTTTTTTTTTGCATCTCCTAATTATTTACTAATGTAGTTAACTCTTGTGATTGTTTAGATAGGAAATGACTTTGGTTTTTGCTTTTTTCTTTATACCGAAAATCTAATATATTATGTGACGATGGCAAGCAGACCTCTACCTACTTGTTAATCTAATATATCAAGTGAAAAGTATAATCCTACCTATTTCCTTTTTGATCCGTTAAAAAAAGATTTGTTTTTAAATTTGGAAACAATTTAGCTTTAACTTCCAATTATATCCTTAATGAAAAGTTTTTATAAACACACAAATACTCTGGACTCCTTTCTGATTCATTTAGAACCTTAAATTTCAAAAGTCTTTATTTTTTTTAAAATTCCGTGCTCAATCAAACAGATTCACATGAATTGAATGTACAGTGGATTAAAGATTTTGGTGGGACAAGTGTCAACTTATGCAAATACTAGCAAAAGTAGATATTATAAGAAAATTTTCAAGAATCTTACGCGGAGCAGTCAAAAAAGAATGTTTTTTTTAACAGATGGTTATATTCAGCTTTGCATGCTTCCTTTAGCCTTTAGTTTATTATCGTTCTTCCCATTCTCCTTTTAAAGGGTGTAGGAAAAATACCTCAGATATTGCATGATTCGAAAAATATAAACTGAAAGAGCCCTCCAAAACTGCTAAATGGCTGCAGGTTTCTGCAACAAGCAATGGCGAGCCCTCTACCATAGCATATATTTAGGGAGGCGAATAGGGGCGCAGACTCACTAGCATTGGCATGGATATGGACCTCTCTTGTTGGAATTTTCCACCTTTACTTGCTTTATTTTATTTTTGCAAAGAATTTAATGGAACTACATCTACTAGAATCTTGATTAGTTCCTTCTTGTAATGCCACTCCTTAATTTCCGTCTTAACTTTCAATAAAATAAAATTCGCATCTTATCAGCAGAAAAAAAAAATGAAAGAGCCAAATTCAGGTAGATGGGCGAACCCAACAACAACAACAATCCAGTATAATCTCACTAGTGGGGTATTTGGAGGGTAATTTGTACGCAGACCTTACCCCTACCCTGGGGTAGAGAGGCTGTTTCCGATAGACCCTCGGCTCCCTCCCTCCAAGAACTCTCCGCCTTGCTTTTAGAGTGATTCGTACTCACAAATTAAAAATCGAATCAGCAATTCTACTAATTGATACAGTAATGAACTACCCAATTATTAACTTATTTACATTAGACTTTACAACTCAAGCTACATTATATACTCACAACCAATATTTTGAGGATTCATCATATAACTTTTTGGTCATTTAGCAATATTTTTCATTAAAAACTACAATGTGAAACCCTCCTCCAGTAAAGATTGGTATGATTCACTTTAACATTTTGTTCGTTCGTGTGTCGTGATTCTATTGTTGTGAACCACCACTAATGGAGGAAATGAGCTCTAAGAAAGAAACAGTTAAGAAGAAGAGAGATTCTAGGGAGGAATATCTTGATCTTGAGAGAGAAGAAAACTGAATCTCTTGATTGTTCTCAGTCAATACACGTGAGCTATATACGGAGATATTACAGTTGTCCTTATTAACATGCCTAACTATAATTCGTTAAATACAATTAACTAACCTAATTTTGGGTATTTACAATGTAACCTCTCAACTTGAATCTCTATCGTTCAAATAAAAGACGAGATACCGTACACAACATAAAGAAAAGAAAAAAGCGAAAGGAATATCTTTTGAGGTAATCATATTTCTTTAAGTAAATATGCATGTTTCATTCATATTCCCTAAAGTAATTTAATGTTTACTTTTGCCATAAAGAAGTTGAAGACTGTTCAAGCCGCAAATCCGATGTCCTATCATGGAATTCCTTTCGTTTTATATTTTACAAAGGATTAAATAATACAAAAAGAGGCGAAAAGAAATACTCCCTCCGTTTCAACTTATCTGAACTCATTTGATGAGGCACGGAGTTTAAGAAAAAAGTGAAGACTTTTAAATTTGTGGTGTAAAATGAGGCACATATATATTGTGTGGCTATAAATCATTACATAAAGATATATTGTTTCAAAATAAGAAAATGAGTCATTCTTTTTGGCACGGACTAAAAAGGAAATATGTTCACATAAATTGAAACGGAGGGTCCGTTCCAATTTATGTGAACCTGTTTGACTGGGAACAGAGTTTAAGAAAAAAATGAAGATTTTTAGAATTTGTGGTCCTAAACAAGTCAAAAATGGCCCCTGAGTATTTGTGTGGTTATAAAAGCTTCTCATTAAGGGTAAAATTATAAGTTTAAGCAAAATTGTTTCCAAATTTAGAAAGGGTTTATTTTTTTTGGAACGAACCAAAAAGGAAATAGGTTCACATAAACAAACTATAACGGAGGTAGTATTATAGATCTCTAGTTAACCAAGTGGGTGCACAAATGCACGCTTGACCATTTCGGCTTACACACAGATGGAGCAGCACAACATCTGCTTTAAATATCATACTTAATTACAATACTGTAGAAATAAATAGTTGTATAGTTAGTTATTTATGTTGTATAGAAGGATAATTAGTTAGAGATTAGTTGCTTAGCTGTCATAATGTTAGTTAGTGAAGATATTATTTTGTAATAGATATGTAGATGTGTACAGAACACTTTCCCGTTAATGAGTTAGAGAAAATTCAACTCCACTCTCTCTCCAGAAACTTCCTCTTATTTCCCTCTCTGTTCTCTCTTCTTCCCCAAATCTATGACTCATTAATGGCAGACCTAGAGCTTGATTTTAATATGGTATAAGAACTCGGTTAATTACGATTTAGAGTTCTAGGAATCTGTTCCTCAATTCAGCTTCTTCTATTTCTGTCAAAAACCCTAAATTCTCCTCTTTCCTCCTACTTTTTTGATTTCTAATTTTTTCTCGTAATGGCGATCGACACGTCGGAAAATGTGGTTGGATCTTCACATGCAACTGCTCAGCAGATTGATTTCAACGATCCATTGTATGTTTATCCATCGAATACACCAAGTATTTCACTCGTCCCTCAACTGTTGATAGGGACTGAAAATTACTGAGAGTGGAGTAGATCTATGGTAATGCCATTACTTGTGAAGAACAAATCAGGTTTTGTGGATGGTTTATATACTAGAGATCAATTTGAAAAGGATGTCTACAAATTACGCAGTGGGATAGGTGTAATACGATTGCACAGTCATGGATTATGAGTTCAGTTACACTAGAACTTAGAAGGGGAATTGTATACTCAACCAATGCGGAGAAGGTGTGGAAAGCTATGAAGGAGAGATTTGATAAAATGCCACCAAAATTTATCATATGAATAGGGAGATTAACTGTTTGACACAAGGCATCTCGAGTGTTATCTGTGTATTTCTCCATACTCAATGACTTGTGGGATGAATTTGAGTCAATCATTCTTTTTTCTGGTTGTGACTGTGAAAGGTCCAGACTTTTTATGATATTTTTTCATCAACAAAAACTTATGAAGTTTCTAATAGGGCTAAATGATACCTATGTACCACAAAAGAGTCAAATTTTGATGATCCATCCAACACCTACTCTTGATCAGGCCTACTTGATGATTGAGCAAGAGAAAAGCCAGAGGGTGAATGTTGGCACATCACAGGATGTGATTTTAGGGAGCACACGTCTGAATGTAGAGAGTAGTGCATTAGTTACTACAAATGCTTCAAATGTGAGACCTAGGAATAACAATGGACTTGTGTGTGATTATTGTCACATGAAGGGGCATTCAAGAGAATCATGCTACAAACTAGTGGGATATCCTCCCGGTTTTAAGTTCAACAATAATAGGAGAAGAGGAACACATGAGCATCCTGGAAACATGGCACATAATGCACATACTTCAGAGGAGTTTCAGAATGTTGCACATGAAAATAACATACCAGCTGTAGTACAAACTGCCCAGCTATTTACCACTAAGCAGTATCAACAAATTCTTAGGATGTTAAGCAAGGAGGCTCTGCCAACAAATGTATCCAATATAGCAGGTAACTCACTTGATAACCAATGTAGTTGGATCATTGACTCAGATGCTTCTAACCATATGACTTCATCCCTAAATATACTGTCATCCTCTAATCTAATTCCTGATCTTAAATATACAACCGTGCACTTGCCTAATGGAAGTAATACTAAAATTACTCACATAGGAACTTGTATTTTACCTAATTCTAATGTACTACACAACATACTCTATGTCCCCCAATTCAAGTATAACCTTCTGTCAATTTCCAGATATATAAATGGACTGAAGAGTTCAGTTCATTTTTATCTCGATTTATGTGTCTTTCAAGACCTCTTCAAGGGCATGGTGAAGGGGATGGGAAGATTAAGGGTGGCCTCTACATCATCAGTCCTTCAACAAATGCTGTTGTTCCTTCTTCTAAGTGCATGACCACTTCAGTTTAACAAAACACAAATGCTCTATGGCACTAAAGACTGGGCCATGCTTTTCTTCCAGTTTCACAAAAAATACTTGCAATAAGTAAACATTTGTATAGTGTTCAAGCTTCTTCTTGTAATTGCCCTATTTGTCCGTTAGCTAAACAAACAAGATTGCCCTTTCATATTAGTAATTCTAAATTTAGTAGTTCATTTCAGCTTGTTCATATAAATGTCTGGGGTCCATATAGAGTAAGTACTCATAATGGTTATATGTACTTTATAATTCTGGTTGATGATTGTACTAGAATGACTTGGACATTTCTTTTGAGATTAAAAAGTGATGTATAGGTTATGTTGACTAATTTTCTTCACCTAGTAGAGAATCAATTTTCCACTACTGTTAAAACCTTCAGATCATATAATAGTTTTGAATTCTTTAACACCTTATGTTCTAATCTCTTTAAAACCATGAGAATTATTCATTAAAGTAGATTTGTACACACTCCACAACAGAATAGAATTGTGAAAAGAAAACAAAGACACCTTATAGATATAGATAGAGCTTTAAGGTTTCAAACAAACATTCTTTTGAGATTATGAGGGGACTGCATCTTTACTGTAACATACATTCTCAATAGACTACCTAGTCCCATCCTCAATGGAAAATCTCATTATGAGATGTTTCATGGAAAGCCACAAGTTATTTATCATATCAAAACCTTGGAATGTCTTTGCTATGCCACAAAACTAGACTTTCATGACAAGTTTACTTCTAAATCAATTCATGCTGTGTTATGGGGTACGCACCCACACAGAAGGGCTAAACAATCTATGATATTGAAGCCAACAAGTTTCTAGTTAGTAGGGATGTTGTCTTCAAAGAAGAAATTTTCCTTTATAAGTATCCCAAAAACAAGTTTCTTGCTTGTCCTGATTCTACTGCTAAATGTCTTACTTCTAATTTTTTTTCTATCTATGATGTGCAACCACTTGTTCCACCATCTTCTAGTGTTGATCATTATATTTTACTAGATGATTCTTCCTTCCCTCCAGATTCGCCATCTCATTCTTCTTCTTCCAGTCCTACTACACCTGCTTCCTCACATCCTCCATCTTCAACTGATCTTGCTGCCCCTACACCACCATCTTATTTTGTTAATTCACCTCCCTTATCACACCAATCATTCTCACAAACTTTACATCCCAGGAAGTCCACTAGAATATCTAGACCTCCTATTTGGCTAGTTGACTATGTTCACCCTCCTTTGCCTTCCAATTCTTCTTCACCTTATCCTATTCAGCAATTTGTATCTTATTCTCATCTTCCCTGCCACTTTTAGTCCTTCCTTGCTTACTTTTCATCAGACACTGAGCCTTCCTCCTATTCTAAAGCCATCAAAGATGACAGGTTGGTTCAAGCAATGAAGCTTGAAATAGAAGCAGTAGAACAGAACAACACTTAGGAAGTAGTTACCCTGCCACCTGGGGAAGTGCCCATTGGATATAGGCGGGTATACAAAATCAAACATAATGCTGATGGATCTGTTGAGAGGTTCAAAGCAAGGTTAGTAGCAAAGGGATATACCCAGCAAAAGAGAATTAGTTTTCATGACACTTTTTCTCCTGTAGCTAAGATGACTACTGTGAGGACTGTCATAACTATTGCAGATCTTAAGCATTGGCTTCTTTTCCAGGTGGATGTACACAATGCTTTCCTGAATGGTAATCTTTTTTAGGAGGTTTATATGACACTGCCCCTAGGATTTGGTAGCTAGGGGGAGAACAAGGTTTGTAGACTTCGTAAATCCCTATATGGTCTGAAACATGCCTCTAGAAAATAGAACTTAAAACTAACACAAGCCCTACTAACATCTGGATTCAAACAGAGCAAACATGAGTACTCATTATTCACCAAGACTACTAATGGTACATTTGTGCTCATAATTGTCTATGTAGATGATTTGCTTATTACAGGTAATGATTTGGAAGAGAAACAATCAGCCAAAGATGCTCTGCACCAAAACTTTAAACTGAAAGATCTTAGAGAACTAAGATACTTTTTAGGTATTGAGTTTGTCAGATCAAGTGAGGGCATCCTAATGTCACAAAGAAAATATACCTTGGAGATGATTTCTAAAGAAAGCTTCTGAGGTTCAAAGCCTAAAGAAACTCCAATGGAAGAGAATATAAAGCTAACTAGTGCAGAATTTGATGAACTAATAAAGACATGAAGTTCCGATGAGCTTTTGGAAGACAAGAACATTTTTCAGAGGCTAGTTGGGAAGTTATTGTATTTAACAATAACCAGACCAGACATTGCTTATGCAGTACAGTGTGTCGCGATCCGTTTTCTTGTGAAAGCGGGCTTCGACGTGTGATAACTCTTTTAAAGTGGGTATTAAAAGAGAAGAGTCAACACCTAACGGTTTAACGTGCGTTAGGGCACCTATTTGCATATAACTTTGTTTTAACTAGTCTGGTTACCAAAGATAGGTAAGAGCTCAAATTACCTCAAAGAGAAGGTGTTAGGAACTCTTTGAGGTCCACAACTATGGGTCTCAAATAAAATTTACACTATGTGGATTAGATGATTAAGCTAAGTGATAAGCAAAGAAAGGTATAGAAGTTGAAGGATCTAACACATAAGATTAAATGATCGGTACAAATCTTAAAGATTACAAGGGTACAAATGCACCGGTCTATGTTAAATGACTAAGTGTGAATAGCAAGTATATAAAGAAAGGGGGGGAGGGTCCTAAGTTTTAGCCTAAAAGATCACCATGTGCAACATAAATAATACTTCGTGACTCCCTTAAGGTAGAGGTTGCTCATATTATTCAGCGGGCACAGACTATCATCTCCTGCTACTCAATTACTATGTAGAAGTTGTTATTTAAAGATGCTCTAATTCAATTCTAAACTGTATCCTACGCGTGCACTACCCGTCCCATGCCTATGGCCCAGAAGGCTTTCGACCTACTATTAGGTGGTTTTAGACTCAGCTTAGGTTTCTCAAAATGATAAAACTAGGCGACATTCAAAACAGATAGGACTTCACATAAAGATAATTAAAGGCCCAAGTTAGCCTCCACACATAAACAACAAATGCACGCGGGCAGTTTAGGCAGTACATAGTTTTAGAATTAAGACTTCAAGTCCTATAGACACGGTTTCTAGATTATTCTGAATTCCAGCATCGTATATGCAACGTTATTGTTCTCTCTAAATGGCTTAGACAACGAGACTATAAGATGTTTGCAAACTCATAATTATTAGAACTGATTTTATAAATAGGCGTCTTAGGCAGGTGACACTGTCATGTATGCATGATTTCTAATAGTTGCATAATTATGTAGTGAAACAACTTTGAGAGTCCAACATTAACGACATTAATCTTATAAACAACTCTTATGCGAGTGACAACATCCTATAGGCAGGATTTCTAATAATTGACAATTAGACTGGATTTTTATAACACTTTATTCCTATAGGCATATCATCTAGGTGAGGCAGTGTAATGAGAGTAACAGAAGTAGTTGATTAAAAGATTAGAATCCTATAGTCATGATATCTAGATGAGCAGTACACTAAAGGTAATAGAAGCAATTGACCAATTGATTATTTGAAGTCCTATAAGTATGGGATCTAGGTTAACAAAGCATATGTTATATATCCTATAGACATGTTGTCTATATGCATAGTAGTAACATAGAAACGAGTATGGTAGTGTGATGACTCGATAGGTCATCTAGAGTTTTAAACCTTAATTCTATGTTTCGAAGCCTTCAATAGCTTCCTTAAGCCTTTCTCGATTTGTGTGCAGTCCGGGTATTTTTTCGGAAGGCTTTTATATTAAAAATTGATAAAAAATAAAATTTTGCCTTAAAATCTATTTGAGTTGACTTCGGTCAACGTTTTGAGCAAACGGACCCGGATCTATATTTTGAAGGTTTTGGTGGGTCCGTATCGTAATTTGGTACTTGGGCGTATGCCCAGAATCAAATTCAGAGGTCCCTAGTTCGAGTTATCGCTTTTTGTCGAGATTTTGAAGTTTAAAGGCTTAATGACTTTAAAGAATTGACCAGAGTTTAACTTTGTTGATATCGGGTCCGTATTTTAGTTTCGTAATCCGGTATAGGTCCATTACTATATTTATGACTTGTATGTCAAATTTGGTGAGAAACGGAGTTGGTTTGACGTGATTCGGATGTCCGGTTGTTAAAATAGAAGTTTTAAAGTTTACTTGAAAATTTTATTTGATTTGGTGTCCGATTCATAGTTCTAGGCATTATTTTGGTATTTTGATCATGCGAGCAAGTTTGTATGGGGTGTTTAGACTTGTGTGCATATTTGGTTTGGAGCCCCGGGGGATCGGGTGAGTTTTGGATAAGCTATAAATGGTTTAAACTTAGAAAAATCTGCTTTTTTTGGACTTCTGCTGGTTTTTGGTGTAATGTACTTCGTGATCGCGAAGCCACTACCGCGATCACGATGGGGGAACTGGGCAGGGGAGGATTTTACTCTATGCAAAAGAAAAGGACTGTACGTGAACGCGAAGTGGAGGGGGGGCTGCCCTTCGCGAACGCGGACAGTGTATCGCGAACGCGTAGCTTTGTGGACCTGGGGGCTGTGATTTGACTGTTGCTCTATGCGAACGCGATACAATGATCGCGGACGCGGAGGCTAGGGGCTAAGTCTACATGAACGCATAGATCAACTCGTGATCGCATAAGCCATTGAGGCTTTGCTCTTCGCGAGCGTGTCAGGTGTGGTTTCATGCGAACGCGATGCACACTTGACGCCAGTGATTAAAACAGTCCAAAAATTGGATTTTTGTTCATTTTTCAAATTTTCAAAACTAGAAATTTCTAGATGCGATTCTCCCAAGAACTTTTCTTCCCCAATTTGTTGGTAAGTGATTCTAACCTACTTTGTTTCAATTTTTCCATTACTTTTCACAAGATTTCATCCTAAAATCTAGGATTTTTATGGTGGAAATTGGGGGTTTGGGAAGAATTAGGGATTTTTGTACAAATTGGAATTTAGACCTCAAATTGAGGTCGGATTCCAAAACTAATTACATAATCGGGCTTGGGGGTGAATGGGAAAATAGATTTTGGTCCAAACCTCAGGTTTTGACGGAGCGGGCCCAAGGTCGATTTTTGACTTTTTGGAGAAAAGTGTGGAATGCATTACAATTGATTTATTTATCAATATTTGACATTATTAAGTCAATTGTGGTTAGACACGAGTGGTTTGGAGACGGATTCTAGGGGAAAGGCTCCGGTAGAGCTTTGAGTCGACTTGTGGGGCGAGGTAAGTGTCGTGGTTAACCTTGAATTGAGGAAATAGGACTTGTTTGCTATGTGCTACTTGTTTAAATGTTGTGTTCAATGTATATGTGAGGTGACGAGTACTTATGCATTATTGTTAGGTCAAAGCATGCGGGTGGGACTTGTTTCTTGTCATTTACTTCTTTCTTTGATCATGATATCCATGCTTCGACTAGTTAATTACTAAATTGATCATTCTTTCCGCATTTATGGGCTATCTTTGATAATTGAATATTGTTTATGAAGAAGAGATTGGTGTTGTGGAACCATTGTTGACATAAGACTTGATCTTGGTTCTTCTATCTCCCTGTTGTTATATGTTCATTGTTACATGGTAAGGGAGAGTGTTAATGCACGAAGGATGATGTCGTGTCGTATTTGAGTGTTAATGCACGAAGGGTAATGCCGTGCCACATTTGAGTCTTAATGAACGAACGGTGATGTCGTGCCGTATCTATTGTTCATGATGAAATTGAGAGTAAAAGCACAAAGGGTGATGTCGTGCCGTATTTATCATCTTATGGTGAAATTGAGAGTAAAAGCATGAAGGGCGATGCCGTGCCATTATTACTGTTTCATGGTGAGGCTGAGAGTAAAAGCACGAAGCGTGATGCTGTGTAGTTTTATTCATTATATTTTTTCATTTTGTTGGTTCAAGGTTTATTGACTGTTTTTTATTATCATTCCCTGCTGTAGTTACCGTATCTTGTACCCCTTTCGCATGTCCCTGTAACACCCTGGAAAATTTCGAAGTTCATAAGTGTAAAGCCCGGTGAAATTCGCAAAGAAAATAATGTTTCAGCATGTGTTGGGTTGAACAATGCGCTTGTGTTCTGGACTTCAAAGGTAGCTGGGATGATCATTTACCACTCATAGAATTTGTATATAACAATAGCTATCATGCTAGCATTCAAATAGCACCGTTCGAGGCTTTATATGGTAGGAGATGTAGATCTCCCATTGGGTGGTTCGAAATTGGGGAAGCAGATTTGATAGGGGCAGACCTTGTGCATCAGGCTATGAAAAAAGTTAAAATCATTAAGAAGCGGTTGAAGACCGCTCAGAGTCGTCAAAAATCCTATTCGGATATTCGTCGTAGGGATTTGGAGTTCCAAGAAGATGATTGGGTATTCTTGAAAGTTTTCCCCATAAAGGGTGTAATGCGATTTGGTAAGAAAGGAAAATTGAGTCCGAGGTATGTTGGACCGTACAAAATCATTCAGAGGATCGGTGAGGTAGCATACAATCTTGAATTACCACCTGAGATGTCATTAGTACACCCGATGTTTCATGTGTCTATGTTGAAGAAAGTAGTTGGAGATCCGACACTCATTGTTCCGGTTGAGACTATTGAGGTAAATGAAAAATTGACTTATGAATAAATTCTAGTTGCCATTCTTGATAGGCAAGTCCGAAAGTTGAGAAATAAAGAAATTACATCCGTGAAAGTGTTATGGCGAAACCAACAAGTTAAAGAGACTACTTGGGAGGCTGAGGGAGAAATGAAGAAAATGTATCCTTATTTGTTTGAATGACCATGTATTTATAAAGTTGTGAACTAGGAAAAAATTATACGACTTACTTTTTATGAATTTTGTATCATTTGAACAATTGGCATTAAGGGTGTTCCTTTCTGGAAATATATTGCTTATGAGGCCACAATTGATGTTGTTTTGTATTATGTTATGTCGTTGGAATATGTATATATTGTTAGGATGTGTTTCAGGGGCTCTCTGACATGTGGATAGGACTAATTAGAAGTAAACTCTGGCGAAATGTTTTTGAAATTTAGGGAGTTAGTGAAATTTGGGGCTGCTAGTGTGTGGTATAAAACAAACTGAGTCGCATAAGATGCTAATGACGGATTTTTACCCTCATTCGAGGATGAATGATCCTAAGCAAGGGAGAATGTAACACCCCGAAAAATTTTGAAGTTTTTAAGTGTAAAGCCCAGTGAAATTTGCAAAGAAAATAATATTTCATGGTGCCGGACTAGGCATTATGCAACTGCATAACAGTTATGCGGGCCGCATAGTGACCTCATACACAGACAGTTCTTTTGGCTATTTTGTAATAAATTATGCGACCGGTATGCGGTCCGCATATCGATTATGCGATCGCATACCTTATTCCGGAGCTCCATTTTTGGATTTTTAAAACCCGACCCTATTTCGTTAAATACACTCTTTGGGACATTTTTGAGCTATAATCTGATATTTTAGAGTGAGAGAGAGTACCCTAGAGTTCGAAGGTGTTCTTCAATTATTGTTCTTCAATTCTTGCTCAAGTTTTGGAAGATTAAGAAGTGAAGCTCACTAGGTCTTCATCCTAGAGGTAAGATTCTACACCCTAAACCCTAATTTCGAAATTATCTGAAAATAGGTAATTAGCAAGATAAGTTTTGGGCATGTGAGTTGTTTATTTTACATGCATATGATATCAAGGGGTGTAGGACGATTGTTGAACTAAGCATGGTAAAGATTGGGTTGTGGGATGATGGAATCCTCCATAAAAGGACTTTGAAACCTTAATGCACACCTAGTGTTTGATAAAATGCTTAAATGAGCTAGAACCATAATCATCTTCCTAATTTTTATTCAATTTGTTATATTTCTAAAATAGATTGAAGTTGCTAAGAATTCCGGAATATTTTAGAGTTTAAGGAAGCTCAATTGAGGTATGTTGGCTAAACTCTTCTTTAAGAATTAGAATTCCCGATATCCTTGTAAGTTCCGAGATGTTAATTATAAATGGAGTATTCCGATAAGTTTTGTGATGAAGATATATGTTCAATTCGGGTTTCAAATGCTCTTATCATATTGTATTATAAATTAAGGATGTGTCCCAAACTATGGATTATGTATCCACATGTTCTAATTTCTAGCCGCGATTTAGGTAAAAGTTATTATGTCAAGTTGTGTAGAGATTGTGATTGTGATACACCTCTACCCACATACATTGGGGTAAGGCGGCATGACCGCTTTGTGTGGGGATTATGGTATAGAGATTGTGATTGTGATACACCTCCACCCGCATATATATTGGGGTGAGGCGGCATGACCGCTTTGTGTAGGGATTATGGTATTGTGGGACTGCACCTCCACCCGCATACATTGGGGTGAGGCGGTAGGACCGCTTTGTGTATAGTTTGGTATTGTTTTGGCACCACCACTCACATATATATATATATTGAGGTGAGGTGGCATAGCCGCTTTGTGTTGGTATTGGTATCATTGATGCATTTCCACCTGCATACATTGGGGTGAGGCGGCATAGCCGCTTTGTGTTGGTATTGGTATCGTTGATGCATTTCCACCCGCATACATTAGGGTGAGGCGGCATAGCCGCTTTGCGTAGGTTCTTGGTACTATGGTTATACATCCACCCGCGTACATTGAGGTGAGGCGGCAGGGTCGCTTGATTTGAGTTGTGGTACTGTGGTTATACATCCACCCGCATACATTGGGGTGAGGCGGCAGGGACACTTGAGTAGAGTTGTGGTATTGTACTTACACCTCCACCTACATATATCGGGTGAGGAGGCGGGGCCGATTTGTGTGAAGATGGTTACAGAGGATTTCATCTTAAATCCTATAAATCTTATTGATAGCTCTTAATAAGCTTGCTATGGTTTAAACGGTTATCTGTATTATTCTATTGCTGCATTGGTTCATCATATTCACCTTGTATTTCTGAATTCTTAAATTGGTGTTTAGTTTTCATACTAGTACTATTCGACGGTACTAACGTCCCTTTTGCCGGGGGTTCTACATCTTTAAATGGATGCAGGTGGTTCCACAGCAGGAGATATTTATCAGAGATAGCAGCACACCTTCTTCCCAGCTGACTTGGTGAGCCCCACTTCATTCCAAGGTCATGTATCTTTTGTTCTTTGTATATTCTGTTTGAGGTATAGCCGAGGCCCTATTGCCGGCATTATCATTGTACTCATCTGTATCTATAGAGGCTCCGTAGACATAGTGTGGGTTGTATGATGGTGCTGGGGAAGTCAAACTCGAGTGTTGTTCTTGAATTACTATTTCCACTTTAGATTATGAAAAATATGTTTGGAATTGAGACTTTTAAATAAAGTAACTGATGGTATGAAATTGGTATTGCAACATGATCAGTTTATTGGTTGATTAATAAAAACATATATATTCTCTTTATTCATGAATGAGTTTGGGTATAAGGAAATCTAATACGCTTGCTTGGCCGGGTTCACTCGGTTGAGCGCCGGTCGCGCTTCTCGCTTTTAGGGGCGTGACAAACTTGGTATCAGAGCCTAAGGTTTTAAAGTGTCCTAGGATGTCTCAGAGTCATGTTTAGTAGAGTCCTTATTATTGGTGTGTTGTTGACCACATCTATAATTAGGATGCTACATGGGCATTTAGGAATAATACCCTTCTTTCATGTTCTTGATCGTGCGATAAAGTTGGTTGTAAGATTATTCCTCCTTTATCTCCTGCGTTGCTCTAAGTTTTAGTACATGGCACCTATGAAGAAGGAAAAAACTGGCCAAAGAGCCAATGTCACCCCTGGAGTGACAGTTGATCCTATAATTGATGATGCGGGTGAGCACCCAAGGAGTGAGAATATTCCTCCAGCTACTACACTGCCTGATACTACAACTGATCAGACCGCACCTGTCCCTACACCTATTGAGGGTGCAACGGTCCCTCCAACTGATATTCCAGTTCCACCTCCAGCTCCAGCTTTCTATTTTTGTGTGTCTGATATTGATATTAAGGGAGCCATACAAATGTTGACACAGATAGTGCCTTCTCAGGACTAGAGATCGAGTGTTGGGTCTACTTTTTCCAGTCATCCAGGGGAATCTACTAGTTCCAGGGTGAACAAGTTTCTTCAGTTAGATCCTCCAGTGCTTACGGGTACTAATCCCGAGGAGGACCCCCCATGACTTCATTGATGAGATGCACAAAACTCTTCGGGTTATGCATGCTATAGAGACGTATGGAGTAGAGTTGGCCTCCTACCGCCTAAAAGGGGTGGCCTATTCTTGGTTTGAGTTGTGGGAGGAATCCCGTGAGGAGGGAAGCTCTCCGGTAAGGTGGGGTGAGTTCACAGATGCCTTTATGGATCATTTCTTGCCTGCTGAAACTAAGGCAGCTCATGCCGCTGAGTTTAAAAGCCTGAAGCAGGGTAGTATGAATGTATGGGAGTACCATATAGAGTTTGCGCACCTGTCCAAGTATACTATTCACACGTTGCCCACTATGGAGGCTAGAGTGCGCTGGTTTGTACAAGGCCTTAGCCCCTTGGTTATGAATGAGGCCTCTACAACTGCCTTGAATTCCGATATGAACTATGGTAAGATGGTGGCATTTTCTCAAGCCACAGAGACCCACAAATTGAAGAGTAGAATGGAGCGTCAGAGTAGCAGCAAGGCCCGGTCCGCGAACAACTTTGGTGGTTCTTCTGGTAGTGGTGGTGGTAGGTCAGCATTCAAGGGAGTGTCATCAGGACCATCCCAATCATTTGCCCAGTATTTGATGGGTGCACAGTCATCTAGACCCAGTCAGGGCAACAGGGGACCCCACCAGCAGGGTCGGCCCGACAGAAGGTTTCATCAGCGCAGACTTCCATGCCCTAAGTGTTGAAGGATGCACTTTGGGTCTTGTTTTATGGACCTACCAGTATGCTATGGGTGTGGTTTGAGGGGTCACATTCAGAGAGATTGCCGCTCGTCCCGCCGAAATATGGGCAGAGGTGCGGCACAACCAGCTAATTCTGCAGCTACTACATCCATAACACCTCCAGCTCGAGGCACCCTAGGACCCACAGGGCGTGGTGCAGCTAGGGGTGGTGCACATAATTCGGGAGGACGCAACAAATTTTATGCTATGCAGAGACGTCGGGAATCAGAGGCTTCTCCAGATGTTGTCACAGGTATATTGATTGCCCAATCTCATGATGTATATGCTCTTATTGATCTCGGTTCCACTTTGTCATATGTCACACCTTATGTTGCTATGGAATTTGGGATAGAACCAGAACAACTTTATGAGCCGTTCTATTTATCTACTCCGGTTGGTGAGTCTATTTTGGCCGCACGGGTTTATAGGGATTGTGTTGTCATATTGCGTGGTCGAGACACCGTGGCCGATCTTATTGAATTGAGAATGGTCGATTTTGATGTGATAATGGGGATGGATTGGCTTTATTCATGTTTTGCCAAGCTTGATTGCCGAACTAGAACTGTTAGGTTCGAATATCCAAATGAGCCAGTTATTAAGTGGAAGGGTGATGATGTGGTGCCAAAGGGTAGGTTTATTTCCTACCTAAAGGCCACGAAAATGATCAATAAGGGATGTATTTACCATTTGGTACGGGTTACGGACACCGATGCTGAGGCACCTACACATGAGTCTGTGCCTGTTGTGAATGAATTTCTGGGGGTCTTTCTGGATGAACTTCCTGGGATCC
The DNA here is from genome assembly GCF_000715075.1 of Nicotiana tabacum. Lineage (NCBI taxonomy): Eukaryota > Viridiplantae > Streptophyta > Magnoliopsida > Solanales > Solanaceae > Nicotiana > Nicotiana tabacum. Next base: position 75,231,599 of record NC_134102.1, on the reverse strand, counting down.
CACCAGACAGGGAGATTGATTTTGGGATTGATGTGATGCCAGACACACAACCTATATCTATTCCACCCTATAGAATGGCACCGGCAGAATTAAAGGAGCTAAAGGAACAATTGAGAGATTTGTTAGAAAAGGGTTTTATACGGCCAAGTGTGTCACCTTGGGGCGCACCGGTCCTTTTTGTAAGAAAGAAAGATGGGTCACTGAGAATGTGTATTGGCTATCGGCAACCTAATAAGGTCACAATCAAGAATAAGTACCCACTACCAAGGATAGATGATTTGTTTGATCAATTGCAAGGTGCCAGGTACTTCTCCAAGATTGATTTAAGATCCGGGTATTACCAATTGAAGATCAGGGAGCGGGATATTCTGAAAATAGCTTTTAGAACCCGGTATGGGCATTTCGAATTTCTGGTGATGTCTTTTGGGCTAACAAATGCCCCAGCAACCTTCATGGATCTTATGAATCGCGTTTTCAAGCCATTCCTCGATTCTTTTGTGATAGTGTTTATTGAAGATATTCTTGTATATTCACACAATAGAGAGGACCATGCCGGTCACCTCAGGGCAATGTTGCAGAATCTGTATCAACACCAGTTGTATGCAAAATTTTTGAAATGTGAATTTTGGCTCGAGTCTGTCACATTCTTGGGTCATGTTGTCTCTAGTGAGGGGATTAAGGTTGATCCTCAGAAAATTGCAGCTGTGAAGAATTGGCCGAGGCCTACAACTCCAACAAAGATTCGCAGTTTCTTAGGCTTAGCTGGATATTATAGAAAGTTTGTGGAGGGGTTTTCTACTCTTGCCTCTCCATTGACTAAATTGGCGCAGAAGGAAATTAAGCTCCAATGGTCAGATGCTTGTGAAAAGAGTTTCCAGGAATTAAAAGCAAGATTGACTACGGCGCCGGTGTTGACTCTACCAGAGGGTATAGATGGATTCGTGTTATATTATGATGCTTCAAGAATCGGGCTTGAGTGTGTATTAATGCAACATGGGAAGGTGATAGCTTATGCTTCTAGGCAACTAAAGAATCATGAAAAGAACTATCCAAGACATGATTTAGAACTTGCGGCAGTGGTATTTGCATTGAAAATTTGGCGTCATTATTTATATGGGGTCCATGTTGATATATTCACGGACCATAAGAGCCTTCAATATATTTTCAAGCAGAAGGAATTGAATCTGAGGCAGAGAAGATGGCTTGAGTTACTCAAGGACTATGACATTGATATTCTATATTATCCGGGAAAGACCAATGTTTGGCTGATGCTCTTAGCCGGAAATCTATGGGTAGTTTGGCTCACTTGGAGGCATATTAGAGGCCATTAGCCAAGGAATTTCACCGATTGGCTAGTTTGGGAGTTCGTCTTGCAGACTCTAGTGAAGGAGGGGTAATTGTGCAAAATAGGGCTGAATCATCGCTTGTTGTGGAAGTCAAAGAGAAGCAATACAACGATCCATTGTTGGTGCAGTTGAAAGAGGGGATTCATAAACATAAGACCATGGCCTTTTCTCTTGGCATGGATGATGGTACACTAAGGTACCAAGCGCGACTCTGTGTTCCAAATGTGGATGGTCTCCGGGAAAGAATTATGACTCAAGCTCACACTTTTAGGTACTTCGTGCACCCAGGTTCTATAAAAATATATCATGATCTTAAGGAAGTCTATTGGTGGAATGATATGAAGAGGAATGTGGCGGATTTTGTGGCAAGATGTCCAAATTGTCAGCAAGTGAAGGCCGAACACCAAAGGCCCGGTGGGTTGGCACAGAACATAGAAATTCCAATGTGGAAGCGGGAAATGATAAATATGGACTTTGTGGTAGGATTACCGCGCACTCCGCGCAAGTTTGACTCAATTTGGGTGATTGTGGATCGACTCACGAAATCAGAACACTTTTTACCGGTTAAGTCTACCGACACAGTGGAGAGCAGTATGCTCAGTTGTATATTAAAGAAATAGTCAGGTTGCATGGCACCCCAGTTTCCATCATTTCTAATCGAGGAGCACAATTCACTGCTACGTTTTGGAAGAAATGTCAGCAAGGTTTGGGTAATTAGGTGAATCTTAGCACATCCTTTCACCCGCAGACTGACGGGCAGACAGAGCGGACTATTTAGACGCTTGAGGATATGTTGCGCGCTTGTGTTCTGGACTTCAAAGGTAGCTGGGATGATCATTTACCACTCATAGAATTTTCATATAACAATAGCTATCATGTTAGCATTCAAATGGCACCGTTCGAGGCTTTATATGGTAGGAGATGTAGATCTTTCATTGGGTGGTTTGAAATTGGGGAAGCAGATTTGATAGGGCCAGACCTTGTGCATCAGGCTATGAAAAAAGTTAAAATCATTAAGGAGCGATTGAAGATTGCTCAGAGTTGTTAGAAATCCTATTCGGATGTTCGTCGTAGGGATATGGAGTTCCAATAAGATGATTGGGTATTCTTGAAAGTTTCCCCCATGAAGGGTGTAATGCAATTTGGTAAGAAAGGGAATTGAGTTCGAGGTATGTCGGACTGTACAAAATCATTCAGAGGATCGGTGAGGTGGCATACAAGCTTGAATTATCACTTGAGATGTCATTAGTACACCCGGTATTTCATGTGTCTATGTTAAAGAAAGTAGTTGGAGATTTGGCACTCATTGTTCCGGTTGAGACTATTGAGATAAATGAGAAATAGACTTATGAATAAATTCGAGTTGCCATTCTTGATAGTCAAGTCCGAAAGTTGAGAAATAAAGAAATTACATCCGTGAAAGTGTTATGGCAAAACTAACAGGTTGAAGAGGCTACTTGGGAGGCTGAGGGAGAAATAAAGAAAATGTATCCTTATTTGTTTGAATGACCATGTATTTATAAAGTTGTGATCTAGGAAAAAATTATAAGACTTACTTTTTATGAATTTTGTATCATTTGAACAATTGGCATTAAGGGTGTTCCTTTCTGGAAATATATTGCTTATGAGGCCACAGTTGGTGTTGTTTTGTATTATGTTATATCGTTGGAATATGTATATGTTGTTAGGATGTGTTTCTGGTGCTCTCTGACAGGTGGATAGGCCTAATTACAAAGGAAACTCTGGCGAAAGTTTTGGAAATTTAGGAAGTTAGTCAAATTTGGGGCTGCTAGTGTGTGGTATAAAACAAACTGAGTTGCATAAGATGCTAATGACAGATTTTTACCCTCATTTGAGGACGAATGATCCTAAGCGCGGAAGAATGTAACACCCCGGAAAATTTCGAAGTTCTTACGTGTAAAGCCCTCTGAAATTTGCAAAGAAAATAAGTTCTTAAGTGTAAAGCCCTTGGGTTGAACAGTGCACGGGAAAGTAAAGGAAAACTTTTGCCGGAAAAGTGCGTTTATATGGTCCATTATGCGACCGCATAATCATTCTGCAGGCCGCATAATGTCCGCAGAAGTGAGCAAGAGAGGGCCATTTTGGAAGCAGCTATGCAGTCAACTATGCGACCGCATAACTATTATGCGGTGCATTATGCGACCACATAACAGTTTTGCGGACTGCATAGGGACTGCATACACACATAGTTCTTTTGGCTACTTTGTAACCAATTATACGACCGGTATGCGGTCCGCATATCGGTTATGCGATTGCATACTTCGTTCCGGAGCTCCAATTTTGGGTTTTTAATACCCGACCCTATTTCGTTAAATACACTATTTGGGACATTTTTGAGCTATAATCTGATATTTTAGAGTGAGAGAGAGTACCCTAGAGTGAGAAGGTGTTCTTCAATTATTGTTCTTCAATTCTTGCTCAAGTTTTGGAAGATTAAGAAGGGAAGCTCACTAGGTCTTCATCCTAGAAGTAAGATTCTACACCCTAAACCCTAATTTCAAAATTATCTGAAAATGGGTAATTAGCAAGATAATTTTTGGGCATAAGAGTTGTTTATTTTACATGCATGTGATATCAAGGGGTGTAGGACGATTGTTGAACTAAGCATGATAAAGATTGGGTTGTGGGATGATGGAATCCTCCATAAAAGGACTTTGAAACCTCAATGCACACCCAGTGTTTGATAAAATGCTCAAATGAGCTAGAACCATAATCATCTTCCTAATTTTGGTTCAATTTGTTATATTTCTAAAATAGATTGAAGTTGCTAAGAATTCTAGAATGTTTTAGAGTTTAAGAAAGCTCAATTGAGGTATGTTGGCTAAACTCTTCTTTAAGAATTGGAATTCCTGATTCCTTGTAAGTTCCGAGATGTTTATTATAAATGGAGTATTCCGATAAGTTTTTTGATGAAGATATATGTTCAATTCGGGTTTCAAATGATCTTATCATATTGTATTATAAGTTGAGGATGTGTCCCAAACTATGGATTATGTATCCACATATTATAATTTCTAGTCGTGATTTAGGTGAAAGTTATTATGCCAAGTTGTGTAGAGATTGTGATTGTGATACACCTCCACCCGCATACATTGGGGTGAGGCAGCATGACCGCTTTATGTGGGGATTATGGTATAGAGATTGTGATTGTGATATACCTCCACCCGTATATATATTGGGGAGAGGCGGCATAACTGCTTTGTGTAGGGATTATGGTACTGTGGGACTGCACCTCCACCCGCATTCATTGGGGTGAGGCGGTACGACCGCTTTATGTATAGTTTGGTATTATTGTGGCACCACCACTATATATATATATATATATATATACCCGTATACATTGGGGTGAGGCGGCATAGCCGCTTTGTGTTGGTATTGGTATCGTTGATGCATTTCCACCCGCATACATTGGGGTGAGGCGGCATAGCCGCTTTGTGTTGGTATTGGTATCGTTGATGCATTTCCATTCGCATATATTGGGCTGAGACGGCATAGCTGCTTTGTGTTAGTATTGGTATCGTTGATGTATTTCCACCTGCAAACATTGATGTGAGACGTCATAGCCGCTTGTGTAGGTTCTCGGTACTATGGTTATACATCCACCCGCATACATTGGAATAAGTTGGCAGGGACGCTTGAGTAGAGTTGAGGTATTGTACTTACACCTCCACCTTCATACATCGGGTGATGCGGCAGGGCCGCTTTGTGTGAAGATGGTTACAGAGGATCTCATCTTAAATCATATAAATGTTATTGATAGCTCTTAATAAGCTTCCTCTGTTTTAAACAGTTATCTGTATTATTCTATTACTGCACTGGTTCATCATATTTGTCACGACCCAACTGGAGGGTCATGACTAGCACCCGGGCCATACTTGCTGAGCACCAACGTACATTTTATCTAACCTTCCTTATTATCTTTAAGGGCCGACAAGACCAATATAAATGAAAGACATGGATCATGAACATCCAACAATGAAAGATAATGTCATGAACATACGTAACATGGGACGACAAGACTGTCAAGAAACTATATATAAGGTACGAGCTACCATGGTGCCATGAAAGACTATACAACAAAAATCAGCCGACAAGGCATTCCAAACCATACATGAGTCGACACCTGTCTATGAGCCTCTAAAAGAACATAAGTGCTACAACATTGCCGGAACAGGGCCCCGACATACCCATAATGTCTATAACAAAAATGCATACCAAGACCACGGCAAGTCCGGAGAAAGGATCTTGCCAATAACGCTGAACCGGATAGCCTACTGTGATGGGGGAGCTGCGTCTACCCGTCTATCAGGACCTGCAGCACGACATGCAGCGTCCACAAATAAAAAGGACGTCAGTACGAATAAAGTACTGAGTATGTAAGGCAGAATAGCATAAGTAAGAACAATAATGTAAACAGTGATAGGGAATATACAACCTGTGACATCTGGGTACCTCTGAGGGCTACTGACATGAAATACATGATACATACATATATATATACATAAACGTTTAAAACATATGCCTTTGTGGGCATCATCATCATCATATCGTACCCGGCCATAATAGGCTCGGTAAAACGTACCCGGCCATCATAGGGCTCGGTAGAATCGTACCCGGCCACGTGGAGCTCGGTAAAACCCAACTGATCAGTGGTTGCACAATAGGTGCCATACCCAGCCGACTATAGCGCGGCTCGGTAGAGTAAAATAGATACATATATATGATGCATGCTGGACTCGTTGGAATCATATTTTGAACCTTTCGGAGTGACGTAAGGTCGGTATCCTTCGTACACGTTATTAGGATTAACTCTTCATCAAGAATCTTATAAGAATTAGGAACTACCAACAACATTGATAATATAAGAATAAGAGAAGTAACATCAATATCAATCGTTTCATAAGAAGGGCAGCAATGTAAGTACTGCTAGCTTCTAAGAGTAGAGTATCTTTGGGAGCTCGTTCATTACATTATGTACAATTGGAGTCGTGCAAAAGAATGAAGGGGATAGCCTCACATACCTTGTATATACTGCCCAACCTCAAGCTATGCAAATGTCATGACTCCTTAGTCTACAATAAAAGAAATGACACTATCATTATCGTTTAAGCGTCGTAACTATTATGTATCGACCGCAACCTATTTTACGATGAAACGAACAGCACCTCCCCTATTTATATGACTTCACACAAGTCAATACAATCACCAAACAGCCCAAACAACATCATTAATAATCATATTGAGCCTCCAAAACAGTCCACCAACTAACAACATTAGTACCAAGCCTTTCGATATATATTTCACAAGTTCTAGCATCAACGACTTAGCCACAACTTGGATAATCTTAAATATATATAGAGTAAGAGGTTCATTACCTTTAAACAGAAAGAACAACTCCAATTTGAGAAAGAACAACTCCAATTTGACCTTAATTTTCCACGAAATATCCCTTCAATTCTGCCACAAGAACAAGGAAGCAAAACTAGCAATTAATTCGGGTTTTTCGGCACTAGAATTACTTTAGAAGACTTGAAATCGCCTAGGGTTGATATTAAAAACTTGAAGGTGTATTTACAGAACATAAAGCACTTAAAACAACCTCCCACACGAGCTGGAACAACACAAAAATCAGCAACAACAAGAAAAACAAGAAACTTACTAGCACCACGGGATTCCCGACATTTGATTTGTGTTGTTTGCCCTTTGTTTGGGTCTTGGATCATGAGAGAACCTTGAGAGAATATTTTTGGGGTTATAAGGTCTGAATATACTGAAAAATAATGACTTAAAACGGGGTTGAGTTATCTTATATATGTCCAAATGTCTTAAACCGCCTTTGTGGGCCCCATAGAGAGCAGCTTGGCGCACTCTCGCGAAAATGCGAATATCTCTCTATTCCGAGATCGTATCGACGAACGGTTTAATGCGTTGGAAACTAGACTCATAGATCTTCAATTTGATAGGTAGATCACCCCATAATTCCAAGAAAATTGGGAGTAAAATGCAGTAACATTTAACCTAAAGTTTAAGTTAAATTATAAACCTAAGTTGCGACAACTTTTATCGACTTTTGTTTCCTAACTTGCTTGACTTCAAAACTTATGATACAGATATTATATGATTTAAATACATTAAAACATTACCTCTTGGGACAATTAATCACCTCTAGTGTTACCCGAAAATACGGGTTACAACATCCTTGATTAGCTTAACTTCAAATACTTGTTAACCACTCTTATACACCCTTGTATCGTTTAAGACCAATAGGATTAACTTATTATCATCTCAAAGATAATCTCTTCTTGGATTTACGTCGACTACCTTATGGCGTGATCTATGATATGCGAATTTGGGTTGTAACATCCTCTCCCCCTTAGGAACATTCGTCCTCGAATGTAAGGGTTTATGGGGTGTCTAACTCATCGTGGATTCCGACGGAGATTTCCGGCTGAGTTTCCCTTATAAAATGGACACTAGCCAAACTTGCAAGCAGTTAAACCCAACCTATGGCCATACAAGACTATACAAAGCATTATGGATATGTACATTATCTGCATATCACCATTTTGTATTAAAAAAAGAGTATTCACAAGCTATTGCTTACCTCATAGAGCCGTTTCACCTTATAATGCGTCCTTCTTTCCCCCGGTATCCTCGTTATTTTCACTCTGGAATAGGTAAGGGTATTTAGACTTCATCTCCTCTTCTGCTTCCCATGTCATTTCTTCTATATTCTTGTTCCTCCATAATACTTTCACGGAAGCTACATCCTTTGTTCTCAGCTTGCGGACTTGTCGATCTAATATAGCCACTGGCAGTTCATCATATGATAGATCCTTTGTAACTTGTACATCTTTGATAGGGACGACCCGAGAAGGGTCTCCAATACATTTCCTCAACATAGATACATGGAATACCGGGTGGACAAATTCCAATTCAGATGGCAATTCTAACTCGTAAGCAACCTGTCCAATTCGTCGAAGAATTTTGTACGGCCCAATATACCGTGGACTCAACTTACCCTTCTTCCCAAAACGCATAACACCCTTCATCGGCGAGATCTTCAGGAAAACCCAATCACCAACCTCAAATTCCAGATCACGACGTCGGACATCGGAATAAGATTTTTGCCTGCTTTGTGCCGTCCTCAGCCGCTCTTGTATCAGTTTCACCTTCTCAATGGCTTGGTAAATCAAATCTGGCCCATATAATTCTGTCTCACCGACTTCGAACCATCCAACTGGTGATCTACATCTCCTCCCGTACAGTGCCTCATACGGGGCCATTTTAATACTGGAATGGTAGCTATTATTGTAGGCAAATTCTATAAGTGCCAGATGGTCATCCCAATTCCCCTTAAAATCTAGAACACATGCTCGTAGCATATCTTCCAGCGTCTGGATGGTACGTTCAGCCTGTCCGTCAGTCTGCGGATGGAATGCAGTGCTGAGATTTACTTGTGTGCCTAAACCCTTCTGAAAAGACCTCCAAAAGTTAGCCGTAAATTGAGCTCCTCGGTCTGATATAATAGATACCGGCACACCATGAAGCCTAACAATCTCCTTGATATACAACTTCGCATAATCTTCAGCCGTGTAAGTTGTCTTAACTGGTAGAAAATGGGCAGATTTTGTAAGTCGATCAACTATCACCCAAATGGAGTCAAACTTATGATAAGAGCGAGGTAATCCAATAATGAAGTCCATATTAATCACCTCCCATTTCCAGGTCGGAATCTCTATATTCTGAATCAATCCACTGGGTTTCTGATGCTCGATCTTTACTTGTTGACAATTAGGACACTGGGCTACAAATTCTGCAATAGACTTCTTCATGTTGTCCCACCAATACTGCTCCTTAACGTCATGATACATCTTTGTCGAGCCAGGATGGATAGAATATCGGGACTGATGAATCTCAATCATAATCTTCTCTCGCAACCCTGCCACACTAGGCACACATAATCGGCCCTGGTATCTCAGTGTCCCATCTCCTCCGATCTTGAAAGCTGTAATCTTACACTGCTGAATTCCCTCTCTCAATCTTACTAAGGTAGGATCTTCATATTGCCGTGCTTTTACCTCGGCTACCAAAGATGATTCTGCTGTATTCTGTACAGTAACACCTCCGTCATCAGAGTCCAACAATCTGATTCTCATATTGGCCAGCTGGTGAAGCTCTTTGGTCAACCCTTGTCTACCTGCCTCAATATGTATTAAGCTTCCCATTGACTTACGGCTGAGAGCGTCTGCCACAACATTGGCTTTACCAGGATGGTACAATATCTCGACGTCATAGTCTTTCAGTAATTCAAGCCACCTACGCTGCCTCAAATTCAACTCCTTCTGCTTGAAGATGTATTGTAAACTTTTGTGATCTGTGTAGATGTCAACATGGACGCCGTATAAGTAGTGCCGCCATATCTTCAAAGCATATATTACTGCAGCCAATTCCAAATCATGAGTCGGGTAATTCTTTTCATGCTTCTTCAATTGTCGTGATGCATAAGCAATCACCTTCCCACGTTGCATCAATACGCACCCCAAACCTATACCTGAGGCATCACAATATACCACATAACCTTCTGTTCCTTCTGGGAGAGTGAGCACTGGCGCAGATGTCAATCGATTCTTTAGCTCCTGAAAACTATGTTCACAAGAATCAGACCACTGGAACTTGGTAGCTTTCTGTGTTAACTTAGTCAATGGTGCTGATATAGAGGAAAACCCTTCTACAAACCGCCTATAATACCCTGCTAGCCCCAGGAAGCTGCGGACTTCTGATGGTGTTGTAGGTCTCGGCCAATTCTTCACTGCATCGATCTTCTGAGTGTCGACACTAATACCCTCATCAGATATCACATGGCCAAGGAATGCTACTGAGTTCAGCCAGAATTCACATTTAGAGAGCTTAGCATATAACTTATGATCCTGAAGGGTCTGTAATACTATCCGCAAGTGGCCCGCATGTTCCGCCTCCGAACGAGAATACACCAGAATGTCATCAATGAATACGATCACGAACACATCAAGATAGGGCCTGAATACACTATTCATGAGATCCATAAAAGCTGCTGGGGCATTTGTTAGCCCGAACGACATCACCAAGAACTCAAAGTGCCCATATCTTGTCCGGAAGGCCGTCTTTGGAATATCCTTATCCTTAACCCTTACCTGATGATACCCTGAACGCAAGTCAATCTTGGAGAAATACTTGGCACCCTGGAGTTGGTCAAACAGGTCATCAATCCTTGGAAGTGGATACTTGTTCTTTATTGTAAACTTATTCAACTGTCGATAATCGATACACATCCTTAACGACCCATCTTTCTTCCGCACGAACAAGACTGGTGCACCCCAAGGTGAAGTGCTAGGCCTAATGAAACCCTTATCCAGCAAGTCCTTCAACTGCGCCTTCAACTCTCGCAACTCTGCCGGGGCCATCCTGTATGGAGGGATAGAGATCGGTTGAGTGTCAGGCAACGCATCAATGCTAAACTCAATCTCCCTTTCAGGAGGAAGGCCTGGGAGTTCATCTGGGAAAACATCTGGAAATTCATTGACCACGGGGATGGATTGTAGAGTAGGCGGCTTCGCCTCCACATCCCTAACACGAACAAGATGATAAATGTAACCTTTTGAGATCATCTTCCTTGCCTTAAGATAGGAAATAAACCTACCTTTCGGCATAGCAATGTTCCCCTTCCATTCAATGGTGGGTTCACCCGGAAACTGAAACCTAACCATCTTCGTACGACAGTCAACAGTTGCATAGCATGAGGCCAACCAGTCCATTCCCATTATCACATCGAAATCAACCATTTCTAACTCAAATAAATTTGCCGAGGTTTGACGACTACAAATCATCACAGTGCAACCTTTATATACCCTTCTAGCAATCACAGAATCTCCTAACGGAGTGGATACCGCAAGTGGTTTACTTATCAATTCAGGTTCAATGCCAAACTTATTAGCCACAAAGGGTGTAACATATGATAAGGTAGATCCTGGATCAATTAGCGCATATACATCATAAGAAAACACAGACAATATACCTGTAACAACATCCGGAGACGATTCGAGATCTTGTCGACCTACTAGAGCATAGGTTCGATTTTGAGCACCACTCGAACTCGGCACTGAACCTCTACCTCTACCACGACCTGTCGACTGCTGAAAACCTTGTGCTGGAGGTCGAACTGATGAGGAAGAACCAGACACAGATCCAGTCGGTCGAGCCATACCACCACCTCCTCTGTTAGGACAATCCCGCATCATATGGCCAGGCTGTCCGCAAGAATAGCACGCATCGAAACCTCGACGGCACAGTCCAAAGTGGGCCTTGCCGCACTGATCACAACGAGGTGTTGGGGGTCTCGTCTGACTCGTATCTCTATGAAATTGTGAACCTGATGCCCTCGAACTCTGACCTGAACCAGAATAGGTAAATCGATCATACCGAGGCCTCTGAAACTGTGGAGGAGCACTAGCTACAGGTGGCGCCGAACTCCTCGAAGATTGGGGCCTGATACTGCCTCTGAACTCATCAGAATACCCTGCAAATCTCGCCCTCTTATGCTGGCCCCTATCCTGCTCCCTATCTGCCCTTTGCTGGCGCTTACGATCCTCTAGGGTCTGGGCATAAGCCTGAATACGGGAAATATCCATGCCCTCTACCAAGGAGGCTGTTGTGCACTCATTTATCAGATGTGGTCCCAACCCGTTCACGAACAGATGCACCCTATCACTCATTTCGGCCACCATATGGGGAGCATACCTTGCTAAAGAATCAAATTGTATACTATACTCTCGTACACTCATATTACCCTGTCGAAGGTTCAAGAACTTATCAGCTCTTGCTCGTCGTATCTCAACTGGCAAGTAGTGACGAAGAAAGGCCTCAGAAAATTCCTTCCACACGGCTAGAGGAGCGTTCGGACCCCTAGATCTCTCCCAACTATCATACCAGAAAACCGCTAAATTCCGTAACCGATAAGAAGCCAACTCTACTGCCTCCGTATCACTAGCATGCATAACCCGCAATGTACGATGAACCTGATCAATAAATGTTTGTGGGTCCTCCTTGGGATCTGATCCGGTAAACACTGGAGGGTCTAGATTAATAAAATCACGAACTCTCGCACTAACCGGTTTATCAGCAACACCGGTATTCTGCCTCTGAGCCTGAGCAGCTACCAAGCTAGTCAACAATTGCACTGCACTGCGCATATCGTGGTCTGTAGTGCCAGACGGTGGAACTGGATGTACTGGGTGCCTCCTAATATCCTCTGGAGGAGACGGAGAGGTATGAGACGGCATCTCACTCTGAGCCTCACTTTGGCCTGCTCTGGCTGGAGGGACCTGAATGTTACCCTCGCCCACAGCTGTATCAAGCCGTTTACTAATCGCTTGCTTCCTAGTCGAAGGCATCGCTGAAAGAAAACAATGTGAATATTAGATATGAACACTTACAACTCAACTCTACGCACGATCTAGATTTAGGAAGAAGGTAACAACCCTAGATGTCATGTAGCCTCCTGATTATAAATGTGGCGCGCTACACATCCATAATCAAAACTCTACTAGACACGGCTCATAGACAACCCCTAGGACAGACTTGCTCTGATACCAAGTTTGTCACGACCCAACTGGAGGGTCATGACTAGCACCCGGGCCATACTTGCCGAGCACCAACGTACATTTTATCTAACCTTCCTTATTATCTTTAAGGGCCGACAAGACCAATATAAATGAAAGACATGGATCATGAACATCCAACAATGAAAGATAATGTCATGAACATACGTAACATGGGACGACAAGACTGTCAAGAAACTATATATAAGGTACGAGCTACCATGGTGCCATGAAAGACTATACAATAAAAATCAGCCGACAAGGCATTCCAAACCATACATGAGTCGACACCTGTCTATGAGCCTCTAAAAGAACATAAGTGCTACAACATTGCCGGAACAGGGCCCCGACATACCCATAATGTCTATAACAAAAATGCATACCAAGACCACGGCAAGTTCGGAGAAAGGATCTTGCCAATAACGCTGAACCGGATAGCCTACTGTGATGGGGGAGCTGCGTCTACCCGTCTATCAGGACCTGCAGCACGACATGCAGCGTCCACAAATAAAAAGGACGTCAGTACGAATAAAGTACTGAGTATGTAAGGCAGAATAGCATAAGTAAGAACAATAATGTAAACAGTGATAGGGAATATACAACCTGTGACATCTGGGTACCTCTGAGGGCTACTGACATGAAATACATGATACATACATATATATATACATAAACGTTTAAAACATATGCCTTTGTGGGCATCATCATCATCATATCGTACCCGGCCATAATAGGCTCGGTAAAACGTACCCGGCCATCATAGGGCTCGGTAAGTACTGCTAGCTTCTAAGAGTAGAGTATCTTTGGGAGCTCGTTCATTACATTATGTACAATTGGAGTCGTGCAAAAGAATGAAGGGGATAGCCTCACATACCTTGTATATACTGCCCAACCTCAAGCTATGCAAATGTCACGACTCCTTAGTCTACAATAAAAGAAATGACACTATCATTATCGTTTAAGCGTCGTAACTATTATGTATCGACCGCAACCTATTTTACGATGAAACGGACAGCACCTCCCCTATTTATATGACTTCACACAAGTCAATACAATCACCAAACAGCCCAAAAAACATCATTAATAATCATATTGAGCCTCCAAAACAGTCCACCAACTAACAACATTACTACCAAGCCTTTCGATATATATTTCACAAGTTCTAGCATCAACGACTTAGCCACAACTTGGATAATCTTAAATATATATAGAGTAAGAGGTTCATTACCTTTAAACAGAAAGAACAACTCCAATTTGACCTTAATTTTCCACGAAATATCCCTTCAATTCTGCCACAAGAACAAGGAAGCGAAACTAGCAATTAATTCGGGTTTTTCGGCACTAGAATTACTTTAGAAGACTTGAAATCACCTAGGGTTGATATTAAAAACTTGAAGGTGTATTTACAGAACATAAAGCACTTAAAACAACCTCCCACACGAGCTGGAACAACACAAAAATCAGCAACAACAAGAAAAACAAGAAACTTACTAGCACCACGGGATTCCCGACATTTGATTTGTGTTGTTTGCCCTTTGTTTGGGTCTTGGATCATGAGAGAACCTTGAGAGAATGTTTTTAGGGTTATAAGGTCTGAATATACTGAAAAATAATGACTTAAAACGGGGTTGAGTTATCTTATATATGTCCAAATGTCTTAAACCGCCTTTGTGGGCCCCATAGAGAGCAGCTTGGCGCACTCTCGCAAAAACGCGAATATCTCTCTATTCCGAGATCGTATCGACGAACGGTTTAATGCGTTGGAAAATAGACTCATAGATCTTCAATTTGATAGGTAGATCACCCCATAATTCCAAGCACATTGGGAGTAAAATGCAGTAACATTTAACCTAAAGTTTAAGTTAAATTATAAACCTAAGTTGCGACAACTTTTATCGACTTTTGTTTCATAACTTGCTTGACTTCAAAACTTATGATACGGATATTATATGATTTAAATACATTAAAACATTACCTCTTGGGACAATTAATCACCTCTAGTGTTACCCGAAAATACGGGTTACAACATCCTTGATTAGCTTAACTTCAAATACTTGTTAACCACTCTTATACACCCTTGTATCGTTTAAGACCAATAGGATTAACTTATTATCATCTCAAAGATAATCTCTTCTTGGATTTACGTCGACTACCTTACGGCGTGATCTATGATATGCGAATTTGGGTTGTAACAATATTCACCTTGTATTTCTGAATTCTTAAATTGGTGTTTAGTTTTCATACTAGTACTATTCGACGGTACTAATGTCCCTTTTGCCGGGGGCACTGCATCTTTAAATGGATGCAGGTGGTTCCACATCAGGAGATATTGATCAGATATAGTAGCACACCTTCTTCCCAGCTGACTTGGTGAGCCCCACTTCATCCCGGGGTCATGTATCTTTTGTTCTTTGTGTATTTGTTTTTTGAGGTATAGCCGGGGCCTTGTTGCCGGCATTATCACTGAACTCATCTTTATCTATAGAGGCTCCGTAGACATAGTGTGGTTTGTATGATGGTGGTGGGGAAGTCAAACTCGAGTGTTGTGCTTGAATTACTATTTCCACTTCAGATTATGAAAAATGTGTTTGGAATTGAGACATTAAAATAAAGTAACTTATGGTAAGAAATTGGTATTGCAACATGATCTCTTTATTGGTTAATTAACGAAAACATATATATTCTCTTTATTCATGAATGAGTTTGGTTAGAAGGAAATCTAATAGGCTTGCTTGGCCGGGTTCACTCGGTTGAGCACTGGTCGCGCTCCTCTGGTTTTGGGGCGTGACAGTCCCCTCCCAATAGTACTTGTTAATTCTTTATTTAATGTTATGTTGTATATATATATTTCCGTCTGTACAAGTTTAATTATGTCGGTGTCCTGTCATAACCTTGTAACTACCTCATCGAGGTTAGGCTCGACCTTTATGGAGTACATTGGGTCGGTTGTACTCTTATTGCACTCTGCACTTCTTGTGCAAATTTTGGTATTGGTCCCAGCTATCCGTGAAGCGTACCAGCTCAGATTTGCATTTGGAGACTCGAGGTATATCTGCTCGCGTCCGCAGACCTTGAAGTCTCCTTCCATTTCCCCTATTTATTGTTCTTTTCATTCGAGACAGTTGTATTTATTTCAAACCCTATTTTATAGAGATTTTAGAAGCTCGTGAACTTGTGACTCTAGATACAGGTTGTACCTAGATATTATTGGTTTTATGTTATTTGTATTCCGTTTTAGTTTCTTTTCGGGCGTAATTGGTTTTACTTAATTGAATTGATTAAAAATTGGCTTAAAGATCCTCTAACATTGGCTTGCCGAGCAAGTGAAATGTTAGGCGCCATCACGGCCCCGAAGGTAGAAATTTCACGTCGTGACAAGTTGGTATCAGAGCACTAGGTTACTTAGGTCTCACGAGTCACGAGCAAGCTTAGTAGAGTCTGAAGGATCGGTACGGAGACGTCTGTACTTATCTTCCAGAGGCTATGAAGTTTAGGAACAAATTTCACTTCTATTCTTCTTTATCATGCGATTTTGTTCTATCATTGCTGATTGAACTCTTCTTTTCTTATCATCCTACAGATGGTGAGAGCACATGAAACATCTTCAGCTGGACAGTAGCCGGAGCCCCCAGTGGCAACTCCTACTAGTGGCAGAGGATGAGACGGAGGTCGCGCTAGTAGTCGAGGCAAAGGCAGAGCTCAGCCTAGATCTCGAGTAGCAGCACCAGTAGTGGAGCCTCAGGTAGATTTCGATGAGGATGTTCCAGCTCAGACTGTATCTGTTGGACCAGCTCAGGTCCCGGAGGGGTTCATCGCCACCCTAGTGCTTCAGGACACTCTAGTCCGTTTGGTGGGCCATATGGAGAGTGTGGAACAGGCCGGTGCATTTCCTGTGGCACCAGCCATCTCTCAGGCTGGGGGAGGAGCACAGACTCCCACTACTCACACTCCGGAGCAGATTGCTCCCTAGTATCAGTCTCTAGCAGTCTTGCCAGTTGGGGTAGTGAATCCAGTTATTGTGGTACAGGCCGGTGATAGGCCTGCCATGTCTTCTGAGGGCTTATTGAGATTGGACAAGTTCACAAAGCTCTTCCTAGTTCACTTTAGTGGTGCACCTTCTGAGGACCCATAGGATTATCTTGACCGCTCCCATGAGGTGCTGCGGAAGATGGGTATAGTCGAGACGTCCACCAATAGGGTCGATTTTTCTGTATTTCAGATGACGGGTTCCGTCAAGAGGTAGTGGAGGGATTTCATGTTGACCAGACCAGTTGGGTCGCCTGTTCTTACTTGGGACTAGTTCTCTCAGCTATTCCTAGAGAAGTTCCTTCCTATCACACTGAGAGAGGATTACCGCAGGCAGTTCGAGCATCTCCAACAGGGAAAAATGACTATTACTCAGTACGAGACTCGTTTTGTTGATCTAGCCCGTCATGCTCTCCTTCTGCTTCCTAGAGAGAGAGAGAGAGAGGGTAAGGAGGTTTATTGATGGACTCGCTACCCTATCAGGATACAGAAGTCCAAGGAGACTGGGAGTGAGATTTCCTTTCAGACGGCTGCTAATGTTGCTAGGTGGATCGAGGTAGTTCTTGCTCAAGAGAGGGGGCAGGGGTCTGATGAGAGGCCTCGTCATTCTGGTGGGTTCAGTGGCACCCCGTCTGAAGGTAAGGGTATTTTCAGTAGAGGCCATCCTCCCAGGCCGTATCATTCATCGCTCCAGGCATCTCACAGTGCTTCAGGTGGTTGCGGCCCTGATTTGCCTCATCCCGATCAGCTAGCCTACACTGCACCACCAGCTCCTATTAGTTCACCTTCGCTCCAGAGTTTTAAGGGTGGTTACTTAGGTCGACAGGGTCAGTTTCAGGGTCAGCAGTCAAAGCAGCCGAGGTCCTGTTATACTTACGGTGACTCGAGGCATATTGCTAGATTTTGTACTCGGGCACCGGGTAGCTTAGAGTAGCAGTGTTCTCGTGCCATGGTTCTGGCACTGGTTGCTTCACCGCCTACTCATCCAGCTAGAGGCAGGGTTGAGACAGCCAGAGGTGGAGGTCAGGCTGTTAGAGGTGGAGGTCAGGCCGTTAGATGTGGAGGCCAACCAGTTAGAGGTCGTCCTAGAGACGTGGTTCAGAATGGTGGGGCCCAGCCCCAATGTTATCCTTTCCCAGCCAGGCCTAAGGCTGAGTCATCTGACGCTGTTATCACAGGTATTGTTTCAGTTTTCCATAGGGATGCTTTAGTTCTGTTTGATCCGGGATCTACTTATTCCTACATGTCATCCTACTTTGCTTCATATTTAGTTGTATCTCGTGATTCTTTGAGTGCTCCTATGTATGTGTCCACACTTGTGGGAGACTCTTTTAGTGTAGATCGTGTATATCGTTTGTGTGAGGTTACCATTGGGAGTCTTGAGACTAGCGTAGATCTCCTACTTCTCGATATGGTAGATTTTTATGTCATCTTGGGTATGGATTGGCTGCCACCTGATCATGCTATATTGGATTGCCACGCCAAGATGGTGACCTTAGCTGTGTCGGGGTTTCCTTGATTAGAGTTGAGGAGGACTCCTAGACATTCTACCGACAGGGTTATCTCTTATATGAAGGCTAGACATATGGTTGAGAAGGGGTGTCTAGCTTATTTGGCTTATGTATGCGATTCTAGTGCCGAGGTTCCTTCCATGGATTCAGTACTAGTTGTTCATGAGTTTCCAGAGGTGTTTCCTGCAGATCTGTCGGGGATGCCACCCGATAGAGATATTGACTTTTGTAATGATTTAGCTCCGGGTACTCAGCCCATTTCTATTCTGCCATACCATGTGGCCCCGCTAGAGTTGAAAGAATTGAAGGAGCAGTTGCAAGATTTGCTTGATAAGGGCATCATTAGACCTAGTGTTTTGCCTTGGGGGTGTGCCTGTGTTGTTTGTAAAGAAGAAGGATGGATCGATGAGGATGCGCATAGATTATCGACAGTTGAATAAAGTCTCCATCAAGAACAAGTATCCATTGCCGAGGATTGATGACTTGTTTGATCAACTTCAGGGTGCCAAGGTATTTTCGAAGATTGATTTGAGGTATGGATACCATCAGTTGAGGATTAGGACATCCGATGTCCCTAAGATATCTTTTCGGACTCGATATGGGCATTATGAGTTTCTAGTGATGTCATTTGGGATGACAAAATGCCCCAGCAACATTTATGAATTTGATGAACTGGGTGTTCAAGCCATATCTGGATTCTTTCATGATTGTGTTTATTGATGATATCTTGATCTACTCCCGCAGTCGATAGGAGCACGAGCAGCATCTTCGGATTGTACTTCAGACTCTGAGGGATAGACAATTGTATGCGAAGTTTTCAAAGTGTTAGTTTTAGTTGGACTCGGTCGCTTTCTTGGGGCACGTAGTATCGGCAGAGGGCATTCAGATGGATTCTAAGAAGATTGAGGCTATTCAGAACTGGCCTAGACCCACTTCAGTAATGGAGATCTGGAGTTTCTTGGGTTTGTCGGGTTATTACCATCGGTTTGTGGTGGCGTTTTCGTCTATAGTAGCCCTATTGACGAGATTGACCCAGAAGGGTGCCCCATTTAGATGGTTAGACGAGGTTACGGCGAGCTTCCAGAAGCTCAAGACTTCTTTGACTACAACGCCGGTGTTGGTGTTGCCCACAGGTTCAGGATCTTATACGGTATATTGTAATGCATCTTATATTGGGCTTGGAGTAGTATTGATGCGGGATGGCAGGGTGATCACATATGTGTCGTGGCAGTTGAAGGTCCGTGAGAAGAATTACTATGTTCACGATCTAGAGCTGGCAGCCATTGTACATGCGCTGAAGATCTGGAGGCATTCCCTTTACGGCGTGTCGTGCGAGGTTTTCACGAATCATCGAAGTCTACAGTATTTGTTCAAACAAAAGGATCTCAATTTGAGGCAGAGGAGGTTATTGTAGCTATTGAAACACTATGATATCACCATCTTGTATCACCCCGAGAAGGCCAATGTGGTGGCCGACGCCTTGAGTATAAAGGCAACGAGTATGGGCAGCCTTTCGTACATTCCAGTCGGTGAGAGACCGCTTGCATCAGATGTTCAGGCTTTGGCCAATCAGTTCGTGAGGTTGGATGTTTTAGAGCCCAGTCATGTTCTAGCTTGTACAGTCGCTCAGTCTTCTTTGTTTGAGCACAACAGGGAGCGACAGTATGATGACCCTCATTTGTTTGTCCTTAGGGACACAGTGCGACACGGTGGTACTAAGCAGGTTACTGTTGGAGATGATTGAGTTTTGAGGATACAGGGTCATATTTGTGTTCCCAATGTAGATGGACTTTGTGAGTTGATTCTTGAGGAGGCCCACAGTTCCCGGTATTCTATTCATCTAGGTGCTGCCAAAATGTATCAAGATTTGCGGAAATATTATTGGTAGGGGAGAATGAAGAAGTACATAGTTGCTTATGTAGCTCGGTGTTTAAATTGTCAGCAAGTAAAGTGTAAGCATCAGAGACCTGGTAGGTTGCTTCAGAAGATAGAGATTCCTGAGTTGAAGTGGGAGCGTATCATTATGGATATTTTTGTTGGACTTCCACGTACTCAGAGGAAGTTCGATGCGGTATGGGTTATTGTGGACAGGCTGACTAAGTCAATGCATTTCTTTCCTGTGGAGGTTACCTATTCGCCAAAACGATTGGCTGAGATTTACATCTGCGAGATCGTCTGTCTCCACGGTGTGCCCTTGTCTATCATTTCTTATCGAGGTACGCAGTTCACCTCGCACTTCTGGAGAGCGGTACAACGTGAGTTGTGCACGCAGGTTGAGTTGAGCACAACATTTCATCCTCAGACGGATGGACAATCTGAGCGCACTATTCAGATATTGGAGGATATGCTCCGCGCTTGTGTTATAGATTTCGGGGGTTCTTGGGATCAGTGCTTGCAACTTGCGGAGTTTGCTTACTACAACAGCTACCAATCGAGCATTCAGATGGCTCCCTATGAGGCATTATACGGGAGGTGGTGTCGATCGGTAGTTGGATGGTTCGAGCCGGGGGAGGCTCGGTTATTGGGTGCAGATTTGGTACAGGATGACTTGGATATGGTCAAGATTATTCAAGATTATTCAGGATCGAGTTATGTCGACCGTAGAGTTCGTGATGTTTCATTCATGGTCGTAGAGAGAGTATTGCTTCGGGTTTCACAAATGAAGGGTCTGATAAGGTTCGGAACGAACGGCAAGTTGAGCCCTAGGTACATCGGACCCTTTGAGATTCTGGAGAGAGTGGGTGAGGTAGCGTACAGGCTCGCATTGCCACCTAGTTTATCAGCAGTCCATTCGGTGTTCCATGTGTCCATGCTACGAAAGTATCATGGTGATCCATCCCATGTGTTAGACTTCAGCTCAATCAAGGATTTGACTTATGAGGAGGAGCCGGTGGCTATTTCTAGCCCGGCAGGTTTGACAGTTGAGGTCTAAGAGTTATCCTTCAGTTCGAGTGCAGTAGAGAGGTCAGCCGGTCGAGGCAGCTACTTGGAAGTCCGATTCGGACATGCAGAGTACATATCCACACCTTTTCACTAGCCCAGGTACTTTTTTTATGTCCGTTCGAGGATGAACAATTATTTAAGAGGTGGAAAATATGATGAACCGATAGGTCATCTAGAGTTTTAAACTTTAATTCTATTTTTTGATGCCTCCAATAGCTTCCTTAAGCATTCCTCAATTTGCGTGCGTAGTCCTGGTGTTTTTTCGGAAGGCGTTTATGTTAAAAATTGATAAAAAAGGAAATTTTACCTTAAAAATCTATTTGAGCTGACTTTGGTCAACATTGTGAGCAAACGGACCCAGATATGTGTTTTGATGGTCCCTGTAGGTCCGTATCATGATTTGGGACTTGGCCGTATGCCGGAATCAAATTCGGAGGTCCCTAGTTCGATTTATCACTTTTTGTCGAGATTTTGAAGTTTAAATGTTTAATGACTTTAAAGAATTGACCAGTGTTTGACTTTGTTGATACCAGGTCCGTATTCGGGTTCCGGAACCTAGTATAGGTCCATTACGGTATTTATGACTTTTCTGTCAAATTTGGTGAGAAACGGAGTTGGTTTGCCGTGATTCGGACGTCCGGTTGTTAAAATAGAAGTTCTAAATTTTTCTTGAAAATTTCATTTGATTTGTTGTCCGATTCGTAGTTCTCGGAGTTATTTTGGTGTTTTGATCACGCGAGCGAGTTCGTATGGGATTTTATTACGTGTGTGCATATGTTTTTTGGAGCTTCGGGGGCTCGGGTGAGTTTCTGATAGGCTACGGATGATTTAAACTTAGAAAAATATGTTTTTTTTGGACTTCTGCTGGTTTCTGGTGTAATGTACTTCGCGATCGTGAGGCCACTACCGCAATCGATAATGGAGTACTGGGCAGGGGAGGATTTTACCCTATGCGGATATGAAGGACTGTACGCGAACGCGAAGTGGAGGGGGGGCTGCCCTTCGCGAACGCGGACAGTGTATCGCGAACGCGTAGCTTTGTGGACCTGGGGGCTAGGAGTTGACTGTTGCTCTATGCGAACGCGATACAAGGATCGCGGATGCGGAGTCTTTGGGGGGGGGAGCTAAGCCTACTCGAACGCATAGATCAACTCACGATCGCGTAAGCCATTGAGGCTTTACTCTTCGCGAACGCATGAGGTTTCACACGAACGCGATGCATACCTGACGCCAATGATTAAAACAGTCCCAAAAATGGGATTTTTGTTCATTTTTCAAAGCTACATAACCCTATAGGCGATTCTCCCAAGAACATTTCTTCCCCAATTTGTTGGTAAGTGATTCTAACCTACTTTTTTTCAAATTTTCCATTACTTTTCATAAGATTTTAACCTAAAATCTAGGATTTTCATGGTGGAAATTGGGGGTTTGGGAAGAATTAGGGATTTTTGTAAAAATTGAAATTTAGACATCAAATTGAGGTCGGATTCCGAAACTAATTACATAATAGGGCTCGGGGGTAAATGGGAAAATGGATTTTTGTCCGAACCTCAGATTTTGACCAAGCGAGCCCGTGGTCGATTTTTGACTTTTGGGGAAAAGTGTGGAAATTCTAAATTTATGCATTATAATTGATTCCTTTAGCAATATTTGACCTTATTGAGTCAATTGTTGTTAGATACGAGTGGTTTGGAGACAGCTTCTAGGGGAAGTCTTCGGTAGATCTTTGAGTCGACTTGTGGAGCGAGGTAAGTGTCGTGGTTAACCTTGACTTGAGGGAGTAGGACTTGTTTGCTATGTGCTGCTTGTTTAAATGTTGGGTTCAATGTATATGTGAGGTGACGAGTACTTATGCGTTATTGTTAGGTCAAAGCATGCGGGTGGGACTTGTTTCTTGTCATTTACTTCTTTCTTTGATCATGATATCCATGCTTCGACTAGTTAATTACTAAATTGATCATTCTTTCCGCATTTATGGGCTATCTATGATAATTGAATATTGTTTATGAAGAAGAGATTGATGTTGTGGAACCATTGTTGACATAAGACTTGATCTTGCTTCTTCTATCTCCCTGTTGTTATATGTTCATTGTTACATGGTAAGGGAGAGTGTTAATGCATGAAGGGTGATGTCGTGCCGTATTTGAGTGTTAATGCATGAAGGGTGATGCCGTTCCATATTTGAGTCTTAATGAACTAACGGTGATATCGTGCCATATCTATTGTTCATGATGAAATTGAGAGTAAAAGCACGAAGGGTGATGCCGTGACGTATTTATCATATTATGGTGAGATTGAGAGTAAAAGCACGAAAGGTGATGCCATGTCATTATTACTGTTTCATGGTGAGGCTGAGAGAAAAAGCACGAAGGGTGATGCCGTGAAGTTTTATTCATTATGTTTGTTCATTTTTTTGGTTGAAGGTTTATTGACTGTTTCTTATTATCATTCCATACTGTAGTTACCGTATCGTGTACCCATTTCACATGTCCCCTCCCAATAGTTCTTGTTAATTCTTTATTTGTTGTTATGTTGTATATATATTTCCGTCTGTACATGTTTAATTACGTGGGTGTCGTGTCATAGTCTCGTCACTACCTCGTCGAGGTTAGGCTCGACACTTACGGAGTACATTGGGTCGGTTGTACTTATACTACACTCTGCACTTCTTTTGCAGATTTTGGTCCTGGCCCCAGATATCCGTGAGGCGTACCAACTCGGATTGGCATTTGGAGACTCGAGGTAGATTTGCTGGCGTCCGCAGACCTTGAAGTCCCCTTCCATTTCCCATATTTATTGTTTGTTGCATTCGAGACAATTGTATTTATTTCAAACCCTATTTTGTAGAGATTCTTGAAGCTCGTGAACTTGCGACTCTAGATACTGGTTATACCTAGATATTATTGGTTTTATGTCATTTGTATTCCGTTTTAGTTTCTTTTCGGGCGTAATTGATTTTACTTAATTGAATTGATTAAAAATTGTCTTAAAGATCCTCTAACATTGGCTTGCCTAGCAAGTGAAATGTTAGGCGCCATAATGGCCCCGAAAGTGGAAATTGCGGGTCGTGATAAGTAGATATTTAGACTAACGTGCTTGAACAGTGTACAAGTGAGGTGTGCATGATTACTATAGGCATGATCTCTATTAGTGTGCAGCATACCTAACGAAATAACAAACAAGGCATGCTGAACGAAATAGCAAATGTAACACATAGACCCTATAGGCTTGTTTTCTACCCTTTCATGCAAATGTTAGAATACCCAACCCCCTTTTTCATTAATTCCCTATTATTCGTTATTACACATTATTACATGCCCAAATAGAGCAGGCCCCAAGAGGAATAACCCAGCAACTTTGAGGTCTTCAGTAATCTCATTCTTCACACAAAATAGCAAACCCAGGTCTAGGTACACCCTAGGATATTAGAGTGTATCGGCTGCGTGACTCGAATACAGACCCACACCAAGTCTAAAGGGGGAGCTAACTTACCCAACAATACGAAACTTAACCATATGAGTATCAAATTGTACATAAATTGATCAGACCACTTGAAGTCCGCACACATAGTTCTTAGGACTGTAACTAACAGTAGTTTAAACTAAAGCAGATAGTCGTGATCACACAGAGTTATATACATAAGATGCTAAAAGTTCAAAAGACAGGATGGAACATCACAAACTAATAGACAATCCCAAGTAGAGTTTCAGGATATAATATGATCTAAGATCAACTGAAATACAATCTTGACAGAGGAATCTTGCAGAATTACAAACAGAAGCAAGTAAAATAGCGGTTTTCATATGGAAATTTCTAGCATGAGGGTCTAGTGCAAGTATGATCATAACAAACGGGATGATGAACATGGTCTGTAACAATCCACTCAACTAGGCATAAGGAATTTTAACATTATCAATCATACACGAAGGTTTAAATAGCACCAAACTCATAATGGACAAAAATATGTCAAATATAGGTTAACAAGAGTTTCCTGCACTGGGCTTAATCACATATAGAAGAAGAGGCCATACATTGAATTTCATCTTAGAATTCTTAGGCGGTATTAAAGAACATCAGATTCAACAAGGCACGGAACACGCATTAGTTTACAAGTAGCAGGGAAAGCATGTTTGGGCTAATAACACGATCATGAGTTAACTCTAGAAAAGTATTAAGTTACATATGAATGACTCAACCAACATTAGAACATGTTCTGGGCATGACTCGACTTATCACAAGAATATATAACAAGGCAAAGGCAAAACTCAGAATAAGAAATAGTGATAAGCATTCGAACACATACATTAAGGAAAACAGGCTTAAGAAAACAGAATCAAGGCAACAAATAGGCAAGTTCGATTACTAGAAGATATAGAGCCTCAAGAATAGCTTCAGATCCTATAATAGTATGTTGGTTCATAGAAACAAATCTCAGAGACATAGATATGCAGAGTAGGAACTCAAACGAAAGGAGAATGAAATTGCAAGGGTCATAGGTACTTACTAGTTACAGATTAATGAACAAGTAAACAAGAGGAATAATTTCAGCAAAACCCTAATGTCAATAGCAAAATGAACAGTAGAACCCAGGAATCTTAGCGCGTCAAAGTTTTTATGGGTTTTGAATAAACCCCGGGCAGTGCTGACACTGCGAAAGGTCCGATAATTGAATTTTGGTATCCTTGGCTTTAAGCCGGCCAAGGAGATTAAGCCTCATAGTAGTATAAGATAAGTGAGAATAAGAGAATAGTAGTAATTTAAGTGATTCAGCTATCCTGGAGAATTAGGGGAGGGGCGTATATAGTAGTAAAATTCAAACGAACGAACAAGGAAAACGGTCAATCAACCTATTAATGGAAAGATAGTCATGCAAAAATCAATTTCGAACCAGATTAAAAGAGAAACCAGACAAACCCTAGTTTGATAGAAATCAAAAATTAACCACAGATCTTGGGGAATCGGCCCCATATCAGCTTGCTATGAATGTATACAAACAAAATACCATCTAGATCTTAGAGATTGAAGATGATTTCACATGATTCAAGGCCTGGTACTTGCCAAAAATAGGCAAGTACTAAGTGATACCATAATCGTGTAAGTAACACAGAGACAGAACAAATAAGGAAGGAAAATCATAGAGGGATTCCATATTAAGGTAGGAATCAGAGAGGATTGAAGGGTGTGTCGGCTAGGGTTTCTCAAAGATGAATGGAATAGAGAGGATTCAGAGGCAGATGGAGTGGGGAAATTGGATTAGAGTTTGGGTTAGGAGATATAAGGAAACGTGGGGATTTAATATGGGCCGTTGATGATTTGACATCAACGGCCAGGATCAAAGCGAAACGGGGCGGGTCATTTACACGGATCGTGACCGGGTTCATTAAAAGAGTTGTTTGGTTTGGGATTGGGGTTATTGGGCAAGGTTTTGGGGTCCGAAATTAGCTCAAACATTGGGCCAAAGATTTTTAAATACACAGAAAGTATAAAAATAATTTATAAGAAGTAGTTAACAAATAGTAAAAATATTATTTGTGTATTAAGATACTTGAAATAATAATTTGACATTATAAAAATATAAAAATGATATTTGGGCATAAATAATGTAATAAAATTTAATTATGCACATCATATAGGCTATTATTGCAAAATTATGTAAATAGCTTAAAAACAAATATAATTATATGAAAATGAGGTAAAATATTATGAAACATATATGTGGATAAAAATAATAAATTTGGATGATTAAGGCATCACAAAATAATTTAAAGGGGTAATTAATACATATTCAAATAATTTAAATGCAAGAAAATCAATATTTAAAGCTCTAAAAATTATGAAACATTATAAAAAATACTTGTATGACTCTTATAAATTGATGATGATGCATGAATGATATTTCAAAATCATATATAACATTTATAAAAACATGAGGGTAAAACTAGGTATCAATAGCTGCCCCTCTTTACCCGAGAATGATGAAAGAGTTGTCGGGTAAAAATAATGATGACCAATTTTGTCTGAAGTGAGTGAGGAAGGACGTGTTTTGAATAAATGGGGGCCGAACACTAGTTCTTGAGTTGCCTACATATCCCCGGTGTTAGGGGAATTAGGCCGTGTGTAGTTCTGTATCCAACAACGAACGAAATCGATGGAGTTGTTATAAGAGTTGTCGTGTGTTTTGAAAAGGATCTTTTTGATGTGATAGTGTCGTGAGTAACAGATGATTTCAGGTGTAGCTATGAATGCGAATTTGATCGTTACGGATGCATAAGGCAAATATTTGAATTGTTATAGAACAAATAGTAATCAATTGCTGATCATCGGTTACATTTGAGGTGATTGAAGGATGTGAACTAAAATTAGAGCGACAATTGCTCCTGTTTGTAGAACGGTTACCTCCCGAGTTACCTGAAAAACTTAAAACACGATGCGCGCGAATATGTATGGGTTATTGCAAAAATTTAAACATGATGCAAATTCCCTTCGGACCATGAGAGTTGTCTTCGGACAATGAGGATGATGTCCTTAGACTATGACGTCATGGGTCATGAAAGGTATGATAAGGGATTCGCAGGGCATGGAATGGTGTCCTTGGGCCATGAGGATGGTGCCTCCGGACTATGACGCCTTTGAATAATGATATACAATTTCTAGAGATCCTCAGGCCATGGAATATTGTCTTCAAGTTTTGAGGATGGTGCCTTGGAACTATGATGCCTTCGGACAATGTGGCGGTGTTTCAGCCCATGAAGTGCAAGTATGCGATAATATCGATCCTTTGATAGAGGAAACAGGTGATGCTTAGTCACATGCGAGAATGAGACGAGACAAGGCTTAGTCTTGTATGAAATGAGGACAGTGTTTTAGCCCGGTGCAAAGAGTGGAGACAATGCTCAGTGTCATGCAGGAGGGCAATGCTTAACCTTATGCAATAATGGAGGCAATGCTTAGCCTCATGCCACGATGAGGGCAGTATTTAACCCAATGCAAGGAGTAGAGACAATTCTTTGTCTCATGCAAAGAAAGGCAATGATCGGCCTTATGTGATAATGGAGGCAGTGCTTAGCCTCATGCAAGGTGAGGGAAGTGTTTAGCCCTATGCAAGGAGTGGAGACAATGCTTAGTCTCATGCAAAAGAGAGGTAGAGCTTAGCCTTATGCAATGGTGAGGTAGTTCTTAGCCTTATGTAGTATGGAGGTAGTGCTTAGCCTTATGCAAAGAATGGAGACGGTGCTTAGTCTCATGCAGAGAACAAAGACAGTGCTTAGTCTTATGTAAGGAAAGGTAGTGATTAGCCTTATGCAATAATGGAGGCAGTGCTTAGCCTCATACAAGGAATGGGGACAATGCTTAGTCTCATGCAGGAAAGGTAGTGCTTAGCCTTATGCAATAATGGAGGCAGCGCTTAGCCTCATGCCATGGTGAGGGTAGTGTTTAACCCTATGCAAGGAGTAGAGATAATGCTTAGTCTCATGAAGTGAAGGCAGTTCTTAGCCTTATGTGATAATGGAGGCAGTGCTTAGCCTCATGCAAGGTGAGGGCAGTGTTTAACTTTATGCAGGGAGTGGAGACAATGCTTGGTCTCATGTAGGAAAGGCAGTGCTTAGCCTTATACAATAATGGAGGCAGTGCTTAGCCTCATGCAAGTAATGGAGACAGTGTTTAGTCTCATACAAAGAAAGTCAATGCTTAGCCTTTTGTGAAGAATGGGGGCAGTGGTAAGCCCTATGCAGGAATGAGGGCAGTGTTTAGCCCTATGCAGGAAGAGCAACGATTAAATGTGAGAAGGAAAAGTGATTCATATCTTGGCGCGTTTGTGTTTGCCGACTTCTATCGGTGTGAAGATAGTGATCTTGTTTTATGTGTATATTTGCGGAAGTATTTGTTATGTCCATGGTGCCTGCATCTAAAGAAAAATTATGAATTTGGAGGGTGTAAGGTTGGTTCGTGCTCCCGATGCCTTTTTTTGCCTTTGCTCCTGTTTCGAGGTCCTGTTTGAGTCACCCGGGGTAATGTCTGGCTACCAAAAATATGAAATGTTTGAAAAACATGCATTTGTGAAAAATCATTTATATAAAAATGCGGTTGTTTGACATATGTGATAATGTATGAGAGCAAATAATTTTGTCGAATCATTGACTGTGACACGCTTTTGAAACATTGCAACCTCCTTAACTCGGAATTTTGAGGATCCTCCTCAAAATTCAGCCTCAATTTAAATGCATACATATAGTGATACATTCCTTGACGATTCTGAATACGATAAGATCAAGCAAACGCGAGATCTTGTCCTAGTTTCTAACCATAGG
Source organism: Nicotiana tabacum (assembly GCF_000715075.1). NCBI lineage: Eukaryota > Viridiplantae > Streptophyta > Magnoliopsida > Solanales > Solanaceae > Nicotiana > Nicotiana tabacum. The sequence goes on along the minus strand of NC_134102.1, from coordinate 75,201,807 downwards.
GGGAATAAAGATTTTATTGTGATGTGACCGAACTCACATGGCTGCCTATATATCCCCTCTTAAACGGGAATCAGGTCAACCATAGTTCAGGTTACATCAAATAGAAAGCAAAAACATAGTCTTAAATGTAATATCTCTTGACTGCATCCGAATTGATAGGTTTCGGCCAAATCTCTCCGTTCATCTCTGCAAGTATAAGCGCTCCTCCTGTTAGTACTCGATGAACCATGTAAGGGACTTGCCAATTGGGTGAGAATTTCCCCTTCGCTTCATCCTGGTGTGGGAAGATTCGTTTCAGTACCTATTGCCCTGGCGTGAATTGCCTTGACATAACCTTTTTATTGAAAGCTCTTGCCATTCTATTTTGGTAGAGTTGACCGTGACACACTGCGTTCATTATTTTACCATCAATGAGAGCTAGTTGTTCGTACCAGTTCCGTACCCATTCCACGTCGCCTAGCTCGACTTCAGTACCATAGACCAGTAGATAAGGAGTTGCCCCAGTTGATCTACGAACTGTGGTGCGGTATCCGAGCTAAGAAAACAGTAGCTTTTCGTGCCATTGCTTGTAGTTGTCCACCATTTTCCTCAATATCTTCTTGGTGTTCTTGTTGGCAGCTTCTACGACTCTATTAATTTGTGGTCTGTATGCTGTAGAATTCCGATGCTTGATCTTGAATGTTTGACACATGGCTTTCATCAGATCACCATTGAGATTGGAGGCATTTTCAGTGATGATTGACTCAGGTACTCCAAAATGGCATACAATGCAGTCCCAGACAAATTCTTCTACGATCTTCTTAGTTATAGCCTTATAGGACACGGCTTCAACCCATTTTGTGAAGTAATCTATAGCCACTAAAATGAACCTATTTTTGAAGCAGCGTGCTCAATTGGTCCGATGACATCGAGTTTGTTAGGCAGCACTCATATCATATCAGGGAAAAGCCAGGGTGAACTCGTTGGCCAGAAATATCCTGCTCTTAATATCTTCTTGGCCAAAATGAAACGGTTCATGTGAGGTCCGCAAGTTCCAGCATGTATTTCTTCGAGCACTCTAGATGCCTCCTTGGCATCGACACATTGCAGTAATCCCAAATCAGGAGTCCTTCTATACAGAATTTCTCCGCGTTGAAAGAAATGGTTGGCCAATATTCGAAGCGTGTGTTTCTGAGTGTGTGTAGCATTCTATGGATATTCTCCCTTTCCCAAGTATTCTTTGATATAATGGAACCATGGATTTCCGTCGAACTCTTCTTCAACATGAGCACAATAAGCTGGCTGCTTATGAACTCCTATTGGGATAGGGTCGATGAAACTATTGTCTGGATGTTGTATCATGGAAGACAGGGTGGCTAATGCATCTGCAAACTCATTCTGGATCCTTGGAACATGTTTAAATTCTATCCTTGTGAGCCTTTTGATCAACTCCTATGCACAATGCAAGTATGGCAATATTTTGGTGTTCTTTGTGGCTCATTCTCCTAGTACTTGGTGCACCAAAAGATCAGAATCTCCTATTACCAACAACTCCTGAACGTTCATGTCGATGGTCAACCTGAGTCCCAAGATGCAGGCCTCATATTCTACCATATTGTTGGTGCATGAAAATCTGAATTTTACGGATATCAGGTAATGTTGACCGATTTCTGATACTAAATCAGCTTCGATGGCACTCCCTTGAAGTTTGTTGCTCCATCGAAGAACATCCTCCAACCGTCGTATGCTTCGGTAATATCTTCTCCTACAAATGACACTTCCTCGTCATGAAAAAACGTGTTTAATGGTTCGTATTCTCCGTCTACGAGATTCTCCGCCAAGTGATCAGCAAATGCTTGCCCCTTTACTACCTTCTAAGTCACGTAGATGATGTCGAATTCACTTAACAATATCTGCCACTTTGCTATCTTACCGTAGGCATAGGTTTCTAAAAGATGTATTTTAGTGTATCCATACTTAATGTGAGATATGTAGTGTATACGTAGAAATAATGTCTCGACTTTTGGGCTACTGAAAGAGAATGAAATTGCAAGGGTCATGGGTACTTACCAATTACAGATTAATGATGATCAGCTCACATATCACCGTTGATTGTGCTATAAACAGTTGATATAATTGAGACATCCTAGAAAACTCATCACATCCTTTTTATTCTTTGGCGGTGGAAAGTCCTAGATAGCTTTGATTTTTAACGGGTCTAACTCAATACCTCGGCGACTGACAATGAAACCTAGAAACTTTCCAGTAGGGACTCCGAAGGCACATTTTGCAGGGTTCAACTTCAAGTTGTATCTTCGAAGCCGATCGAAAAATTTCTTCAGGTCTGCTATGTGATCCGAACTCCTTTTAGATTTGATGATAACATCATCCACGTACACCTCTATTCCTTGTGTATCATGTCTTGGAAGATAATCGTAATGGCCCTCATGTAGGTGGCCCCATCATTCTTCAAATAAAATGGCATCATTTTGTAAGAATATATTCCCCATGTTGTGATAAAGGCGGTCTTTTCGGAATCCTCTTAATCCATCCAAATATGATGATATCCTGCGAAGCAATCTACAAAGGATTGGAGTTCATGCTTGGCGTAGTTGTCAATCAGTATGTGTATGTTAGGCAGCGGGAAATCATCCTTAGGACTTGTTCTGTTCAGATCTCTGTAATCGATATGGAATCTAACTTTCCCATATTTCTTCAGAACGGGCACGATGTTGGCTAACCAGGTCGTGTATTCGACCACTCGAAGAACTTTGGCTTTGATTTGCTTGGTAACCTCCTCTTTTCTCTTGAGACTCATATCTGGCTTGAACTTTCTAAGCTTCTGCTTTACTGGTGGACACATGGGATTGGTAGGTAGATTGTGAGCTACTATGGATGTGCTTAACCTAGTCATATCGTCGTAGGACCATGCGAAAATATCCCTATATTCTCTTAGGAACCGGATATACTATTCCTTCTCTAACGGTGATAGATGAATCCTTATACGAGTTTCCTTAACTGTTTTAGAAACCCCTAGGTTAACGACCTCTATTTTCTCCAAATTAGACTTTGGTTTATTTTCAAATTTCTCTACTTCTTTGACAATTTCTTTAGGTATTATATCATCTTCCAGATCTTCCGAATCACTGTCCTTATGTTGCGTTGTCTCGTTACATGTCACAGTCGTAGGTTCATCAGGATATGTAATAATCATGTCGAAAAGAATACAAAAATATAATAATAAATATGAAAAACAATAATGCATTAATAAAACTTTAAAAATGTCAAAAGGTACGACTCGATGGCTCGAGTAATTATTTCAAAACAAAATACTAAAATGTCTTAAATGCTCAAAACAATTTGAAAACAAGTCATGCTAATTTACCAGGCTACCTAGGAAATCGGCGAGCCCGGGATGGTACAGCTGTCCAGTTCATGAGAATAGCTCCTTTTTCCATTGTCTGAATGGTAAGATCCTCCTCCTCCTCAACAATTGAACTGTAATCCATGTCTTCTTTATCCAGAAATAGCTTTCTCATACCGGCCAACACCTCATCTTCCTCGGATCCCCACATTATGTCAGCCTGACGAAATGTCTGGTGCAGAGGTGGTATGGGTTATTCCAGCGGATAATAATGGGCGCGCCATGGCAGTATCCAACCTTGATGTTCTTGTATGGTATATTTATAGCCGAGTTCAAAGTTCGTGCCATGATACTGTGGTTGTATGGGTTTAGTGATCACCTGAAGCTTTTTGCCGAGACCTTTGCCTGGTTCATATCCCGTCCACATCCATATGCTTTCTATCTTCTTGATCCACCATCGATACTTTTCAATTGCGTTCACTCGCTCAAAGAGGTGATATGTTTCTCCACCCAACTTCCTCCTATTTTTGATTACTGGAATGGGCTGGTTAGTGTAGATAGGGTTGCTTCCGTCTCCATGAATGATCACCTCCTGATGATTCCACTTGAACTTCATAGCCTGGTGCAGAGTAGATGCCACTGCCCCAATTGAATGTATCCATGGTTGTCCCAACAATAGGTTCTAAGTAGCTGATATATCTAGCACTTGGAACTCAACATCAAACCAAGTCGGACCCATCTGTAGATCAAGGTTGATTTCCCCGATAGTGGCTCTCTGAGATCCATCGAATGACTTCACATTTATGCTTCCCATCCGTATCTCGTGCAGACCTTTACCTAATCTTTTCAGAGTGGTCAGTGGGCATATGTTCAGGCTCGAACCTCCATCTATCAGGACCCTAGCAATAAACTTGTCCTCCAATTGCACTGTGATGTACAACACCTTGTTGTGACTCAACCCTTCAGGAGGTAACTCATCTTTATGGAAAGTAATTTTGTGACTCTCCAATACCTGTCCGACCATGTTAGCCATCTCTCCACTAGTGATGTTGGCGGGTACATAAGCTTCACTTAAAACTTTTATCAAGGCATTTTTTTGTGCATTTGAGTTTTGCAACAGTGATAAGGTGGATATCTAAGCGGGGGTCTTGTTCAGGTGGTCAACAACAGAGTATTCCCTTGCTTGTATATTCTTCCAAAGATCGACAGTGCCAGTCTGAACAACAAGCGGCTTAGGTATAGCTTCTTTGCTTGCTCCTCCCAGATTCTCAGGTGTGTAAACTCTGCCAGTTCTAGTCATACCTTGTGCGACACCTATTTCTTCTATTTTGGCTTTTCCCTTTCTTCTTGCTTCCACAACATAATCCCATGGGATGCATTAGGCTCGTAAGATGGTGTGGGAGCTACCATTATAGTGAAGGGTGTAGCTACCTCGACCTCAAATGGTGCCTGGGTTTGTACCACAGCTGGTGTGAGGGTGACCGAAGATGTTTTAGGAGTGTCTACCTATCGAATGAGTTTGATGGAACATTCCTAATCCCATTCCTCATCAGTTTCTATCACGTTCACCCTTTCACCCCTGTGATCTGGGAGAGGGTTATTGCGGGCATTCGGTACAACTTCCTTTACTTGTATAACCTTAGTGTCGATCAATGTCTGAATCTTGTCTTTCAACATGCGGCACTCTTAATAGTATGAACCTTTATGCCTGAATGATAGGCACATATTTTGTTGGGATTGATCCATTGGGAAGGATTCTCAACTGCAACGGCAGGAATAAGGGTGACGTAACCAGCGGCCTTCAGTCTCTCATACAGTTAGGCTATGGGTTCAACAATTGGGGTGTACTGTCTAGGAGTTCTATAGTGGAAATTTGGACGTGGCTTTGGGTAGTTTTGGCAGGCGGGTGGAGATGAATGGTAATATGCAGGTTGAGTGTTGTAGGTATGGTAGGTAGTGGCAGGGTATTGGTATTTTAGGGGTGAGGGTTATATGTGGGTGGAGGTGTTTGGTATGTGAGGGAAGACTTAGGGCCTTAGGCTACCATGACAGTGCCCACTTCTTTCTTTTTCGACATACCTCTTGATTTCAAGGCTTTTTTTGTGGCTTGCAGCGCCTCGAAATTAGTCACCATCCCACTCTTGATTCCTTCTTCTATCCTCTCTCCCAGCTTGATGATGTATGAAAACTTGTGATTCTGGATGACCATCAACCTTTCATAATACTGTAGATCTTGAGCTCTAACAAAGAACTTGTTCATTTGTTCTTCTTCAAGTGCTGGCCTTACCTTTGCGGCTTCTGATCTCCAACGAGTAGCATATTTGTGGAAGGTTTCTGTCGGCTTCTTCTTGAGGTTTTGGATAAATAAAACGCCTGACGTGTTCTCTATGTTGAACCAAAATCTATCCATGAAATCTGATGCCATACTTACCCAATTTGCCCACTTCTTCGGGTATTGACTGATATACCATGACAAGGCGTCTCCTATAAGACTTCGCATGAACAGTGTCATGAGGATTTGTTTATTCTTACCTACTCCTACAAGCTTGTCGCGGTAGGTCATTAGATGTACCTTCGGATCACCAGTGCCATCAAACATTTCGAACTTGGGAGGTTTGTAATCCTCCGATAGTTCCACATCTTGCTGAATACACAAATCTTCATATTTTAGACCTTCAATGTCATTCCCACCTTCAACACTCTGTACTCTCCCTGTAAGTTTCTTGAGTTCCTATTCCATGTTTCGAATGAGCAAGTCATTTTCAGCTGGCTCAGGTATGTATAAGGTTTATTGCGGGATATGGGGTAAGGTTTCCACATATATCAGATTGCTTTGATGAGTTCCTGGAATGTGGGTATATGGGTGGTCATTGGTTGAGTTTTGGGAATCAGGAGTAGGTTGCGTTGCATTTTGGGGAGTATGATAAGTAGTGGTTTGGGGGTATTGAGTTGGATGATGGTGATGTTGAGGGATTTGCACTGGTGGTGGGTTAAGAGTTTGGGGAGGTGCGGGATTATGATACTGGTGTGGTGCGGGAGGATTTTGAGCTATGGGTGTTGGATTCTGGTTTTGTGTGTTTTGTGGCAGTGTTTGGATTTGGGTAGTTGGATTTTGCTGGTTGATGTCGGGAACATTGAGAGTAAGGGAAACGTTTGCCAAATTTCGGACCTGCTCAAGCTCGCCCTGTAACTCCATAATTTTCTGCTCCAAACGTAAGACCAGCTCATTCCACCACAATAGCATTACTTTTCCGAATACCACTTAAATCATCCATCTTCCCTTTGCCCTTGCCTTTGCTTTTCGGGTCGCTAGGTGGAGGACCTCTGGATCTAGTATGGTATGCTGATGATGCCAGTATGCACGAACCAAACTTTGGGAGTAAGAATAAATAAAGAAATAAAAATAAAAAGGTAATCAAGTCAGTAAGGTGAAATAAAAGAGTTTTGCAATATTTAAACATGTTTCACAATAGTCATGCAATAATTTGCGTCCTAATTTTGGGGGACCTCATTGTGCCTGATGTAGGCCTAAGCGACACATGGACTTGGAGAAAATTGATGCAAACGTTTGCTTCATCTCATTAGTGCGAAAATAGGCCAAAATAATCTTTTACTAGATTGACGCTAATAATAATAAAATCACTAATGGCATTGATCCTTATTACATAGAAATCTAATCTAAACTAAAAATCAGTAAAGAACATCACCTCCTAATCTATTTGGTCCCTGAAGGACCTTCTCCATGCTTCGCTCTCTTGACCCCATCAATCGTGTTTCCCATATTGCGCATGTCTAGCAATAGGTAAGCCTTTGCCAGCTTTCTTCCTTCATCGTCATTCATGCCTTGACAATCCCAAAGTCTCTTTCTCATCTTCCCTTTTTGCTCCATCAGCCCTTGCTCTAGGTATCCTAATCTCTCTGTTGACTTAGTGACAATCTCTTTCCATTCCCTTATCGCCTCCATGTTTACTTTGTGCTGCTCCAGATGCTTAGCTTCCGACTCGAATACCCTTTTGTGTAGCCTCTTGTACTTCTCCTGTGCCTCAACCACTTCATCTATGATCCTATCCTTCAGATTGAATCCTGGTTTGACGTCCCCAGCTACGCCGTCTTCCAGCCATGATAGATAGTAGTACATATGACCGGCGTGATATCTGTCTGGCTCAATAGTTTCTACTTCCACAATGATCTTTTTATTCCATATGTGTTGCGTTTCGAACTTGAATGGGATGACATCTCCCTTGAAATCTGCCTTGTACCGGACCATGTTGGAAACTCGAGGTATGACTTGTTTTCTTCCAGCTTGCCTCATTACCCTTATAGGAGCATAAGGGTAGATGCCTCGCAGCCCGATCAGTAAAAAGTGAGTAGTCCCTTTTGATTTGATAATGAACTCACTACTAGGAAACTATTCAAACATCCAATGCACTTTCTCGTCTATCAAATTGCTGAAGAAACGCACCCAACCTACAACATTTCCAGGTTTTGCAAACCTGTCTGGAATAAACATCATTTTCTTTGGGTGATGATTGGCTATGTAGTCATTCAGTGGCCTTCGCAGAAGTTGTTTATGATACTCACCCCTCTGAAAGTGTTCCAGTAGCCAGACTTGTCGCAATAGGTTACAAACCTCAAAGTGTTCGAACCCATGCTTGCACCGATCTAGAGCATGGTACATCTCAGCTAAGATCATTGGGATGATAGTATAAGCTTGTTCTTCGATGCCATCCATTAAGGTCCTGGCGACCATGGCTAAGTGAGTGTGAATCCTTCCTCCTTGCATCAGAAAGATCAACAACCCCAAGAAGCAGACAATAAAAACATAAACCCGGTGATGCACCCATCCTAAAGAAGTAATGGCTACTTTATTATGATGAACACGATATGATTTGCTATGCCCATAATGCTCGTAAAGAAAATCAAAAGGGATGTATGCTTTTTTTAGACAGAGCAGTTCATCATTCTTCTTAAAACCCAAGATCTTCAGAAAACCACGTGGAGTGCGATTTTCTGGCACTAGCAGTCCCGGACTATCCCATGGTAACTTGGCGAAACCCCATATTTCTTACAGGAGAGGAGTCATTTCTATTTTGCCAAATCAAAAGACTGCTCTTTTCTCATCCCAGAATATGGTAGCGGCCTCGATCAGTTCCCTATTTGGTCGAATGTTCAACAAAGATGGCAGGCACCGAGTACTCTCCTCACATGATTTTTATCATAAAGTGCAAGGTCTTTCCACCAGGCAAGTAGCAAAGGCGGGATATTCTGGACCATACCGAACCTGGGGATTTCGTGCTACATTTTCTGCAAACAAATAAAAGTTAGCCCTTCCCCCTTCCAGATTCGACTATTTACGCACTAACGATAAATATGTTGACGCATTTTCTCCAAGTAATGTACATAACATGATAGTGTCCTTTGGGATTATGGAAATCCCATCGGACTTTGGACAAGGTTTATCAAAGCGAGTTGTTACGTCAATAACGCCTCAATCCATACTAGGTTTATCATGGTGCATGTACATTTCAAATTGGAGTGGGGTTTCTAGAATGGTCTAGACTGGTACTCTCAAGTGGACAACTTGAGAGGGAAATGCACGGGACCGTCGACTGCACCGGTGTTCGACTAGTCTACCGTAAATAAGACTTTCCGATTAAAAAGGGTGATTTCAGGAAAGCGCGGACACTCATAAGCGCCACTATATTGATAATAGGCACGAGTGGAGTATGATGTGGAGCATACTTTTTGCAGAAATAATAACACATTGCCAAGCATTTGCATGAAAAAAGTACGTGAAAACAACAATTATGATAAAGATGAACAGGAGTAGAAACAAAAGAGAGAAAAAGACAAAAAGAGAAGTCAATTTAACTCATGAAAACGTGTGAGAATGTAATAAGGCAAGTAGGAAAATAGGGACGGGAGAGTCATGATATAGCTGTTTTAGACAAGATGAGAGAAATGGGAAGAGGTCATACATCTCATAGCAAATAAAGGAGAGTAAGGGAAGGGATGTGCATGATATAGAAATTTAAACAAATATAGAAAAATAAGGAAAGGGATGTGCACATCATAGAAATTTAAACAAATATAGGAAAATAAGGGAAGGGATGTGCATGTCATAACAATTTAACAAATATAGAAAAACAAGGGAAATAATCCACACAAGTCAATTTCGTTAAGGTAAGAACCTAAGTATCCCCAGTAGAGTAGCCATGTTGTCGCGCCCCATTTTTTGCGAAAGCGGGTTTCGACGTGTAACAACTCTTTTAAAGTGGGTATTAAAAGGAAAGAGTTGCCACCTAATGATTTAAGGTGCGTTAGGGCACCTATTTGCATATAACTCTATTTTAACTAGTCTGGTTACCAAAGATCGAGTAAGGGATCAAATTACCTCAAAGAGAAGGTGTTAGGCACTCTTTGAGGTCCATAACTGTGGGTCCCAACATAAATTTATACTATGTAGATTAGATGATTAAGCTAAGAGATAAGTAAAGTAAGGTATAGAAGATGAAGGATCTAACACATAAGAATAAATGATCGGTACAAATATAAAAGATTACAAGGGTACAACTGCAGTGGTCTATGTTAAATGACCAAGTGTGAATAGAAAGTATATAAATAAAAGGGGGCGTCCTATATTTTTTTAGCCTAAAAGATCACCCCTGCAACATAAATAATACTTCGCAACTCCCTTAAGTTAGGGGTTTACTCATATTATTTAGCGAGCACAGACTATCATCTCCTGCTACCCAATTACTATGTTGAAGTTGTTACTTTAAAGCGCTCTAATTCAATTCTAAACCATATCCTACGCGTGCACTACTCGTCCCATGCCTATGTTTCAGGAGGCTTTGGACCTACTATTAGGTGGTTCTAGACTCAACTTAAGTTGCTCAAAATGATAAAACTAAGCGACATTCATAACAGATATGACTTCACATAAAGAAATTAAAGGCCCAAGTTAGCCTCCACACATAAACAACAAATGCACACGGGCAGGTTAGGCAGTACATAGTTTTAGAATTAAGACTTAAAGTCCTACAGGCATGGTTTCTAGATGATTCTGAATTCCAGCATCGTATATGCAGCGTTATTGTTCCCTCTAAATAGTTTAGACAAAGAGACAGTAAACTGTTTGCGAACTCATGATTATTAGCACTGATTTTATAAATGGACGTCTTAGGCAGGTGACACTGTCCTATAGGCATGATTTATAATAGTTGCATAATTAGGAAATGAAATAGCTTTGAGAGTCCATCATTAACGACGTTGATCTTATAAACATCTCTTATGCGAGTGACAACATCCTATAGGCATGATTTCTAACAAGTGATAATTAGACTTGATTTTTATAACACTTTATTCCTATAGGCATGTCATCTAGGCGGGGCAGTGTAATAAGAATAACGAAAGTAGTTGATTAAAAGATTAGAATCCTATAGTCATGATATCTGGATGAGAAGTACACTAAAGGTAATAGAAGCAATTGACCAATTAATTATTTGAAATCCTATAAGCATGGGATCTAGGTTAACAAAGCATATGTTATACATCCTATAGGCATACTGTCTGTATGCACAGTAGTAACATGGAAACGAGTATGGTAGATATTTAGACTAACGTGCTTGAACAACATTTAAGTGAGGTGTGCATGGTTCCTATAGGCATGATCTCTATTAGTGTGTATCGGCTACATGACTCGAACACAGACCCACACCAAGTCTAAAGGGGGAGCTAACTTACCCAGCAATGCCAAACTTAACCATATGAGTAACAAATTGTACATAAATTGATCAGACCACTTGAAGTCAACATACTTAGTTCTTAGGACTGTAACTAACAGTAGTTTAAACCAGAGCAGATAGTCAAGATCACACAGAGTTATATACATAAGACGCTAGAAGTTCAAAACACAGGATAGAACATCACAAATTAACAGAGAATCCAAAGTAGTGTTTCAGGATATAATATGATCTAAGATCAACTTAAATACAATCTTGACAGAAGAATATTGCAGAATTACAAACAGAAGCAAGTAAAATAGTAGTTTTCATATGGAAATTTCTAGAATGAGGGTCTAGTGCAAATATGATAATAACAAACATGCTAATGAACATGGTCTATAACAATCCACTCACATGGGAATGAGGAATTTTAACATTATCAATCATACACGAAGGTTTAAATAGCACCAAACTCATAATGGACAAGAATATGTCAAATATAGGTTAACAAGAGTTGCCTGCACTAGGCTTAATCACATATAGAAGAAGAGGCCATACATTGAATTTCGTCTTGGAATTCTTAGGCGATATTAAAGAACATGAGATTCAACAAGGCAAGGAACACGTATTATTTTACAAGTAGCAGGGAAAGCATGTTTTGGCTAATAACACGATCATGAGTTAACTCTAGAAAAGTATTAAGTTTCACATGAATGACTCAACCAACATTAGAACATGTTCTGGGCATGACTCGACTTATCACAAGAATACATAATAAGGCAAAGATAAAACTTAGAATAAGAAACAATGATACGCATTCGAACACATACATTAAGGAAAACAGGCTTAAGAAAACTTAATCAAGGCAACAAATAGGCAAGTTCGATTACTAGAAGGTATAGAGCCTCAAGAATAGCTTCAGAGCCTATAATAGCATGTTGAGTCATAGAAAAAACTCTCATAGACATATATATGCAGAGCAGGAACTCAAACGAAAGGAGAATGATATTTCAAGGATCATAGGTACTTACAGTTTTAGATTAATGAACAAGTAAACAAGAGGAATAATTTCAGCAATACCCCAATGTCAATAGCAAAACGAACAATAGAACCTACAAATCTCAGTGCATCAAAGTTCCCAAGGATTTCGAATGAACCCCAGACAGTTCTCACACTGAGAAAGGCCCAATAATCAAATTATGGTAGCCTTGGCTTTTAACCGGCCAAGAGATTAGGCCTCAAAGTAGTATAAGACAAGTGAGAATAAAAGAATATCAGTAATTTCAATGATTCAACCCTCCTTGGGAATTAGAGGAGGGGTTTATATAGTAGTAAAATTCAAACGAATGAACAAGAAAAACAGTCAATCAACATATTAAAGGAAAGACTATCATGAAAAAATCAATTTCGAATCAGATTAAAAGAGAAACCAGACAAACCCTAGTTCGATAGAAATCAAAAATCGATCACAGATCTTGGCGAATCGAACCCATATCACCTTGCTATGAATGTATAAAGATGAAATAACGTCTAGATCTTGGAGATTGAAGACGATTTCACATGATTCAAGTCCTGGTACTTGTCAAAAGTAGGCAAGTACTAAGTGATACCATAACCGTGTAAGTAACACGGAGACAGAAAATATAAGGAAGGAAAATCATAGAGGGATTCCATATTAAGGTCGGAATCGGAGAGGATTGAAGGGTGTGGCAGCTAAGGTGTCTTAGAGATGAATGGAATAGAGAGGATTCAGAGGTAGCTAGAGTGGAGAAATGGGATTAGGGTTTGGGTGAGGAGATATAAGTAAAGGTGGGAATTTATTATGGGTCGCTGATCATTTGAGATCAACGGCCAGGACCAAAGGGAAACAGGGCGGGTCGTTTACACGGGTCACGACCGGGTTCATTAAAAGAGTTATTTGGTTTGGGCTTGGGGTTATTAGGCTAGGATTTGGGTCCAAAATTAACTCAAACATTGGGCTAACATTTTTTAAATTCACAGAAATTATAAAAATAATTTATAAGAAGTAGTTAAAAAATAATAAAAATATTATTTGTATAGTAAGATGCTTGAAAATAATTTAAATGGGTAATTAATATATATTCAAATAATTTAAATGCAAGAAAATCAATTTTTAAAGCTTTAACAATTATGGAAAATTATAGAAAATACTTGTATGACTCTTGTAAATTAGTGATGATGCAGGAATGATATTGTAAAAGTATATATGGCATTTATAAAAATATAAGGGCAAAATTGAGTATCAACGGCTGCCCCTCTTTATCCGGGAATAATGAAAGAGTTATCCGGTAAAGAAAATGATTACCAATTTTGTCCGAAGTGAGTGAGGAATAATGTATTTTAAAAAAATGGGGGCCGAACCCTGGTTCTTGAGTTGCCTACATATCTCTGGTATTACGGGAATCTGGTCGTGTGTAGTCCTGGATCCAACAACGAACGAAACCGATGGAGTTGTTATAAGAGTGGTCGTGTGTTTCGAAAATGATCTTTTGGATGTGATAGTGTCGTGAGTAACAGATGATTTCAGGTGGAGCTATGAATGCGAATTTGATCCTTACGGATGTATAAGGCAAATATTTGAATGGTTATAGAACAAAGGGTAATCAATTGCTGATCATCAGTTACATTTGAGGTGATCGAAGGATGTGAACGTTGTGAATGGAAACTAGAGCGAGAATTGCTCCTGTTTGTAGAACGGTTATCTCCCGAGTTACCTTCAAAACATAAACCATGATGCACGCGAATATATATGGGTTATTGCAAAAATTTAAACATGATGCAAATTCCCTTCGGACCATGAGAATTGTCACCGGACGATGAGGATGATGTCCTTAGACTATGAATCTTGGGCCATGAAGCGTATGATAAAAGATTCGCAGGCCATGGAATGGTGTCCTCGGGCCATGAGTATGGTGCCTCCGGACTATGACCTTTGAATAATGATATGCAATTTCGAGGGGTCCTCATTCCATTGCATGGTGTCTTCAGGTTATGAGGATGGTGCCTTCGGACTATGATGCCTTTGGACAATAAGGCGATGTTTTAGCCCATGAAGTGCAAGTATGTTGTAATATCGATCGTTTGCTAGAAAAAACAAGTGATGTTTTGTCATGTGAGAATGAGACGAGACAAGGCTTAGTCTTGTATGAAATGAGGGCAGTATTTTAGCCTGATGCAAAGAGTGGAGACAATACTTAGTCTCATGCTGGGAGGCAATACTTAACCTTATGTAATAATGGAGGCAGTGCTTAGCCTCATGCCATGATGAGGGCAATGTTTAACCCTATGCAAGGAGCTGAGACAATGCTTAGTCTCATGCAAAGAAAGGCAATGCTCGGCCTTATGTGATAATAGAGGCAGTGATTAGCCTCATGCAAGGTGAGGGCAGTGTTTAGCCCTATGCAAGGAGTGGAGATAATGCTTAGTCTTATACAAATAAAGGCGATGATTAGCCTTATGTAATGGTGAGGCAGTGCTTAGCCTTATGCAGTATGGATTTAGTACTTAGCCTCATCCAGAGAATGGAGACAGTGCTTAGTTTCATACAAAGAACGGAGACGGTGCTTAGTCTCATGTAAGGAAAGGCAGTGATTAGCCTTATGCAGTAATGGAGGCAGTACTTAGCATTATGCAAGGAATGGAGACAATACTTAGTCTAATGCAGGAAAGGCAGTTCTTAGCCTTATGCAATAATAGAGGAAGCACTTAGCCTTATGCCATGGTGAGGGTAGTGTTTAGTCCTATGCAAGGAGTAGAGACAATGCTTAGTCTCATGCAAGAAAGGCAATGCTTAGCCTTATGTGATAATGGAGGCAGTGCTTAGCCTCATGCAAGGTGAGGGCAGTGTTTAACCCTATGCAAGGAGTAGAGAAAATGCTTGGTCTCATGCAGGAAAGGCAGTGCTTAGCCTTATACAATAATGGAGGCAGTGCTTAGCCTCATACAAGGAATGAAGACAGTGTTTAGTTTCATGCAAGGAAAGGCAATGCTTAGCCTTATGCGAAGAATGAGGGTAGTGTTTAGCTCTATGCATGAATGAGGGCAGTGTTTAGCCCTATGCAAGAAGAGCTACGATTAAATGCGAGAAGGAAAAGTGATTCTTAGCTTGGCGCGTTTGTGTTTGGCGACTTCTGTCGGTGTTAAGATAGTAATCTTGTTATATGTCTATATTTGCGGACATTTTTATTATGTCCATGGTGCCTGCATCCAAAGAAAAATTGTGAATTTGGAGGGTGGAAGGTTGGTTCGTGCTCTCGATTCCTTGCTTTGCCATTGCTCCTATTTTGAGGTCCTGTTTGAGTCACCCCGGGTAACGTCTGGCTACACGAAAAAATGAAATTTTAGAAAAACATGTATTTGTGAAAAATCATTTATATAAAAATGTGGTTGTTTGACAAATGTGATAAAGCATGAGAACAAATAATTTTGTCGAATCGGTGACTGTGACACGCTTTTGAGACATTACAACCTCATTAACTTGGAATTTTGAGGATGTTCCTCATAGTTCTCCCCAAGTTTAAATGCATACTTCTGGCGAAACATTCCTTGGCGATTCTGAATACGATGAGATCGGGCAAACTCGAGATCTTTTCGCAGTTTTTGACCATAAGAGGAATGACGATTTTATTGTGATGTGACCGAACCCACATGGCTTCCCATATATCCCCTCTTAAACGGGAATTAGGTCAAGCGTAGCTCAGGTTACATCAAATATAAAGTGCAAACACAGTCTTAAATGTAATATCTCTTGACTGCATCCGAATTGATAGGTTTCAGCCAAATGTCTCCATCCATCTCTGCAAGTATAAGTGCTCCTCCTGTTAGTACTCGGTGAACCATGTAAGGGCTTTGCCAGTTGGGTGAGAATTTCCCCTTTGCTTCATCCTGATATGGGAAGTACCAATTTCCCTGGCGTGAATTGCCTTGACCTAACCTTTTTATTAAAAGCTCTTGACATTCTATTCTGGTAGAGCTGACCGTGACACACTGTGTTCATTCTTTTACCATCCATGAGAGCTAGTTGTTCGTACCGGTTCCGTACCCATTCTGAGTCGCTGAGCTCGGCTTCTTGTACAATTATTAAGGAGGGGATCTCTAATTCGACAGGGATAACAGTTTCGGTACCATAGACCAATAGATAAGGAGTTTCCCCAGTTTATGTACGAACTCTGGTGCGGTATCCGAGCAAAGCAAATGGTAGCTTTTTGTGTTATTGCTTGTAGTTGTCCACCATTTTCCTCAATATCTTCTTGATGTTCTTGTTGGTGACTTCTACGGCTCCATTCATTTACGGTGTGTATGCTGTATAATTCTGATGCTTGATCTTTAATGTTTCACACATGACTTTCATCAGATCACTATTGAGATTGGTGGCATTGATAGTGATGATTAACTCAGGTACTCCAAACCGACAAACAATGCGGTCCCAGACAAAATATACTGTGACCTTCTTAGTTACACCCTTATAAGACGTGACTTCAACCCATTTTGTGAAGTAATCTATAGCCACTAAAATGAACATGTGTTTGAAGCAGCAGGTTCAATTGGTCCAATGACATCCATGTCCCAAGTAGAGAAAGGCTAAGGTGAACTCATTGCATTGAGTTCGTTGGGCGGCACTCATATCATATCAGCATGTATCTGGCATTGGTGACACTTTTGAACGTATTTGATATAGTATGTTTCCATAGTCATCCAGAAATACCCTGCTCTTAATATCTTCTTGGCCAAAACGAAACCGTTCATATGAGGTTCGCAAGTTTCGGCATGTATTTCTTCGAGCAATCTAGATGCCTCCTAGGCCTCGACACATCCCAGTAATCCCAAATCAGGAGTCCTTCTATACAAAATTCCTCTGCTTTGAAAGAAATGGTTAGCTAATCTTCGTAGTGTATGTTTCTGAGTATGTGTAGCATTCTCTGGATATTCTCCCTTTCCCGAGTATTCTTTGATATCGTGGAACCATGGATTTCCATCGAACTCTTCTTCAACATAAGTACAATAAATTGGCTGCTTATGAATTCCTATTGGGATAGGGTCGATAAAATTCTTGTCTGGATGTTGTATCATGGAAGACAAGGTGGCTAATGCATCTGTAAATGCATTCTGGATCCTTGGAACATATTTGAATTATATCCTTTTAAGCCTTTTGATCAACTCCAGTACATAATGCAAGTATGGCAATATTTTGGTGGTCTTAGTGGCCCATTCTCCTAGTACCTGGTATACCAATAGATCATAATTTCCTATTATAAACAACTCCTGAACGTTCATGTTGATGGTCAACCTGAGTCCCAAGATGCAGGCCTCATATTCTGCCATATCGTTGGTGCACGAGAACCTGAGTTTTGCAGATACCGGGTAATGTTGACCGGTTTCTGATACTAAAACAACTCTGATGCCCACACCCTTGAAGTTTGTTGCTCCATCGAAGAATATCCTCCAACCATCGTATGCTTCAGTAATATCTTCTCCTACAAATGACACTTCCTCGTCGAGAAAATACGTCTTTAATGGTTCATATTCTCCGTCTACGAGATTCTCCGCCAAGTGATCAGCCAATGCTTGCCCCTTGACTGCCTTCTAAGTCACGTATATGATGTCGAATTCACTTAGCAATATCTTCCATTTTGCTAACTTACCTATAGGCATGGGTTTTTTTAAGATGTATTTTAGTGGATCCGTCATTGATATTAGATATGTAGTGTATGCACAAAAATAATGTCTCAACCTTTGGGCTACAGAAGGAGAATGAAATTGCAAGGGTCATATGTACTTACCAATTACATATTAATGAACAAGTAAACAAGAGGAATAATTTCAGCAATACCCCAATATCAATAGCAAAACGAATAGTAGAACCTAGGAATCTCAGTGCGTCAAAGTTCCCAAGAGTTTCGAATGAACTCCGGGCAGTGCTCACACTAAGAAAGATCCGATAATCAAATTCTAGTGGCCTTGGCTTTCAGCTGGCCAAAAGAAGCCTCAGAGTAGTATAGGACAAGTGAGAATAAGAAAATAGTAATAATTTCAGTGATTCAGCCCTCTTGGGGAATTGGGGGAGGGGTTTATATAGTAGTAAAATTCAAACGAACGAACAAGGAAAACAGTCAGTCAACATATTAAAGGAAAGACTATCATGAAAAAATCAATTTCGAATCAGATTAAAAGAGAAACAAGACAAACCCTAGTTCGATAGAAATCAAAAATCGATCACAGATCTTGGCGAATCGAACCCATATCACCTTGCTATGAATGTATAAAGATGAAATTACGTCTAGATCTTGGAGATTGAAGACGATTTCACATGATTCAAGTCCTGGTACTTGTCAAAAATAGGCAAGTACTAAGTGATACCATAACCGTGTAAGTAACACGGAGACAGAAAATATAAGGAAGGAAAATCATAGAGGGATTCCATATTAAGGTCGGAATCGGAGAGGATTGAAGGGTGTGGTAGCTAAGGTGTCTTAGAGATGAATGGAATAGAGAGGATTCAGAGGTAGCTGGAGTGGAGAAATGGGATTAGGGTTTAGGTGAGGAGATATAAGTAAAGGTGGGGATTTATTATGGGTCGTTGATCATTTGAGATCAACGGCCAGGACCAAAGGGAAACAGGGCGGGTCGTTTACACGGGTCACGACCGGGTTCATTAAAAGAGTTATTTGGTTTGGGCTTAGGGTTATTAGGCTAGGTTTTGGGTCCGAAATTAACTCAAACATTGGGCTAACATTTTTTAAATACATAGAAATTATAAAAATAATTTATAAGAAGTAGTTAACAAATAATAAAAATATTATTTGTATAGTAAGATGCTTGAAAATAATAATTTGACATTATAAAAATAAAAAAATGCTATTTGGGTACAAATAATGTAATAAATTATAATTATGCACAACATATAGACTATTATTGCAAAATTATGTAAATAGCTTAAAAATATAAATATAATTATATAAAAGTGAGGTAAAATATTATGAAACATATATGAGGATGAAAATAATAAATTTGGATGATTAAGTCATCACAAAATAATTTAAATGGGTAATTAATATATATTCAAATAATTTAAATGCAGGAAAATCAATTTTTAAAGCTTTAACAATTATGGAAAATTATAGAAAATACTTGTATGACTCTTGTAAATTAGTGATGATGCAGGAATGATATTGTAAAAGTATATATGGCATTTATAAAAATATAAGGGTAAAATTGAGTATCAACGGCTGCCCCTCTTTACCCGGGAATAATGAAAGAGTTATCCGGTAAAGAAAATGATTACCAATTTTGTCTGAAGTGAGTGAGGAATGATGTATTTTAAAAAAATGGGGGCCGAACCCTGGTTCTTGAGTCGCCTACATATCCCTGGTGTTACGGGAATCTGGTCGTGTGTAGTCCTGGATCCAACAACGAACGAAACCGATGGAGTTGTTATAAGAGTGGTCATGTGTTTCGAAAATGATCTGTTGGATGTGATAGTGTCGTGAGTAACAGATGATTTCAGGTGGAGCTATGAATGCGAATTTGATCCTTACGGATGTATAAGGCAAATATTTGAATGGTTATAGAACAAAGGGTAATCAATTGCTGATCATCAGTTACGTTTGAGGTGATCGAAAGATGTGAACGTTGTGAATGGAAACTAGAGCGAGAATTGCTCCTGTTTGTAGAACGGTTATCTCCCGAGTTACCTGCAAAACATAAACCATGATGCACGCGAATATATATGGGTTATTGCAAAAATTTAAACATGATGCAAATTCCCTTCGGACCATGAGAATTGTCTCCGGACGATGAGGATGATGTCCTTAGACTATGAATCCTGGGCCATGAAGCGTATGATAAGAGATTCGCAGGCCATGGAATGGTGTCCTCGGGCCATGAGTATGGTGCCTCCAGACTATGACCTTTGAATAATGATATGCAATTTCGAGGGATCCTCATTCCATTGCATGGTGTCTTCAGGTTATGAGGATGGTGCCCTCGGACTATGATGCCTTTGGACAATAAGGCGATGTTTCAGCCCATGAAGTGCAAGTATGCTGTAATATGGATCGTTTGCTTGAAAAAACAAGTGATGTTTTGTCATGTGAGAACGAGACGAGACAAGGCTTAGTCTTGTATGAAATGAGGGCAGTATTTTAGCCTGATGCAAAGAGTGGAGACAATACTTAGTCTCATGTTGGGAGGCAATACTTAACCTTATGTAATAATGGAGGCAGTGCTTAGCCTCATGCCATGATGAGGGCAATGTTTAACCCTATGCAAGGAGCAGAGACAATGCTTAGTCTCATGCAAAGAAAGGCAATGCTCGGCCTTATGTGATAATAGAGGCAGTGATTAGCCTCATGCGAGGTGAGGGCAGTGTTTAGCCCTATGCAAGGAGTGGAGATAATTCTTAGTCTTATACAAAGAAAGGCAATGATTAGCCTTATGTAATGGTGAGGAAGTGCTTAGCCTTATGCAGTATGCAGTTAGTACTTAGCCTCATCCAGAGAATGGAGATAGTGCTTAGTTTCATACAGAGAACGGAGACGGTGCTTAGTCTCATGTAAGGAAAGGCAGTGATTAGCCTTATGCAATAATGAAGGCAGTACTTAGCATTATGCAAGGAATGGAGACAATACTTAGTCTAATGCAGGAAAGGCAGTTCTTAGCCTTATGCAATAATGGAGGAAACACTTAGCCTTATGCCATGGTGAGGGTAGTGTTTAGTCCTATGGAAGGAGTAGATACAATGCTTAGTCTCATGCAAGAAAGGCAATGCTTAGCCTTATGTGATAATGGAGGCAGCGCTTAGCCTCATGCAAGGTGAGGGCAGTGTTTAACCCTATGCAAGGAGTAGAGAAAATGCTTGGCCTCATGCAGGAAAGGCAGTGCTTAGCCTTATGCAATAATGGAGGCAGTGTTTAGCCTCATGCAAGGAATGAAGACAGTGTTTAGTTTCATGCAAGGAAAGGCAATGCTTAGCCTTATGCGAAGAATGAGGGTAGTGTTTAGCTCTACGCATGAATGAGGGCAGTGTTTAGCCCTATTGAAGAAGAGCAACGATTAAATGCGAGAAGGAAAAGTGATTCTTAGCTTGGCGCGTTTGTGTTTAGCGACTTCTGTCGGTGTTAAGATAGTAATCCTGTTATATGTCTATATTTGCGGACATTTTTATTATGTCCATGGTGCCTGCATCCAAAGAAAAATTGTGAGTTTGGAGGGTGGAAGGTTGGTTCGTGCTATCGATTCCTTGCTTTGCCTTTGCTCCTATTTTGAGGTCCTGTTTGAGTCACCCCGGGTAACGTCTGGCTACACGGAAAAATGAAATTTTAGAAAAACATGCATTTGTGAAAAATTGTTTATATAAAAATGTGGTTGTTTGACAAATGTGATAAAGCATGAGAACAAATAATTTTGTCGAATCGGGGACTGTGACACGCTTTTGAGACATTACAACCTCATTAACTAGGAATTTTGAGGATGTTCCTCATAGTTCTCCCAAATTTTAAATGCATACTTCTGGCAAAACATTCCTTGGTGATTCTGAATACGATGAGATCGGGCAAACTCGAGATCTTTTCCTAGTTTCAGACCATAAGGGGAATGACAATTTTATTGTGATGTGACCGAACCCACATGGCTGCCCATATATCCCCTATTAAATGGGAATTAGGTCAAGCGTAGCTCAGGTTACATCAAATATAAAGTGCAAACATAGTCTTAAATGTAATATCTCTTGACTGCATCCGAATTGATAGGTTTCGGCCAAATGTCTCCATCCATCTCTGCAAGTATAAGTGCTCCTCCTGTTAGTACTCGGTGAACCATGTAAGGGCTTTGCCAGTTGGGTAAGAATTTCTCCTTTGCTTCATCCTGATGTGGGAAGTACCAATTTCCCTGGCGTGAATTGCCTTGACGTAACCTTTTTATTAAAAGCTCTTGACATTCTATTCTGGTAGAGCTGATCGTGACACATTGTGTTCATTCTTTTACCATCCATGAGAGCTAGTTGTTCGTACCGGTTCCGTACCTGTTCTGAGTCGCTGAGCTCGGCTTCTTGTATAATTATTAAGGAGGGGATCTCTAATTCGACAGGGATAACAGTTTCGGTACCATAGACCAGTAGATAAGGAGTTTCCCCAGTTTATGTACGAACTCTGGTGCGGTATCCGAGCAAAGCAAATGGTAGCTTTTTGTGTTATTGCTTGTAGTTGTCCACCATTTTCCTCAATATCTTCTTGATGTTCTTGTTGGTGACTTCTACAGCTCCATTCATTTACGGTGTGTATGCTGTATAATTCTGATGCTTGATCTTGAATGTTTCACACATGACTTTCATCAGATCGCTATTGAGATTGGTGGCATTGATAGTGATGATTAACTCAGGTACTCCAAACCGACAAACAATGCGGTCCCGGACAAAATATACTGCGACCTTCATAGTTACACCCTTATAAGACGTGACTTCAACCCATTTTGTGAAGTAATCTATAGCCACTAAAATGAACATGTGTTTGAAGCAGCAGGTTCAATTGGTCCAATGACATCCATGTCCCAAGTAGAGAAAGGCCAGGGTGAACTCGTTACATTGAGTTCGTTGGGCGGCACTCATATCATATCAGCATGTATCTGGCATTGGTGACACTTTTGAACGTATTTGATATAGTATGTTTCCATAGTCATCCAGAAATACCCTGCTCTTAATATCTTCTTGGCCAAAACGAAACCGTTCATATGAGGTTCGCAAGTTTCGGCATGTATTTCTTCGAGCAATCTAGATGCCTCCTAGGCCTCGACACATCCCAGTAATCCCAAATCAGGAGTCCTTCTATACAAAATTCCTCTGCTTTGAAAGAAATGGTTAGCCAATCTTCGTAGTGTGTGTTTCTGAGTATGTGTAGCATTCTCTAGATATTCTCCCTTTCCCGAGTATTCTTTGATATCGTGGAACCATGGATTTCCATCGAACTCTTCTTCAATATAAATACAATAAATTGGATGCTTATTAATTCCTATTGGGATAGGGTCGATAAAATTCTTGTCTGGATGTTGTATCATGGAAGACAAGGTGGCTAATGTATCTGTAAATGTATTCTGGATCCTTGGAACATGTTTGAATTATATCCTTTTGAGCCTTTTGATTAACTCCGGTACACAATGCAAGTAGGGCAATATTTTGGTGTTCTTAGTGGCCCATTCTCCTAGTACCTGGTGTACCAATAGATCATAATTTCCTATTACCAACAACTCCTGAACGTTCATGTCGATGGTCAACCTGAGTCCCAAGATGCAGGCCTCATATTCTGCCATATCGTTGGTGCACGAGAACCTGAGTTTTGCGGATACCGGGTAATGTTGACCGGTTTCTGATACTAAAACAACTCTGATGCCCACTCCCTTGAAGTTTGTTGCTCCATCGAAGAATATCCTCCAACCATCGTATGCTTTAGTAATATCTTCTCCTACAAATGACACTTCCTCGTCGAGAAAATACGTCTTTAATGGTTCGTATTCTCCGTCTACGAGATTCTCCGCCAAGTGATCAGCCAATGCTTGCCCCTTGACTGCCTTCTAAGTCACGTATATGATGTCGAATTCACTTACCAATATCTTCCATTTTGCTAACATACCTATAGGCATGGGTTTTTGAAAGATGTATTTTAGTGGATCCATCATTGATATTAGATATGTAGTGTATGCACAAAAATAATGTCTCAACCTTTGGGCTACAGAAGGAGAATGAAATTGCAAGGGTCATAGGTACTTACCAATTACATATTAATGAACAAGTAAACAAGAGGAATAATTTCAGCAATACCCCAATATCAATAGTAAAACGAATAGTAGAACCTAGGAATCTCAGTGCGTCAAAGTTCCCAAGGGTTTCGAATGAACTCCGGGCAGTGCTCACACTAAGAAAGATCCGATAATCAAATTCTGGTGGCCTTGGCTTTCAGCTGGCCAAAAGAAGCCTCAGAGTAGTATAGGACAAGTGAGAATAAGAAAATAGCAATAATTTCAGTGATTCAGCCCTCTTGGGGAAAGACTATCATGCAAAAATCAATTTCGAATCAGATTAAAAGAGAATCCAGACAAACCCTAGTTCGATAGAAATAAAAAATCGACTACAGATCTTGGTGAATCGGCCCAATATCACCTTGCTATGAATGTATACAGACGGAATACCGTCTAGATCTTGGAGATTGAAGATGATTTCATATTATTCAAGTCCTAGTGCTTACCAAAAATAGGAAAGTACTAAGTGATACCATAATCGTGTAAGTAACACGGAGACAAAACATATAAGGAAGGAAAATCATAGAGGGATTCAATATTAAGGTCAGAATCGGAGAGGATTGAAGGGTGTGTCATCTAGGGTTTCTCAGACACTGATGGAATAGAGAGGATTCATAGGCGGCTGGAGTGGGGAAATGGGGTTAGGGTTTGGGTGAGGGGATATAAGGAAAGGTGGGGATTTATTATGGGTCATTGATCATTTGAGATCAACGGCCACGACCAAAGGGAAACGTGGCGGGTCGTTTACACGGGTCGCGATCGGGTTCATTAAAAGGGTGATCTGGTTTGGGCTTGGGGTTATTGGGCTAGGTTTTGGGTCAGAAATTAACTCAAACATTGGGCCAATGTTTTTTAAATACACAAAAATCATAAAAATAATTTATAAGTAGTTAACAAATAATAAAAATATTATTTGTATAGTAAGATGCTTGAAAATAATAATTTGATATTATAAAAATATAAAATTACTATTTGGGCACAAATAATGTAATACAATGTAATTATGCATAACATATTGGCTATAATTGCAAAATTATATAAATAGCTTAAAAATACAAATATAAATATATGAAAATGAGGTAAAATATTATGAAACATATATGTGGATTCAAATAATACATTTGGATGATTAATTCATCACAAAATAATTTAAAGGGGTAATTAATACATATTCAAATAATTTAAATGCAAGCAAATCTATTTTCAAAGATTTAAAAATTATGAAAAATTATAGAAAATACTTGTATGACTCTTGTAAATTGGTAATGGTGCAGGAATGATATTTTAAAAGCATATATGATATTTATAAAAATATGAGGGAAAAATTGGGTATCAACACAGTATTTGAGTAAGTTTATGCATGCACCCAAAAAGTCACACTATGAAAAAGCTCTACATGTAGTGAATTATGTCAAGAATCATCCTGAACTTGGACTCTTAATGTCAAGCACTAGTGCAGAAGATATTGTGGCTTACTGTGATTCAGACTGGGCCTCATGCCCCATGTCTTGGAAATCAGTTACTGGTTTCTGTATCAAGCTGGGAGCATCACATATCTCCTGGAAAGCAAAGAAGAAGAGTACTATATCTAGAAGTTCAGTAGAAGCTAAATATAGAAGTATGGAACATACAGTAGCAGAATTGATATGGTTGAAAGGACTATTGAAGGAGTTGCAGGTGAATGTGAAGATGCCTATGGAGTTATACTGTGATAATATAACGACCCGATCAGTCGTTTTTTGTAATTGCACCTCGTTATAACTTTTATTGCTTTACACTTGTGTATTTAAATATTTATGACTTGCGGGATTGATTAGTTTAGTTCCAGGAGGCTTTCAGGTTGATTTGGACCCTTGATTCCATATTTAGAGGTTTAAATTTGAAAATATTGAACAAACTTTGACTTTTGTAAAAACGACCCCCAGAACTATACTTTAGTAACTCCAATAGCTTTGTATCGTGATTTTGGACTTGGGAATATATCCGGAATTGATTTTGGAAGTACGTAGGTCAATTTGCCGAAATTTGGCAATTTTAAGTTGAAAAGTTTGACCGTCGATTGACTTATAGCTATTGAGCTCAGAATTTGATTTTGTGAATTGGAATAGGTCCGTTATGGTATTTATAACTTGCCTACAAAATTTGGCGTCATTCAGAGTTGAATTGATAGGAATCAGACGCGTAATTGTAATTTTAGAAGTTCTTCAAATTCTCTTTGAAAATCATGCGTTTTAGAGTTCAATTCATAGTTTTAGATGTTATTTTTGTGTTTTGATCGCGCGAGTGAGTTTCGAGATCTAGGTCTCGGGTGAGTTTCGAACGCTTGGCGGAGTGTTGTTGGAATATTTAAGTTGATGGTTTCTGCATAGGCCTCATACCTCGCAATTACGAGATCTCAGTTCGCATTTGCAAAGTTTAGACAAGCCAAGCATTTGCGAACCCAGTGTTCTCATTTGCGAAGTGTGCTGGGAATGAGCTAGTTCGCATTTGCGATCGCTTTTGTTCGCAATTGCGGAGGTCCAGGGTTCGCAATTGCGGTGATAGCAGAGATGGGAGGGTCTTCGCATTTGTGAGAGATTCTTCGCATTTGCGGGGTTCGCAATTGCAAACCCATGTCGCATTTGCCACATCTGCGACTGATCAAATAGCTAAGAGACAAGATATTTGAGTTCATTCTCTCATTTTTGAACTCTGGACTCCGTAGGAGGCGATTTGGGGAGTGAATTTTCACCTACAAACATTGAGTAAGTGATTCTAATCTATTTCTAATCATATTTTATCAACATATCTTAGATTTTAACATCAAAATCATGTAAATCAAAGTAGAAATTTATGAAACTTTGACATGTTTTTAAAATAATAAAAAAATTGAGTTTTGAGAGTCGATTTGAACTCGAATTTTAAAACTAACCACATATATGAACTCGTGGGGTCATAGATAGACGGAATCTAACATTGGACCTGGATTTTGACCGGGCGTGTCCTGGGTTGACTTTTGTTGACTTTTTGGAAAAAGTGTAAAAATCTTAACTTTATCTATTGCAATTGAATTTCCTAGCATTGTTTGATGTTATTGAGTCGATTTCGGTTAGATTTGAGCAGTATGGAGGCAGATTTTAAGGAAAATGCTATTTCCGACTATTGAATTGGCCTAATTGAGGTAAGTGTCTTGCCTAATTTCGTGTGGGGGAACTACCCCTTTGGATTGGTATTGTTTGATTCAATTGTGCTAAGTGAAATCCGTGAATGCAAGGTGACGAGTGGGTACACGAGTTGTACGTAGTATTTGACCGGTTTAGGCTACTTAGACTATTTACATGCTTTAATTGAAATGCCATATTATATTCTAAATTCTCATAGTTAAATCATCCTTAATTGTGTTAGATTATCATTAAATGCCTTAGTTGACTTGTTTAGTAATTGTTCTATATCCTACTTGCTAAATTGCTTTCATGCTTTAGTTGAACTTATTGTCCCCTTCTATTGTCACATGTTATCTCTTCATTGTTAATTAGCATTGTTGAATTAATTGTTCATGTCGCCCCTTTATTTGTTGACTTCCGTTATTTGATACGCATTGTTAAAGATTATTTCCTTTATTGTGAGTTAGTCTTATCTAATATCGTGGTTACACGTTGTTTTCTCATTGTTGAGTTATTTGATGTTGAGGTTGTGGAAGTTATTAATACGTTGAGGCGCTGTTAGTTATTGTTGAAACATCTATCCTATTGAGCATTTTTCATCCATTATTGTTGTCGATATTCTAGTATACGTTGTGTTGGAGCCATGGGTGATTGTTGTAGAAATAATAATATTTTTGTTGTTGGCAAGTTGTGATATGTGGGCACTTGTGGTGTGAGTTGTGGGCACTTGTGGTGCGAGACTTCAAGGTATGCCTGCTCGGCGTCTGCAAGCCTCAGAGTCACCTTCCTTTATCCTCATTTACTACCGTATTTACTTTTAGACAGTGATGTAGTAGTTACTCTTGTTATATTTTGTAGAGTTTTGGGGTGTGTAGTGTGAGACTCGATTTTCGGAAGGTTTTCATCTATTGTTCAATTATTTTCCGCAATTTGTTAATTCATATCTATTCAGCTTTTATTATTGTTAGGCTTACCTAGTCGTAAAGACTAGGTACCTTCACGACATCCTACAGAGAGAAATTGGGATAGTGACAAATAACAAGGCAGCCATATATAGCAGTTAATCCTATGTACCATGAGAGAACAAAACATATAGAGATTGACTGCCACTTTATAAGGGAGCAAATACAAGAGGGTTTGATCAGAACTACATATATACCCGGTTGGAATTGAAAACCATTTTCTATTCTCAACTTGAGGGGAGTGTAGAAATAAATAGTTTTACACATAGTTATTTATCTTGTACTCTTCTAGAAGGATAATTAGTTAGAGATTAGTTGCTTAGCTGTCATAATATTAGTTAGTGGAGATATTAATTTTTAATAGATATTTAGACGTGTACAGAATACTTTCCGGTTAATGAGTTAGAGAAAATTCAGGTCCACTCTCTCTCCAGAACCTTCCTCTCATTTCCCTCTCTGTTCTCTCTTCTTCCCCAAATCTGTGACTCCATTAATGGCAGATCTAGAGCTTAACATCTTTTGCTTTTCTAATTACTCATCTTAGAGTACGCGCATTATGCATGTACTTTTATTTAATGTATATAATTTTTTTAAAATTACATAATGATTATTAAAGAATGTTTTGAGTTATAAAAATAAATTAATAGAAAACAAATTTCTGAACATGATAATATTATTTAACTAACTCAATAAAGAAAAAACTTGACCTCAAAAAGTTCCCAAATTCTTTACTATATTATTCACATATTACTGATTTTTCTAAACTGGAGTGAATGCCACCTTTTTGATTAATTTATTTAAAATTGTCAACAATTTTTCTGTTAAAATATTGTATCAACAAATGTTAGAAATATTACTTCACCAATTTACAACAAAATGAAAAAAATCACCAAAAACTCTCCAAGGTATCGTAATAGTCATGATCAAATTTATTTAAAGCTATTACCAATTTTTCTATTAAAAATATGATATCATCAAATGTTATAAATCTAAAACATTTCTGCACACATATATCTATAAATTAAATTTAAATTAATGTGAGTAAATAATTGTCACGACTCAAAATTCAATATTGGTTGTGATGCCATCCAACATCGCCGTTAGGCAAATCAACACATAATTATTCATTTTATTATTTTTAAAATCATGAGTCTTATTTAGATATAGAGGTCAGTGCATTAAAATAAATCGTAGTTACGTACAATTTAATTAAAATAATAAGTAAGAGTGTATCAATTAAAACAATCCATAAACAAACT
Source organism: Nicotiana tabacum (assembly GCF_000715075.1). Taxonomy (NCBI): domain Eukaryota; kingdom Viridiplantae; phylum Streptophyta; class Magnoliopsida; order Solanales; family Solanaceae; genus Nicotiana; species Nicotiana tabacum. The sequence goes on along the minus strand of NC_134102.1, from coordinate 75,172,569 downwards.
CTAGAACACCCCAAAACCCTGTGTCACAAGTGCATGAGCATCTACTAGAAGGTACAATAACAATACAATATCTTTCTAGAATACAAGTTAGACAGGAAAATGTAAATAATTCTGATGGATACTCTGTATGCTGCGGATCCTAACATGAGATGCAGCTCACCGTAAAGTCTCCGCAATAGCCGTGCCTTTGCGCTCAAAAGACCACGAGATAAGTCGTCACAATTCAAATCAGAAAAACTCACGGATACATTGGCTTCTTGTCAAATATTACGCACGATTCGGCCGAGGCAAACGACCGATCCCATAAGAGTGTTTTATAAAGTTGTCGGGGCGAATGATCCGATCCCATAAGAGTATTTTATAAAAATGCCGAGGCGAATGACCCGATCCCATAAGAACATGCTACTGCCGAGGTGAACGGCTCTATCTCACTAGAATATGATACTGCTGAGGCAAACAGCCCGATCCCATAAAAATATGGCACATAATCCTGCCGAGGCGAACGACCCAATCCCATAAGAGTGTGTTACATAATCCTACCAAGGCGAACGACTCGATCCCATTAGAATAAGAAGTTTTGACGGGTCCTTGACCCTACTCACGAATATACGTGCAAGTTATGAAATTTAAGGAAGCTTTTCGATGAAAACGCACAATGCAGGAGAAATTCTTAGAGGAAGCACAATCATTCCGCGGCTAATCAAGTAGCTCGTCAAATCTGTACAATAGCGAGTCCATCACTCTACGTAAGCCTAGTCTCAAGTTGTAATGCGAAATAAAGGAATGAAACAGGCAAAGATAACTCAAATAGTACAATTAAAGTATGACGTGAACCTAAGTCTACCCGGACATAACCAGGAATCCTAGCATACGCACGGACACTCGTCACCTCATACGTGCGCAGCTCCCACAATATATAGCATATAACAAGAACAATACTTACGGGGTAAATTCCCCCTCACAAGGTTAGAGATGAGACTTGCCTCGCTCTGAAGTCCCAAAACTGGCTCCCACGCCTTTCTAACACCTCAAACCGATGCCCATCAATCCGAAACTAGTCAAACAATCAGGAAAACCAATAAAAATATACTCCAGTGTCATAATTAATTAATTTATAATAATTTTCAACTCCGCACGAAAAGTCAACAAAGACAACCCTCGGGCTCACGTGCCCGGATTCCGAAAATACTCGAAGATAAACGTTACCCATGACACCACGAACCCATGACACGACCAATCACCCCCGAGGCCCCCGGAACCCCATCCAAACATACCAACACATCCCAAAAATTGATACGGACTTAGTCGAGGCCTTGAATCATGTCAAACAACATCAAAATTATGAATCGCTGATCGAAACCTTTCTTTAAACTTGTCAAACTTTTAAATTTTGACGAACGCGTCCGATTCATACTTTAACATTCCGGAATGACGCCAAACTTTACGCACAGATCACAAATCACGATACGAACCTATTCCAAGACTCGGAACCCCAAAGGGATATCGATGACACCAAAGTTCGCTTCAAATCAAACATAGAAATTTCTAAAACTTTTAAAATGTTAACTTTCCACAATAAGTGCCGAAATGCTCCCGGACCACCCGAACACACGTCCAAGTCCAGAATTATCATACGAACCTATTGGAACTTTCAAATCCTGATTCCGAGGTCGTTTACTCAAAAGTTAAACCTTGGTCAACTCTTCCAACTTAAAGCTTCTGAACTGAGAATTTTCCTTCCGAAACAACTTCGAACTTCCCGAAATTTAATTTTGACCACAAGTACAAGTCATAATACATGAAGTGAAACTACTCAAGGTCTCAAACCGTCGAACGACATACTAGAGCTCAAAATGACCAATCGGGTCATTACATTCTCTTAAAAAGTGATACTAAACCACTCATCCAAACATTAATTGTTCAAACAATTGGAAAAGAAACTTTTTATGTGACTATAAAATATTGATCAAGAAAACAACTCAAGACTGTGGATAAGATCATGCAATTAAGAGGGAAAAAAAATATTTTATATGACTGTTGATAATAGAACATACATTAATTTCTCAATAGAATTTTTGTATTTTGTTTACCCAATCTAGGAGGGGAGGGGGAGAATGACCATGTGAAAGAAGTTTTTCTGCACAATACTAAGTTGGGTAGAAATTAGTGTCTTACAGCAATGCACATTGGCTTAGAGGTTCACCGAAGCAAGATTTTCTGAGTACTTGCCGCGTAGAAGTTATAAAAGAACCAAAATCCTAGGGATGGAAAATATATTTTTGAATACAACACCAAAATACATTCCCTAACAAAATGTGTCAATTGTCAAGCAGATATGAAACATTTTAAGAAGCAATTGATTGAAAAAGGTAAATACGTTCCTAAATAGGTAAAACTTTATCCGCACCGTGTATTTACACTACACCAATAAATAAATGACTTAACTGTACTTAAGTACCATATATTTTTCACATGACCTTAGTTAGTTATTAATATAAAAATACCTAACATCTTACTATTCCATGTTAAGATATAAACGGAAACGTCAAGTACATCTACAGTACTGTTTTCTACTAATGATGAATATGCGTGGCCTTTTGTTTTGATATGCTATTACCACACAAAAGTTAAGTGGCTTAGTTTGTGAAAACAGCATACATGTATATTCAAAAAGATTAAACTCATACGAAAGAACTTCACAAATTGTACTTGGCTTTGCATAATTATACTGTTATTAATCATGAAAAGATTGTCAAACTTAATCTTGAAAAGAAATTTTAAAATTATGTTTTAACTACTTTTTATTGTGAAGATCAATAAAAGTCTAAGCGGGGTTACTAACTGAACTGAAGCTTATTTTTTTCAGCACAAAATAACAAACTGAATAATACCTGAAAAATTATCTCCCCATTACACTCTCGGTTGAGTTGTTTCGTAAAATACTGTGCAGAAGGAGAAGAAAGACGAATGCATTTCAACCTAAAACCTTCAAATGTTCCGTTATTATGAGCTTACTTCTTTTTTGATTTCTTTATTTATTAAGATAGGACCTTAATAGACCTTAATGAGTTTATTTCTATGGCTAACTTAACTCAACCGGGTATACACACCCCGGTGCAGATAAGTTTTTCCGTTCCTAAAATTCCTAAAAAAGTCATATAATCCTAGAGTTACATTAGAATTCTATTATTAGTTGGCTTACTTTTCTATTTATGTACGTCTGAAACTTTGGGAATATTTTTTAACCTTTTTTTTAAAACTTACCTAGGATTACAGAAATATTTCTTTTTAACTCCTTATACATTTTAATAACTGTCACTAAATTTCATAATGAATATATTTGTAACGATCCGGTCTGTCATTTTGAGAATTAGCGTCTCGTTCGGCGGCTTAATGACTCGAGCAACTTCGTATTATGTGTTATGACTTGCGTGTGTGATCGAGTTCGGATTTCGGATGATTCGGGATGAATTTGGAAGAAACGTTCTTGTTTTAGAAGCTTAACAAGTAAGAGTTGACCGGAGTTTGACTTTTGTGTAGACGACTCCGAAATGGCATTTTGATGATTCCAATAGCTTTGTATGATGATTTTGGACTTAGTCGTACGTCCGAATTTGGATTTGGAGGTCCGTAGGATACTTTGAAGCATTTTGGCAAAAATTGAAAAGTTGAAGTTTTGGAAGGTTGAGAGGTTTGTCTGGTAGTTGACTTTATTGATATCGGACTCGGATTCCAATTCTGAGAGTTGAATTAGATCCGTTATGTCATTTGGGACTTGCATAAAAAATTTAACGTCATTCCCAGTTAATTTGATATGTTTCGGCACGAGATTGGAAGTTGGAAGATTTGGAAATTCATAAGTTCGATTCGAGGTGCGATTCGTAGTTTCGACGTTGTTTGATGTGATTTAATACCTCGAACAGGTCCGTATTATATTTTGGAACTTATTGGTATGTTCGTATAAGGTCCCGAGGGGCTTGGGTGAGTTTCAGATAGGTTTAGGTTGTGTTGCGCTTATTTTTTATATTTCGACGTCGTTTCTTCAAGCATTAATGGAACCACATTAGTCAATTGAGCTCCAAATTCAGTTTTTATTGAAGCATTAGATCCTTATTTTAATTACGGAGCCATAGCAAAATGTCACGATCCAAAACCTAACTCGTCGTGATGGCGCCTATCGTGATACTAGGCAAGCCGACCTTTCCAAAACATTTTCAAAATTTAACAAAAATGAATTAAGACATTTAAAATAATCGGATTTTTTCATAAAAATGAGGGTAAAACCCAAATAAACATAAGTACGGAAGAATAGCCCGACATCGGGGTGTCACTGAGTCATGAGCATCTAATAACCAATCTAGAAACAGAGTCTACTACAGTCTGTGCCAAATGCCAATACAAGAGAGAAAACATAATAAGAAAGGAGAAACAAGGACTGCGGACGCCGACAACTACGTCGTAAGTCTCCGATAATCAGCTCGCGCACGAACCCAGCGACCGCCAGAACCGTACACACCTGGATCTGTACATGAAGTGCAGGGTGTAGCATGAGTACAATTAACTCAACAAGTAACAGAATTAAATAAGGAACCAAGAAGCAGTTGCGAGCTATAAAAAAATGCAGTTCATTTCAAACGTTTTCAGTAAAGAATGAACATGCTTTCAAATCCGGTGGTAAAAGTCAAATAAGTTCGAGCTCATGTAAAAGAGATATGAATCTTTCAGAAATTTCACAACAACAACAGATAACAACTAAGTGCAACAATAAATAAAAACAAGTACAGTCTCTCAAGGCAGCAGTCACTCAACCTATCTCAACAGCTCATACTCTCGGCTCTCAGCCCTCAATACACACTCTCAATAGGTACCTGCGCTCACTGGGGGTGTACAGACTCCGGAGGGGCTCCTTCAGCCCAAGCGCTATATTGCTGCGGCGTGCAGCCCACGTGCTATAGTATCAATATGTGGAACCGCACAGACAACTCACGTGTTGCACCTATAACTCACGTGCCATAGTATCAATGTGAGGAACCGCACAGACAACTCATATGCCATAGTATCAATACCTCACAAATAGTCCCTCGATCTCACTCAGTCATCAACCTCTTTAATCTCTCGGGCTCTCGGAAACCACAAAGATCGGCCCAAACAAAGATAACATAGTGTATCAACAAGAATCAAGAAAAGGATGAGATATGATACGCAAGTAAAACTATGACTGAGTACAAGACAACAATCAACAAGTAATTTAACAAGTTCGCGACCTCTGCGGGTCCCAACAATACCATCACATAACCTAAACATAATTTCTAACATGATTTGCTGTTGAATTTCTATAACATAGAGAGAACATGTAATTAACAATAGTCTATTCGACTTTACAGTCTCACGGGACGGACCAAGTCACAATTTCCCACGGTGCAAGCCCACACGCCCGCCACCTAGCATGTGCGTCACCTTCAAAATAGTCACATCATACCAAAATTCGGGGTTTCATACCCTCAGGACCAGATTTAAAACTGTTACTTACCTCAACCGCGCATAAAATCTACTCCGAAATGTCATTGCCCCTCGAATCGGCCTCCAAATGCCCCGAATCTAGCCACAAATAGTACGGAATAATCAATATTGGCTAAAAGGATCAATTCCACAAGAAACTACTAAAATATAGCCTAAAATCTAAAATCGGCTCAACCCGGCCCCCCGGGCCCATGTCTCGAAACCCGACGAAAGTCACAAAACCCTAAAACACATTCACTCACGAGTCTAACCATACCAAATTTATCAAATCCGACCTAAATTGCCCTCCAAAACACCAAAATTCACTCTCCAATTCCCAAGCCCTAATCTCCCAAATCTCACCTCAAACACTCACCAACTAGGTGTAAACATTAGTGGGGAAACACCATTATTGAAGATAAATAGGCACAAGGAACTTACCTCAGTGATTACTCCGAAATCTCTCTCAAAATCCCCAAAATCCGAGCTCAAAAATGATGAAAATGGTGAAAAATCTCGAAGTCTTTTATTTATAGGTTCAGCCCAGACTTCTCGCACTTGCGGCTCCATTTTTGCATTTGCGGAGCCGCATCTACCGACAAAGCCTCGCTTCTGCAGAAAATCACTAAAACACTGCCTCCGCTCCTGCAATCAAGTGACCGCATCTGCGCTCTTTGCGGGTGCGAGAACTACATCGCACCTGCAGTCCAAATATGCACATGTGCCCCTAAATTCACTTCTGCGACAATCGCAGGTATGGGAATGCCATAGCACATGGGTCCTCTGCCTAGATCCTCCTTAGCCGTATCTGCGGCTCCTCCTTCGCTTCTGCGGGCTCGCACCTGCGGTTCCCACTCCGCAGGTGCGGTTACACCAATAGCAGCAGCTTCAGCTGAAATTCCTCAACTCCCATCAAGCCGTTAAACACCCGAAATCACCTCGAGGCCTCTAGACCTCAACTAATTATACCAACAAGTCTTATAACTCAATACAAACTTAGTTGAACCTTCGAATCCATCAAAACATCAATTACACTCGAATTCAAGCCTAAAGAACTTCTAAACTTCCAAATTCTACAAATGATACCGAATCATACCAAACCATACCTGATGGACCTCAAATTTTGCACACAAGTCATATTCGACATTACGAACCTACTCCACTTCCGGAATTGGAATCCGACCCCGATAACAATAGTCAACCTCCAGTCAAACATCCCAAAAATTTGACTTTTGCCGTTTCAAGCCTAAATTAGCTACAGACCTCAAATTCACAGTCCAGACATGCTCCTAAGTCCAAAATCACCTAACGGAGCTAACGGAACCGACAGAACTCTATTCCGGAGTCGTCTTCATACAATTATGACTACGGTCAAAATCCTAAGACTTAAGCTTCTGTTTTAGGGACTAAGTGTCCCAAAATACTCCGAAACCAAAAAAGACCTCACGGCATGTCACATAAGCAGAAACAGATACGGGAAATGCAGTAAATATGGGATCAGGGTTAATACGCTCAAAACCATTGGTCGGGTCGTTACACAAAAGGAATCATCGAATTAGGACATCATATTAGAGAGTTATGCCCATTTTCATATCGGGAAGACTGCTGGTTTGTGGTGTAGTATCCCAGGGCTCGCAAATGCAAACATTTGATGGCATTTGCGACTTCTGCTCTAATCCAGTTCGCATTTGCGAATATTTTATCACAATTGCGACATTTTCCATCCCTATTCGTGTTCGCAATTGCGAAGGCTTCTTTGCTTTTTGCGAACCTGGATCGCAAATGCGACATCTGCAGCTTGTTTTCAATTGTGTAATTCGTATTTTTGCTTTATTTTTTTATATTTTTGAACCCTAGGTCCAAGAGTGAGCGATATTAAGAGAGAAATCTCATCTACAATCGTTGGGTAAGTGCCCTAGTTCAATTTCATGATTATATTTGAGTTTTAACATCAAAATAGTGAGAATCAAAGTGAAAAATAGGGAATTTAGTCTAAATTTCAAAAATATGATTTTTTATGATTTGAGAGTCGAATTGGACTTCGACTTGAAAACAAATCACGTATTTGAACTCGTAGGGCTATGGATAGTCGAAATCTACCCCTCGACTCGGGTTTTGACCAGGCGAGCCCGGGATTGACTTTTGTTAACTTTTTAGAAATTGAATAAAGATCATAGCTTTGTTAATTGAAATTGTTTTCTCTTGCATTGTTTGATGTATTTAAGTCGTGTTTGGCTAGATTGAGCCGAGCGGAGGTGAATTTGTAAAGGAAAAGCTAATTTGAGTATTGATCTAGCTTCTTTGAGGTAAGTATCTTACCTAGCTTTGTGGGGGGGAGGTGGCTGGGGAAATTACCCCTTAGGATTTGAGTCATTTATGCTAATTGTATCATGTGAAGGCCGTGTATGCGAGGTGATAAGTACGTACTCGGATTTAATTGTGAAAATTTGACCGTTTAGGGCTCTTAGGTTCTTATATTCATTAGATATGAAGTTGTTTTGTCATGTTAAATCCTCCATTTATAATATCCACCCTTACATGTCTTATTTGGAAATAATTGATTCATGTTCTATCCTTATTGTTAATTAAACTCTTATGTGCCTTAACTGAAGTTATTGCCTCTTTTATTGTCATATTATGTCTTCCGTAATTGCTTAACCCTAATTGAATTTATTATTATCTTATCCGTAATTGCTTAACCCTAATTGAAGTATTATTATCTCTTCCGTAATTGCTTAACTTTAATTTAAGTTATTAGTGTCTCTTCTGTAATTGCTTAACCTTAATTGAAATTACTATTATCCCTTCCGTAATTGCTTAGCCTCAATTGAAGTTTGTTATCCCTTTCGTTATTGGCATATTCTTATTTGGGGTCATTGGTTCATGCTATCTCTCTTATCGTCAAATTGTACTTTAGTGGAATCATTGTTGTTGATATCCAATTTTGCCCTCATATTTTTATAAATATTATATATACTCTCAAAATATCATTTCTGCATCATCACCAATTTATAAGAGTCATATAAGTACTTTATGTACTTTTTCATAATTTTTAAGGCTTTGAAATTGATTCTCTTGCGTTTAATTTGTTCAATTCTTTATTAATCACCCTTCTCACACACACACACACACACACACACACACACACACACACACACACACACACACACACACACACACACACACACACACACACACACACACACACACACACATATATATATATATATATATATATATATATATATATATATATATATATATATATATATATATATATATATAAAAACTTTGTTTTATAATTACATTTACATTTTTAAGCTATTTGCATATTTTTGCAATAATAGCCTATATTCATGTATAATTACATTATTTATGCCAAAATAATTTTTTATATTTTTATAATGTCAAGCTATTATTTTCAATCATTTTAGTGCATAAATAATATTTTTATTATTTATTAATTGTTTTTTAAAATAATTTTAATAAATTTCGTATATTTAATTTATAGCCCCAACATAAGGCTAAATTCGGACCAAAATCTGGCCCAAATCATTAGCCCAATAGCCCTAGCCCAAACCAAATGACCCCTTGTGACCAACCCGGTCGGAACCCATTTAAAACGACTTGTCCCACCTTTCTTTTATCCTGGCCGCTGATCTCTTAAGATCAACGGCCCACGATCACCTTACACCTTTAATTATCCAAAACCCTCAAAACCCTACCCATTTCTCTTTGAGACGCCGCCCCTAAACGCCCTTACTCTCCTTTTCCTCTTGTTCTTAAGAACCCTAGCCACCTCTCCCTTGAATCCCTCTCCTAATCCCGTTGATAATGAGATTCCACCATTATTTATTTACCATATCTATGTTTATCCGCTACTAGTCATATGTTTATGGTATTACTTAGCTACTTGTCCAATTTTGGAAAGTACCATCTCTATATCGGACCGGAATCGACCTCAATCTTGGAGATTTGGACAGTATTTCGTCCATATACATGAAGAAAAGGCCCGATTCTTCATACCAGTTGGGCGATATTAAGAATCGAACCCTAACTAGGGTTTGGCGTTTTATTTCTTTCCTTTCCGATTACTCTACTGATTTGCATGTGAAATTTTATTTTTCTTGTTTATGTTTGCTTGATTTTTTTCCTTGTTTACTCGCCTGATTCAACACTATATAAACCCCTTATTCCCCTACCAGACCTTAGTCACTGTTATTCTCTCACTCTTACTTATTCTATACTACTCTTGGCCCGCTGAAAGCCAAAGCCACCAGAATCATCTCTATCTACCCCTCTAGTGCGAGTACTACTCGAGGCTCATTCGAAGCTCCTGTGAACTCTGACGCACTAGGGTTTGGAGTTCTTGCTGTTGTTCTTACTTTGCTACTGATTCGCCTCCATTTGTTGTTAAATAGGCAAATTGGTAAGTGTTCAATCCCTTACAATTTATGTTTCTTCCCCATTTGTGTTCATGCTTCTGAACATCTGTATTATGTGGACCTTTCTAAGCCAATATGACACTATGTCGACCTTGCTTCGAACTTCATCTGCAATCCTTCATCAGAACTTGTATAAGTTTGCTTATGTGCATTTAGTGTAGTCAATTTGGAAGAATTCTAAGCTGTTATGCTTGTTTGAGGCTGTCATGTTAATGTATGCTTAAATTCCTACATTGACTGTCTAATATTGAACCCTTTTCTCATGTCTCACTTCGAACACTTGCATTGAAACTCCTATGGAATTAACGTCTGCCCAGAATTTTCTTTAATGAGTCTCTTTCAGTTGAACCCTTTTCGTGTAACCCACTGCTACCTTGCAAATTGATCCCTGATCATCCCATATTGCAACACTGTTTTAATATCTAGCCAAACATGTTCCTCTGCTTTTTGTAACTCTGACGATTGTATTCCTCGACTTGTTAATCGTGTACCCTCCAGTATTGCTTAAACATCTAATTGAATCTCAGTGAATTTAGCTTCTTCTGTTACAGATGGTCAATTGGTATAAGTCTTGAAATATGCCTTTCTTATTAAGCTTAAATTGTTATATTTTCCTTACTTACCCTAAGTTCTTGGATTTCGAGTCTTTGTGTTACACCTAGTATGTTAAGTTGTTTGTCGACTATTGTAAGACCATGCCCACTAGTCTGTTTGTTATATTGTTTAGGTTCTGATGATATAAACTTACATGTGAAATTGCTATTCTCTTAACTACAACTCTGTCTGTCTTCTATGATTAAAGTTCCTAGGTCCAACGTCTCTTTGACTAATCCTAGATCATGGCTTAAGCTTGATTTCTGAAACATGGCATTGTATTTGTTCACTCTATTTATTAAATAGACATGCGTCTGAAGTCTTCCTAGTGTGTGACTGTGTTCAGCATGATACACCCTTTCCCTTTGTTGAATAATTGATCACTCATGAACTTATGTTGTTTTTTGTGTAAAATTTGCCCTGTTGAAAATAAGCCGTGCTGATTCTCCTAGTTCTCATGTTCTTGACTTAATCAATCTTGTCACTTTTGCTTCTGAAATGCCAGTGTGTTTGATGTGAACCCTACTAACTGTCATATAATCTTGTCTTTATGAGGCATTGCTTCAGGGCTATTTAATTGATTTCCATATATGCCCCATTAACTTATTTGGTTAAGTGGTCAATCTGTAATTGTTAGGCTTGGTATAAATTCATGTATGGCCTTGGGCTGTGCAAGTGGACGCACTCTCCTGTTTCAGATACTTTTGGATCTGGGCTAGCTATTCACATGAAAGAAAGCCCGTCGAAGGCCCGGACAATGCTAGGTTACTTTAGTTTGAGCCTGTTCCTAGGCTTGCAGCTGTTCCTTTATGTAATGATTGTACTTGTGCTCATTATCTGGGCCTGTAATAATTTGTAAACAAACAATTGGGGTGTTAATGAAATTGGATGGAAACGGGTATACTCTATTCTCGCATGAAAGGGTAGAAAACATGCCTATAGGGTCTAAATGTTTTGTTTGCTATCTCGTTTTACATGCTCTATTTCTGTACACTGATAGAAACCATGCATATAAGAACTCAAGTACTTCACTCGCTCAACATGTTCTATTCCTATACACTATTAGAAAACATGCCTATAAGAATCTAAGTGCTTCACATGCTCCACTTCTATATGCTACTAGATAGTATGCCTATAGGATTCGAACATCATTGGTTATTTGCTCAATTTTCTATATTGTCATGTGTTAGATATCATGCCTAGAGGGTCGTGTTAAATAATAAAGACATACTCCTATTGATAGTCATCTAGATACCATGACTGTAGGGTTAAATAATTAATTGACTGCTTTTTGTTACTTTACGCTGCCCACCTAGCAAATGTGCCTATAAGGATAAAGTGTTGTAAAACCAACTTCAATCGTCAACCATTAGAAATCCTGCCTATCGGATGCTATTACTCATCTTAGACAGCGTATTTATAATATCATCATTGTTAATCTTGGTCTTTTGAACCGTCTTATTACCTCACTGCATGAACATTTAGATATCCTGCCTATAGGATTGTAATACTTTTAATCTACAACTCTGTTAGCCTAAAGTTGTAACGTCGCCTGTACACTGCTGGAAATCAGAATCACATAGAAGCTATCTCTATAGGACTTAACGACTCAAATACGTCTTGATTTTGAAATTGTCTACTGCATAACCTGAAATCTGTTTGCTTGCCTTTATTGCTATATGTGGAGGCTAACATGAGCCACTCATTGCTATTATGTTCAATCCTATTTATTCTGAATAAGCAATTAGTTTTATTATTTTGAGCAACCTAAGTAAAGTCTAGAACCACCTAAATTGTAGGCTCAAAGCCTCCTGGACCATAGGCATGGGACGGGTAGTGCACGCATAGGATGCGACCTAGAATTGAATTAGAGTGCCTTTAAGTAACAACTTTAACATAGTAATCGCGTAGCAGGAGATGATAGTTTGTGCCCGCTGAATAATATGAGCAAACCCTACCCTAAGGGAGTTGCGATGTATTATTTATGTTGCATGGGGTGATCCTTTAGGCTAAAAAACATAGGACCCCTTCCCTTTATATGCTTGTTTTTTACACTTAGTCATTAAATATAGATCGACTCAGTTGTGTCCCTGTAACCTCTAAGACTTTTATTGATTTAGTTTAAATCTTATGTTGTTTTCTTTACACTTGTTACAATAGACCTTCAAATTTTCATATCTTTTTTTATGACCACTTAGCTTAATTATAAATCAATAATCCAAATAGCGTAAACTTCGGCCGCGACCCGCCATTGTTGTAATGAACCGGCCGGTCGTTTCAAGAGTTATATCAGGTTAGTTGCTTCGGGACCGGAGTGGCTTCAGAGTGAACTGAGATACTTAGTCTCTTAAGTAGAAACTTAAGCTGGAAAAGTCAACTGGATGTTAACCTATGTGTAAACAATCTCGGATTTGAATTCTGGTGGTTCCATTAGCTCCGTTAGGTGATTTTGGACTTATGAGTACGTCCGGAATGTGATTTGGAGGTCCGTGGTAGAATTAGGCTTGAATTGGCGAAATTGGAAATTTGGCGATTTCGGTCGGCAGTGGAAAATTTGATATCGGGGTCAGAATGGAATTTCAGAAGTTGGAGTAGGTTCGTAGTGTCATTTGTGATGTGTGTGAAAAATTTGAGGTCATTCGGACATGGTTTAGTTGGTTTCCGCATCGGTTGCCAAATTTGGAAATTTAGAAGTTCTTAGGCTTGAATCCGAGGGTAATTTGGTGTGTGGATGTTGTTTTGAGTGATTCGAAGGTTAGACTAAGTTTGTATGTTGATATATAACTTGTTGGTATTTTTGGTTGAGGTCCCGAGGGCCACGGGGTAATTCCGCGTGGTTAACGGATTTGTCGAAGTTGGAAGATGCAGTTGAAGCTGCTGCTTCTGCTATTTCCGCATCTGCGGAAGGAAGGATTGCATGTGCGGGGCCGCTGGTGTGCATGGGGGTTTGCAGGTGCAGTAAATGCTGGGATAGGAAGTATGTGAAGGTGCGAGAAGGCTATCGCATCTGCGAGCCTGCAGGTGCGAGGCCTGGGGCGTAGATGCGGAAGGAAGGAAGAAAGCTGGCTTCGCAGATGCGGCGCACCACGCGCAGGTGCCCAAGCACAGGTGCGACAGTTTTACCGCAGATGCAGAACCTAGGTGTTTAAGTGATATGCACAGTTGCGGTTGTTGGGACCGTAGGTGCGGTCACACGGGTGCGAGTAAAAGGCCGCAGGTGCGAGAAGCTTGGGCAGAGGGTACATATTGCACACTTCGCGAATTTTGGTGCATTCTTCACCATTTCTATTCGGTTTTGGAGCTTTTGGGAGATATTTGAAGAGGAAATCAAGGGGGTTTTCATTGAGGTAAGTTACTTGAGCCCTAATACTCGTACATATGGTGATTTCCAGTTGTTTAATCATGTAATTAGTGAAAATGAGGGGTTAGGGCTTGGGATTTTTGGAGAAGTAATTCAAGGATTTGAAGGACCAAACAATGTCGGATTTTGATAAATTTGGTATGGTTAGACTCGTGAGTGAATGGGCTTTCTAGTTTTGTAAATTTTGTTGGATTTCGAGACGTGGGCCCGGGGGCCGGGTTTGAGCCAATTTCGGATTTTGGTCTAATTTTGTAGCTTTTCTTGTGGAATTCATTCCATTAGCACGTATTGATGGTATTGTACTGATTGTGAATAGATTCGGAGCATTTGAAGGCTGAGTCCAGAGGCAAGAGCATTGCGGAGTAGAGATTTGACCGGTTTGAGGTAAGTAATGATTGTAAATCTAGTCCTGAGGGTATGAAACCCCGGATTTTTGTATCATTCTATTATGTGAGGTGACGCGCATGCTAGGTGACGGGCGTGTCGGCATGCACTGTTGGGGATTGTGACTTGGTCCATCTCGTAAAAACTGTAAAGTTGCATATTTTGTGGAAATTTTATGATACTTGTATGTTTTAGAAAGAGTTGTTGTAAATTGGGTGAATGCCATGTTTGGGCCTTGTGTCAGTGCTGTTTGGACCCCTAGGGGCCTTTTCTTACTATCCTCTCACTGTTTTCGATTAAAAATCTATACTCAGTCATGGTTATACTTGTTTACTGCATAACTCAGTTTTATCACTCTATTGTGATGCATATAAATGTGGTTTTGGGCCGAATGCCCTATTTTTACTGAAATGCCCGAGTGGCTTGAGAGGTTTATGACTCAATGAGGCCGAGGGCCTAATTTGTGACGATATTTATGGGATCGGGCTGCACGCCGCAACATGTTTGATATAAGCCGAGGGCCTGAGTGATTTATTCCATGATTTGGCTTGATATAGCGCTTGGGCTGAAGGAGCCCCTCCGAAGTCTGTACACACCCCCAGTGAGCGCAAGTACCTAATGAGTGCGACTGCCGAGTGCCGAGTGCTGAGTGACTGGGAGGCATGAGTGACTGTGAGATATGCCCGAGTGGAAAGAGTGATTGTGAGGTATTCTCGAGTGGCAAGAGTGATTGTGAGGTTTGCCCGAGGGGCTGTATATAAGTGAAGCTTTGCCCGAGGGGCTGTTTATGATTTCATCATTTTTGCTCACCTTTGCATTTTTCCTCTACTTGAAAACTATTGAAAAAGCATGAGGTATTTTACTGGAATTGGGTTTAAACGAGATATTTTGATTCAAATCCTGATGTTTAAAAGCATGAGGTATTTTACTGAGATTTCATGATATGAACGTTATATGATTTATTGCTCGTCACTACTGCTCAACCTTTATTTATTGTTTTTACTTACTGAGTTGGCGTACTCACGTTACTCCCTGTACATTGTGTGTAGATCGACACGGCAGCAGTTGTTGATTGTTCTGGTTGCAGATTTTCTCGGAGATAGAAAGGTAGCTGTTTGGCGATCGCAGCCCCTTCTCTTCTCCCTCTTATCTTCCTCTAGTTGTATTTAGCTATTTCCCAGGCTGAGTTAGCCTTGATATTGTTAGACAGATTGTAGTAGATGCTCATGACTAGTGACACCCCGATGTCGGGCTTTTCTTTCTGCACTTTTGTTTTGATTTGAACTCCTTTACGAAGGATTTTATGATAAATAGCATTGAAATTATCTTTGAAATGAAAATATCAGGTTGTTTTGGAAATGAGTCGGCTTGCCTAGTTCTACGATAGGCGCTATCATGACAGGGGTTAGTTTGGGTCATGACAGATTGGTATCAGAGCCTAGGTTACATAGGTCTCACGAGTCATGAACGCGTTTAGTAGAGTCTTGCGGATCGATAAGAAGACGTATGTACTTATCTTCGAGATGCTGCAGAACCTTTAGGAAGATTCCACATTCTTGAATTCTTGTCGTGCGAATCTGTTGATTCTAGTAACTAAAAATTTGTTGTTTCATTCTCTCACAGATAGTGAGGACTCGTACTATCGGTCAGGAGGGCCAGCCACCAGTACCACCAGCCAGGGCCGCGAGAGGCCGAGGCCACGATAGAGGCTGTGGTAGGGGTAGAGGTGCAGCTCGTACAACAGCTGGGGCAGTACCTACAGATCCACCAGTTGTCCCAGGTCAGGACCAAGTTCCAGTTATTGATGCACCAGCTCAGGTACCACATGTGCCTATTATGATTCCAGGCCTTCAGGAGGCCCTAGCTTAGATTCTGACAGCGTGTACCGGCCTTGCTCAGGCGGCCTCTATCTCGACGACCGCAACCACTTCTCAGGCCAGGGGAGGCATTCATACTCCCGTCGCTCGCACATCCGAGCAGGTTGTTTAGGGACTTCAGACACCGGAGGCACCACCAGCTCAACCAGTTGCAGTTGCTTAGGTTTATGTGGTTCCTGCTATGACTGAGGATGATCAGCGTAGGTTAGAGAGGTTTGTGAGACTCCAGCCACCACCTTTCAGTGGCACAGAGAGAGAGGATGCTCAGGACTTTTTGGACAGGTGTCAGAGGATACGTCGTACTCCTGGTATTCTGGAGACTTATGGGGTCTCCTTCACAACTTTTCAGTTTTTCGGGGCTGCACTTAGATGGTGGGAGACTTACGAGAGGCGTAGGCCTGTTGGCGCAGCACCCCTTACTTGGCAGTAGTTCTCCGTGGTCCTTTTGGAGAAGTTTGTGCCTCGAACCCGCAGAGAGGAGCTGCGCAAACAATTTGAGCAGCTTTGCCCAGATGATATGTCTGTGACACAGTATGAGATGCGGTTCTCTGCGTTGGCCCGTCATGCTATCGGGTTAGTTCCCATGGATAGGGAGAGGATCATGAGGTTTATTGATGGTCTCACTTATCAGCTACAGTTGCTCATGACCAGAGATAGGGTTTCGGGTGCTACTTTTGATGAGGTTGTCGACATTGCTCGACAGATTGAGATGGCTCATGGTCAGGAGAGGGTTGAGAGGGAGTACAAGAGACCTTGTGGTCTGGGTGGATTCAGCGGTGCTCCTTTTGGGGGTCAGTCCCAGCACGGTAAAGGTCGTCATTTCAGACATGCTCAGTCAGCTCGGCCATTTCATCATGGTGCATTATCTGGCCATGGTTCTCACAGTTCTCATCGGGGCCACTCATCACTTAGTGCCCTTCCAGCTCAGAGTTAGTCCCGTGCTCCACCAGTTCAGGGCTCTTCCATGCCAGTTTCTTCTACCAGTCATCCCAGTGCTATGGGTTCCCTTCAATTCTCGCCACCAGCACTAGGGAGTTATTTTGAGTGTGGGGAGTTTGGGCATATGTTGAGGCATTGTCCTCGTTGTCATGGAGGTCTATTTCAACAGAGGAGTCAACCTCCGACTTCAACACCAGTTACCTCACCACCCGCCCAGTCAGCTCGGGGTGGAGGTCAGTTAGCTAGGGGTCGCCCTAGAAGGGGAGGCAGATCAGGGGGTGGCTAGGCTCGTTTCTATGCCCTCCCTTCTAGACTAGATGCTATTGCTTCAGATGCTGTGATTACAGGTATTGTCTCAATTTGTCACAGAGATGTCTCAGTATTTTTTGACCCTGGTTCCACGTATTCATATGCTTCCTTATATTTCACCCATTTTCTAGATTTGCCTCGTGAGTCTTTAGTTTCATCTGTTCATGTGTCTACTCCTGTGGGCGATACTATTGTTGTGGACCACGTATATCGGTCATGTGTGGTGATTATTGGGGGTTTGGAGACCCGAGTAGATCTATTATTGCTCAGTATGGTTGACTTTGATGTGATATTGGGTATGGATTGGTTATCTCCATGTCATGCTATTCTAGATTGTCACGCTAAGATGGTGACGTTGGCTATGCCGGGAATTTCGAGGGTTGAGTGGAGCGGTTCTGTAGATTATGTACCAAGTAGGGTGATTTCATATTTGAAGGCTCAGCGCATGGATAAGAAGGGTTGCCTATCTTATTTGGCTTTTGTGAGGGATGTTAGTGCAGAGACTCCTATCATTGATTCTGTTCCGGTGGTACGTGATTTTTCGGATGTGTTTTCTACAGACCTGTCGGGCATGCCGCCTGACATGGATATTGACTTCGGTATTGATTTGGTGCCGGGAACTCAGCCCATTTCTATTCCACCGACGGAGTTGAAGGAATTGAAAGAACAACTTCAGGAACTCCTTGATAAGGCGTTTATTTGGCCTAGTGTGTCATATTGGGGTGCACCGGTTCTATTTGTAAAGAAGAAGGATGGTTCCATGAGAATGTGTATTGATTACAGGCAGTTGAACAAGGTCACAGTCAAGAACAAGTATCCTTTGCCTCGTATTGATGATTTATTCGACCAGCTTCAAGGAGCGAGGGTGTTCTCCAAGATTGATTTGAGGTCCGGTTATCACCAGCTGAAGATTCGGGATTCAGCTATTCTTAAGACAGCTTTCAGGACCCGATATGGCCATTATGAGTTCTTAGTGATGTCTTTTGGGCTGACCAATGCCCCAGCAGCGTTCATGCATTTGATGAACAGTGTATTCCAGCCCTATTTGGACTCATTCGTTGTTATATTCATTGATGACATCCTGGTGTACTCTCAACATTTGAAGATTGTATTACAGAGATTGAGGGAGGAAAAGCTTTATGAAAAGTTCTCCAAATGTGAGTTTTGGCTCAGTTCAGTAGCATTCTTGGGGCACGTGGTGTCCAGTGAGGGTATTCAGGTGGATCTGAAGAAGATAGAGGTGGTGCAGAGTTGGCCTAGACCGTTTTTAGCCACGGAGATTAGGAGCTTTCTTGGTTTGGCGGGTTATTACTGTCGCTTTGTGGAGGGATTTTCATCTATTACATCGCCCTTGACCAAATTGACCCAAAAAGGTGCTCAATTCAGGTGGACAGATGAGTGTGAGGAGAGCTTTCAGAAGCTCAAGACTGCTTTGACCACTGCTCCAGTGTTAGTTTTGCCATCAGCATCAGGTTCTTACACCATGTATTCTGATGCTTCGAGGAGAGGCATTGGTTGTGTTTTGATGAAGGAGGGTAGGGTAATTACCTATGGCTCGCGCCAGTTGAAGACCCATGAGAAGAACTATCCTGTCCACGATCTTGAGTTAGCAGCCATTGTTCATGCCTTGAAGATTTGGCGCCATTATTTTTATAGGGTTCATTGTGAGATCTATATTAATCACCGGAGTCTGTAGCATTTGTTTAAGCAGAAGGATCTTAATTTGTGTCAACGGAGATGGTTGGATATTCTTAAGGACTATGATATCATTATTTTGTACCATCCGGGGAAGGCCAATATGGTGGCCGATGCTTTGAGTCGCCGGGCAGAGAGTTTGGGGAGCTTAGCATACCTTCCAACAGCAGAGAGACCTTTGGCATTGGATGTTCAGGACTTAGCGATCCAGCTTGTGAGATTGGATATTTCGGAGTCTAGTCGGGTATTGGCTTGTGTGGTCTCTAGGTATTCTCTTTATGACCGTATTAGGGAGCGTCAGTATGATGACCCCCACTAGATCGTTCTTCAGGACAGGGTTCGGAGAGGTGATACTAGGGATGTGACTATTGGTGATGATGACGTGTTGAGGATGCAGGGCTGGATATGTGTGCCTAATGTAGATGGGCTTCGAGAGTTGATTCTTGAGGAGGCCCATAGCTCGCGGTATTCCATGCATCATGTTGCCGCAAAGATGTACCAGGAATTGAGACAGCACTATTGGTGGAGGCGGATGAAGAAGGATATAGTTGTGTTTGTAGCTCGGTGTCTCAACTGTCAGTAGGTTAAGTATGAACATCAGAGACCGAGTGGCTTGCTTCAGAGATTAGAGATCCCAGAGTGGAAATGGGAGCGGATCACCATGGACTTTGTAGTTGGGCTCCCACGGACTTCGAGGAAGTTCTATGCTTTGGGTTATTGTAAATCAGCTGACCAAGCCCGCGCACTTCATTCCAGTTAGTGCTACTCACTCTTCAGAGCGGTTGGCTGAGATTTACATCCGAGAGATTGTTCGCCTGCATGGTGTTCCAGTTTCTATCATTTCAGATAGGGGCACTCAGTTCACTTCGTAGTTTTGTAGGGCCGTGCAGTGAGAGTTGGTTACTCAGGTTGAGTTGAGCACAACTTTTCACCCTCAGATGGATGGCAGTCTGAGCGCACTATTCAGATATTGGAGGACATGTTGCGTGCTTGTGTCATTGACTTTGAGGGTTCATGGGACCAGTTTCTACCACTTGCGGAGTTTGCATAAAACAATAGTTATCAGTCGAGTATTCAAATGGCTCCGTACGAGGCTTTATATGGGAGGAGGTGTAGATCTCTGGTTAGATGGTTTGAGCCGGGTGAGGCTAGGATCTAGGGTACAGACTTGGTCCAGGATGCATTAGATAATGTAAAATTAATTCAGGAGCGGCTTCGCACGATGTAGTTTAGGCAGAAGAAATATGCGG
Organism: Nicotiana tabacum; assembly: GCF_000715075.1. Taxonomy (NCBI): domain Eukaryota; kingdom Viridiplantae; phylum Streptophyta; class Magnoliopsida; order Solanales; family Solanaceae; genus Nicotiana; species Nicotiana tabacum. Next base: position 75,152,216 of record NC_134102.1, on the reverse strand, counting down.
ACAGGAAGGTCCGTGATGTATCTTTTATGGTTGGGGAGAAGGTTTTGCTGAAGGTATCACCTATAAACGGTATTATGAGGTTTGGGAAGATGGGCAAATTGAGCCCCCGGTTCATTGGGCCTTTTGAGGTGCTTCAGAGGAGAGGGGAGGTGGCTTATAAGCTTGCCTTGCCACCCAGCTTGTCGGGTGTGTATCCAGTGTTTCATGTTTTCATGCTCCGGAAGTATATTGGAGATCCGTCCCATGTTTTGGACTTCAGCATTGTTCAGTTGGAGGGTGATATGACTTATGATGTGGAGCAGGTGGCCATTTTGGATCGGTAGGTTTGAAGGTTGAGGTCAAAAGGATTTAGCTTCAGTAAAGGTGCAGTGGAGAAGTCAGCTTGTGGAGGAGGCCACCTGGGAGACCGAGCGGGAGATGCAGAGCAGATATCCACGCCTATTCGAGACTCCAGGTATGTTTCTAGACCCGTTCGAGGACGAACGGTTGTTTAAGGGGGGAGGATGTAACGACCCGGCCAGTCGTTTCGAGGGTTACAGCCCCATTTTCCCCATTTCTACTTCTTTTTGTGTTATTCAACTATATTATGTTATATCGGGTTAGTTGGTTCGGGACTGGAGTGGTATTAGAGTGAATTGAGACACTTAGTCTCTTAAGTAGAAACTTAAGTTGGAAAAGTCAACCGGATGTTGACCTATGTGTAAACAATCTAGGATTTGAATTCTCCGTTAGGTGATTTTGGACTTAGGAGTGCGTTCGAAATTTGATTTGGAGGTCCGTGGTAGAATTAGGCTTGAATTGGCGAAATTGAAAATTTGGCGATTTCGGTCGCCAGTGGAAAATTTGATATCGGGGTCGTAATGAAATTTTGGAAGTTGGAGTAGGTTCGTAGTGTCATTTGTGACGTGTGTGCAAAATTTGAGGTCATTCATACGTGGTTTGGTTGGTTTCGGCATCGATTGCCGAATTTAGAAAATTAGAAGTTCTTAGGCTTGAATCCGAGGGTAATTTGGTGTTTGGATGTTGTTTTGAGTGATTCGAAGGATCGACTAACTTTGTATGTTGATATATAACTTGTTGGTATTTTTGGTTGAGGTCCCGAGGGCCTCGGGGTGATTTCGGGTGGTTAACAGATTTATCGAAGTTGGAAGATGCAGCTGAAGCTGCTGCTTCTGCTATTTCCGCACCTACGGAAGGAAGGATCGCAGGTGCGGGCAATGCTGGGCTAGGCAGGATGTGCAGGTACGAGAAGGCTATCGCATCTGCGAGCCCGCAGATGCGAGACCTGGGGCGCAGATGCGGAAGGAAGGAAGAAGGCTAGCTTCCCAGATGCGGCGCACCACGCGCAGGTGCACAAGAGCAGGTGCGACAGGTTTGCCGCAGATGCGGAACCTGGGCATTTAGGTGACTTGCACAGGTGCGGTTGTTAGGACCGTAGGTGCGGTCGCGCGGATGCGAGTAAAAGGCCACAGGTGCGAGAAGCCTGGGCAGAAGGTACATATTGCACCCTTCTTGAATTTTGGTGCATTCTTCACCATTTCTATTCGGTTTTGGAGCTTTTAGGAGTTATTTGAAGAGGGAATCAAGGGGGTTTTCATTGAGGTATGTTACTTGAGCCCTAATACTCGTACATATGGTGATTTCCCGTTGTTTAATCATGTAATTAGTGAAAATGAGGGATTAGGGCTTGGGATTTTTGGAGAAGTAATTCAAGGATTTGAAGAACCAAACGATGTCGGATTTTGATGAATTTGGTATGGTTAGACTCGTGAGTGAATGGGCTTTCTAGTTTTGTAAATTTTGTCGGATTTCGAGACATGGGCCCGGGGGCCGGGTTTGAGCCAATTTCGGATTTTGGTCTAATTTTGTAGCTTTTCTTGTGGAATTCATTCCATTAGAGCGTATTGATGGTATTTTACTGATTGTGAATATATTTGGAGAATTTGGAGGCCGAGTACAGAGGCAAGAGCATTGTGGGGTAGAGATTTGACCGGTTTGAGGTATGTAACAATTGTAAATCTACTCCTGAGGGTATGAAACCCCGAATTTTTGTATCATTCTACTATTTGAGGTTACACGCATGCTAGGTGACAGGCGTGTGGGCGTGCACTATTGGGGATTATGACTTGGTCCATCCCATAGCAACTGTAAAGTTGTATATTTTGTGGAAATTATATGATACTTGTATGTTTTAAAAAGCGTTTCTGTAAATTGGGCTGAATGCCATGTTTTGGCCTTGTGCCAGTGCTGTTTGGACCCTTAGGGGCTTTTTCTTACTATCCTCTCACTGTTTTCGATTGAAAATCTATACTGAGTCACGGTTATACTTGTTTACTGCATAACTCAGTTTCATGACTCTATTTTGATGCATATAAATGTTGTTTTGGGCCGAATGCCCTGTTTTTACTGAAATGCCCGAGTGGCTTGAGAGGTTTATGAATGAGTGAGGCTGGGGGGCTGATTTGTGAGGATATTTATGCGATCAGGCTGCATGCTGCAGCATGTTTGATATAGGCTGAGGGCCTGAGTGATTTTGCCATGATTTGGCTTGATATAGCACTTGGGCTGAAGGAGCCCCTCCGGAGTCTGTACACACCCCAGTGAGCGCAAGTACCTACTGAGTGCGAGTGCCGAGCGCTGAGTGACTAGGAGGCATGAGTGATTGTGAGGTATGCCCGAGTGGCAAGAGTGATTGTGAGGTTTGCCCGAGGGGCTATATATGAGTGATGCTTTGCCCAAGGGGCTATTTATGATTTCATCATTTTTGCTCACCTTTGCATCTTTCCTCTGCTTGAAAACTGTTTTAAAATATCCTTAAATGGTTTTTTACTGGAACTGGGTCTAAACGAGATATTTTGATTCAAATCCTGATTTTTAAAAGCATGAGGTACTTTACTGAGATTTCATGATAGGAACGTTATATGCTTTATTGCTCGTCACTACTGCTCAGCCTTTATTTATTGTTGTTACTTACTGAGTTGGCACACTCACGTTACTCCTTGCGCCTTGTGTGCAGATCCAGCTGTAGCTGGACACGGTAGCGGTTGTTGATTATTCTGGATGCAAATTTTCTCGGAGATAGCAAGGTAGCTGTTTGGCGAACGCAGCCCCTGCTCTTCTCCCTCTTATCTTCCTCTAGTTGTATTTAGATATTTTCGAGGCTGAGTTAGCCTTGATATTGTTAGACAGATTGTAGTAGATGCTCATGACTAGTGACATCCCGATGTCGGGCTTTTCTTTCCGTACTTTTGTTTTGATTTGAACTCCTTTATGAAGGTTTTTATGCTAAATAGCATTGAAATTATCTTTGAAATGAAAATATCGATTTGTTTTAGAAATGAGTCGGCTTGCCTAGTTCCACGATAGGCGCCATCACGACAGGGGTTAGTTTGGGTCGTGACATTTGTGGACCTTGAAGAGTGCCTAACACCTTCTCTTCGAGGTAATTTGAGCTCTTACCCAACCTTTGGCGATGTAGACTAGTCAAACAGAGTTATTTGCAAATAGTTGCCCTAACGCACCTTAAAAATCGTTAGGTGACTACTCTTCTCTTTTAACACACACTTAAAAGAATTGTTATACGTCGAAGCCTGCTTTCGCGAGAAAACGAGGCGCAACAGCATGGCGACGTTGCTGGGGATAATAAGGCTCTTACCATAACGAAGTTGTCTTATGTGGATTATTTTCCTTATTTGTTTAAATTATTATGACATGCACATCCCTTCCCCTATTTTCCTTATTTGTTTCAATTACTATAACATGGACATCCCGTCCCTGTTTCCCTTTATTGCTATGACTTGTATGACCTCTCTTTGTTTCCTTCATATTGTCTAAGACTGCTATATTATGACTCTCCCATCCCCATTTCCCTATTTTTACGTTCTCGCACATTTTCATGAGTTAAACTGACTTCTCTTTTTTGTCTTTCTTTTCTTTTCTCTTTTGTTCCTACTCATGTTCATCTTTATCATATTGTCTGCTATTTTTATGCACTTTTATCATACATATACTTGGCAACGTGTTACTATCTTTGCATAAAGCATGCTCCACATCATACTCCACTCATGCTTATTATCAACATAGCGACGCTTGATGAGTGTGCGCGCTTTCCTGAAATCATCCTTTTAAATCGAAAAGGCTTATTTGCGGTAGATTAGTCGATCAGCGATGCAGTCGACGGTCCCATGCCTTTCCCTCTCGAGTTGTCCACTTAAGAGTACCAGTCTAGACCTTTCTACAAACCATACTCCGATTTAAAATGTACCCGCATCATGCTAAACCTAATACGAATTGAGATGTCATTGACGTATCAACCCGCTTAAGATGAACCTTGTCCAAAGTCAAATGGGATTTCCATAATCCCAAAGGAAACCATCATATTATGTGTATTGCTTGGAAAAAACTAGCCAACATGTCGATCATTATTGCATAAATAGTCAAATCTGGAGGGGGAAAGGGCTAACTTTTATTTGTTTGCAGAAAATGAAGCATGAAATCCTCAGGTTCGATATGGTCCAGAATATCCCGCCTTGCTAATTGACTGGTGGAAAGACCTTGCACCCCGTGATAGAAACCATGTGAGGAGAATACTTGGTGACTTGCCATCTTTGCTGAACATTCTACCAAATAGAGAACTAATCGAGGCTCAACACAGATGTTTTTCGATTTGGTAATATAGAAATGACTCCTCTCTTGGAAGAAATAGGGTGTTTTTCCAAGTTACCATGGGCAAGTCCAGGATTATTGGTATCGGAGAATCACACTCCACGCGGTTTTATGAAAATGTTGGGTTTTAAGAAGAATGATGAACTGGTATGTCTGAAGAAATCATACATCCCTTTTGAATTTCTATATGAGCGTTATGGGCATAGTAAATCATATCACCTTCATCATGAGGAGCTAGCCATTACCTCTTTGGGATGGGTGCACCGTCGAGTTTATATTTTCATAGTCTGCTTCTTAGGTTTGTTGATCTTTCCGATGCAAGTGGGAAGAATTCATACTCACTTAGCCATGGTCTCCAGGACTTTAATAGAAGGTATCGAGGGACAGACGTATACCATCATCACGATGATCTTAGCTGAGATGTATCGTGCTCTAGATCACTGCAAGCATGTGTCCGGACACTTTGAGGGTTATAATCTCTTGCTTCAAGTATGGCTTTTGGAACACTTTCAGAAGGGTGAGTATCACCAGGAGCTTATGTGAAGGCCGTTGAATGACTACATAGCCAATCATCACCCAAAGAAAATGACGTTCATTCTAGATAGGTTTGCAAAGCCCAAAAATGTTGTAGGATGGGTGCATTCTTTCAGCAATCTGATAGATGAGCAAGTGCATTGGATGTTTCAATGGTTTCCTAGTAGTGATTTCATTATCAGATCCAAAGGAACTACTCACTTAGTACTGATTGGGCTGCGAGGTATATATCTTTACGCTCCTATAAGGGTAATGAGGCAAGTTGGAAGGAAACAAGTCATACCTCGAGTTTCCAACATGGTTCAATATAAGGCAGATTTCAAAGGGGATGTCATCCCATTCAAGTTTGAATGCAACACATATGGAACCAAAATATCATCGTGGAAGGAGAAACTATTGAACCAAACAGGTATCACGCCGGTCATATGTACTACTATCTTGCATGGTTGGAGGATGACATAGTTGGGGATGTCAAACCAGGAGTCCATATGAAGGATATGATCATAGATGAAGTGGATGAAGCACATGTGAAGTATAAGAGGCTATGCAAAAGGGTGTTCGAATTAGAAGCTAAGCATCTGGAACAACATAAAGTGAACATGGAGGCGATAAGGGAATGGAATGATATTGCCAATAAGTCGACAGAGAGGTTAGAATACTTGGAGCAAGGATTGATTTAGCTAGAAGGAAAGAAGAGAAAAAGGCTTTGGGATTGTCAAGGCATGGACGATGATGAAGGAGGGAAGATGGCAAAGGCTTACTTACTACTGAACATGCGCGATCTGCGAAACATGATTGATGGGGTCAAGAGAGCCAAGCATGGAGAAGGTCCTTCACAGACCAAGTAGATTAGGAGATAATATTCTTTACTGCTTTCTAGCTTAGATTAGATTTTGATGTAATAAAACTTAATGCTATTAGTAACTTTAAAATTATTATTTTGATTTAGTGAAAGATTGTTTTGGCTTATTTCACACTAAGGAAATGAGGCAAAATGTTGGCATGAATTTTCTCCAAGCTTATGTGTCGCTTAGGCCTACCTCGGGCACAATGAGGTCTGAAAAATAAGGACGCGAATTATTGCATGACCTTATGTGATATATGTTAAAATACTGCAAACACTCTTTCACTTTGTCTTACTGACTTGGTTACCTTTTATCTTTCTTTTGATTATTCCCATTCCCAAAGGTTGGTTTGTGCATACTGGCATTATCAGCATACCACACTAGATCCAGAGGTCCTCCACCTCCTCCTCCACCTAGCAATCCAAAAAACAAAGGCAAAGGCAAAGTGAAGATAGATGATTTAAGTGTTATTCGCAAAGATAATGCTACCGTGGCAAAGAATGTTGAAACCTCAAATGGGAGAAGTACGCCAGGAAAGAATGAGTTGGTCCTATGTTTGTAGCAGAAAATCTTGGAGTTGCAGGGTGAGCTTGAGCAGGTCCGAAATCTAGCAAACCTTTCCCTTACTCTAAATGTTCCCGACATTAACTAGCGAAATAAAACCACTCAGAACCAAGCACCACTACAAAACACACAAAACCAGAATCCACCACCCATATCTTTGAATCCTCCCGCATCGCACCAATACAACAATCCCACACCTCCCTAAACCTTAACCCACCACCATTGCAAACCCCTCAACAACACCACCATCACCCAACTCAATATCCACAAACCACCACTTATATCACTCCTTAAAATGCACCACAACCTACCCCCATCCCCCTCAAACCTCAATCAATGATCACCCATATACCCAAGTTCCAAGAACCCATCAAGGAAACCTGATATACGAGGAAACCTTACCCATACCACACAAAAAAAACCCTATACATACTTGAGACGACGGAAAAGGACATGCTCATTCGGAACATGGTAGAAGAACTTGATAAACTGACATAGAGAGTCTAGAGTGGTGAAGGTGGGAAGGGTGTTGAAGGTTTAAACTACAAAGATTTGTGTATCCAGCCAGATGTAGAACTGCCGGAGGGTTACAAACCTCCCAAGTTTGAGATGTTTGATGGCACTAGTGATCCAAAGGTGCATCTGAGAACCTACTGCGAAGTCTTATAGGAGACGCCTTATCTCTATATATCTCTGAAGAAGTGGGCGAATTGGGTGAGCATGGCATCAGATTTTGTGGAAAGATTCATGTTCAATACAGAGAACACACTAGACATTTTCTATATTCAAAACCTCAAGAAGAAGCCGACAGAAAACTTCCGCGAGTATACTACTCGTTGGAGATCAGAGGCCGCCAAGGTGAGGCCACCACTTGAAGAAGAACAAATGAGCAAGTTCTTTGTTAGTGCCCAAGATCCACAGTACTATGAAAGGCTGATGGTTATCGAGAATCACAAGTTCTCAAACATCATCAAGTTAGGAGAAAGGATAGAAAAAGGAATCAAGAGTGGGATGGTGACCAATTTCGAGGCACGGCAAGCCACAAAAAATGCCTTGAAATCAGGAGGTATTTCAAAAAAGAAAGAAGTGGGTGCCGTGATGGTAGCCTAGGGCCCTATTTGTCCCCTTACATACCCAACTCCTCCACCAACATATGATCCCTCACCTCCAAAATACCAATACCCTGCCACCACCTACTACGCCTATAACACTCAACCTGCATATTACCATTCACCATCACCCATCCTCCAAAACTACCCAAAGCCATGCCCAAACTTTTACTGTAGAGCTCCCAGACAATACACCCCAATAGCTGAGCCCATAGCCCAACTGTGTGAGAGACTGAAGATCGCTAGTTACGTCACCCCTCTTCTTGCTGTTGATGTTGAAAACGTTTCCCAGTGGAGTAACCCCAACAAAACTTGTGCCTATCACTCAAGCATGAAGGGTCATACCATTGAGGAGTGCCGCATATTAAAGGACACGATTCAGACACTGATCAACACTAAGGTTATACAAGCAAAGGAAGCCGCACCAAATGTTCGTAATAACCCTCCCCCAGATCATAGGGGCGAGGGATTGAACGTGATAGAAAATGATGAGGAATGGGATCAGGAGGGATCCATTGGACTTATTCGAGAGGGGGATTCTCCAAAGACATCTCCTATCACCCTCTTGTCGTTTGTGGTACAAACTCAGGCACCGTTTGAGGTCGAGGTAGTGATGCCCTTCACCGTGATAGTAGCTCCCACACCATCTTATAAGTATGATGTCATCCCATGGGATTATGTTGCGGAGGCAAGAAGAAAGTGAAGGCCAAGATGGAAGACACATGTGTTGCGCAAGGTATGACTAGAACTGGCAGAGTTTACACTCCTGAGAATCTTGGAGGAACAAGCATAGAAGCTGCATCTAAGCCACATGTGGTTGAAACAAGCATTGATGATCTCTGGCAGAGGGTAAAGGCGAGAGAATACTCTGTATTTTATCACCCGAACAAGACTCCCGCCCAGATATCCATTTTGTCACTATTGCAAAATTCGGACGCACACAAAAATGCCTTGATGAAAGTGTTAAGAAAATATTATGTACCCGTTGGTGTCACTAGCGGAGAGATGGCTAGCATGCTCGGATAGGTGCTGGAGAGTCACAAAATTACTTTCCACGAAGGTGAGTTACCGCCAGAAGGGTTGAGCCACAATAAAGTATTGCACATCACTGTGCAATTTGAAGACAAGTTCATTGCCAGGGACCTGATAGATGGAGATTCGAGCCTGAACATATGCCTGCTGACTACTCTGAAAAGATTAGGTAAAGGCATGCATGATATACGGATGGGAAGAATTAATGTGAAAGCATTCGATGTATCTTAGAGAGCCACTATCGGAGAAATCAACCTTGATCTACAGATGGCCCTGACCTAGTTTGATGTCGAATTCCAAGTGCTAGATATATATTCCACTTACAACCTATTGTTGGGAAGACCATGGATATATGCAGTTGGGGCAATGGCTTCTAATCTGCACCAGGTTGTGAAGTTCGAATGGAATCATCAGAAGGTGATCATTCATAGAGACGGAAGCAACCCTATCTACACCAATTAGACCATTCCAGTCATTGAAAACATGAGGAAATTGGGAGGATAAACATACCACCGCATTGAGAGGGTAAACGCAATTGATTTGGATCGATGGTGGAGCAATAAGATAGAAATCATATTGTTGTGGACGGGATATGAACCGGGCAAGTGTCTTGGTCGACAGCTTCAGGGGATCACAGAACCCATACGACCATAGTATAATGGCACGACCTTTGGGCTCGGGTATGAATATATCGTGTAAGAATGCCAGGATTGGATACCGTCGTGGCATGCTGATTACTATCCGCTGGAACAACCCATACCACTATTGCACCGAACATTACGCTAGACTGACATGATGTGGGGATCTAAGGACGATGAGATTTTGGCCAGTATGAGGAAGCTGTTTGTGGATGAGGAAGATATGGACTGCAGTGCAATTTTAGATGAGGACGAAGACCTTACTATTCAGATAATGGGAGAAGGAGCCATCCCGGGCTCGCCAAGTACTTGGGTAGCCTAGAAGAATTAGCATGACTTATTTTTAAATTGTTTTTGAGCATTTAAGACATTTCCAATGTTTTGTTTTGAAATAATTACTCGAGTCGTCGAGTCGTACTTGTTGACAATTTTAAGCTTTATTAACGCATTATTACTTTTTGTATTTATTATTATATTTCTACATTCTTTTTAGCAGAATTATTACATATCCTGATGAACCTTTGACTATGACATGTAAAGAGGCAACGCAACATAAGGAAAATGATTCGGAAGATTTGGAAGATGATATAATACATGAGGAAATTATCAAAAAAGTAGTGAATTTTTAGAACAAACCAAAGTCCAACTTGGAGGAAACTGAGGCAGTCAACTTAGGGGATTCTGAAATAGTCAAAGAAACTCGCATAAGCGTTCATCTATCACCGCTAAAGAAGAAAGAGTATATCAGGTTTCTAAAGGAATATGCGGATATTTTTGCATGGTCCTACAATGACATGACCGGGTTAAGCATATCCATAGTAGATCACAAGCTACCCACCAACCTCATGTGTCCTCCAGTAAAGCAGAAGCTCAGAAAATTCAAGCCAGATATGAGTCTGAAGATAAAAGAGGAGGTTACCAAGCAAATCAAAGATAAGTTTCTTCGAGTGGTTGAATACCCGACCTGGTTAGCCAACATTGTACCAGTTCTGAAGAAAGATGGGAAAGTCAAAGTATGTGTTGACTACTGAGATCTGAACCGAGCAAGTCCTAAGGATGATTTTCTATTGCCCAACATACACATACTGATCGACAACTGCGCCAAGCACGAACTCCAATCCTTTGTGGATTGCTTCGCAGGATATCACCAGATCTTGATGGACAAAGATGTTGTTTGGTTTGAAGAATGGTGAGGCCACCTAAATGAGAGACATGACGGCCCTCTTCCACGACATGATACACAAGGAAATAAAGATGTATGTGGATGATGTTATCATAAAATCTAAAAGGAGTTCAGATCACATAGCAGACCCGAAGAAGTTTTTCGACCGACTTTGAAAATACAATTTGAAGTTGAACCCTACAAAATGTGCCTTCGGAGTCCCTGCTGGGAAGTTGTTGGGTTTCATCGTCAGCCACCGGGGTATTGAGCTAGACCCATTAAAAATGAAAGCTATTCAGGACTTGCCACCACCAAAGAACAATAAGGACGTGATGGGTTTTCTAGGATGCCTCAATTATATCAGTCGTTGTATAGCACAATCAACAGTGATTTGTGAGACGATCTTCAAGATGTTGAGGAAAGATGCTGCGACAAGCTGGACCAAAGAATGCCAGAAAGCCTTCAAAAAAATCAAAGAATATTTATCTAAATCGCTCGTGTTGGTCCCGCTAGAACCAAGTAAACCTCTGCTACTGTATCTGTCCGTGTTGGATGGAGCCCTTGGCTGCGTTCTGAGGCAACATTATGAAATCAGAAGGAAAGAGCAGGCGATATACTATCTGAGTAAGAAATTCACACCTTAAGAGGCCAAGTATTCTTTGCTGGAGCGCACCTGCTGTGCTTTGACATGGAAAGCCCAGAAGTCGATACATTATTTCTGTGCGTACACTACCTACCTCATATCAAGGATGGACCCGCTGAAGTACATCTTTTAGAAACCCATGCCTATATGGAAGTTAGCAAAGTGGCAGATATTACTAAGTGAGTTCGACATAATTTATGTGACTCAGAAGGCAGTAAAGGGGCAAGCATTGGCCGATCACTTGGAAGAGAACCCCGTAGACGGAGAATACGAACCATTGAAGACGTATTTTCCCGACGAGGAAGTGTCATTTGTAAGAGAAGATATTGCCAAAACATATGACGGTTGTAGAATGTTTTTCGGTACAGCAACAAACTTCAAGAGAGTGGGCATCATAGCTGTTTTAGAATCAGAAACCGATCAACATTATCCGGTATCCCCAAAACTCAGGTTCTCGTGACCAATAATATGGAAGAATATGAGGCCTGTATCTTGGGACTCATGTTGGCCATCGACATGAACATTCAGGAGTTGCTGGTAATCAGAGATTCTGATCTATTGGTACACCAGGTAGTAGGAGAATGTTCTACCAAGAACACTAAAATATTTCCATACTTGCATTGTGTACAAGAGTTGATCAAGAGGTTCACAAAGATAGAATTCAAGCATGTTCCAAAGATTCAAAATGAGTTCGCAAATGCATTAGCCACCTTGTCTTCCATGATACAACATCCAGACAAAAATTTCATCTGTTTTATCCTAGTAGAAATTCGTAAGCAGATAGCTTATTGTGCTCATGTTGGAGAAGAGTTTGACGGAAATCCATGGTTTCACGATATCAAGGAATACTTGGAGAAAGGAGAATACCCAGAGAATGCTACACACATTTAGAAGCACACGCTTTGAAGATTGGACAACCATTCTTTCAGAGTGGAGGAATTATGTATAGAAAGACTCCTGATTTGGGATTGTTGTGATGTGTCGATTCCAAGAAGGCATCTAGATTGCTCGGAGAAATACATGCCGGAACTTGCGAAACTCACATGAACGATTTGATTTTAGCCAAGAAGATATTAAGAGCAGGGTATTTATGGATGACCATGGAGAAAGACTACATCAAATATGTTCAAAAGTGTCACTAATGCTAGATACATGCTGATATGATACGAGTGCCGCCCAACGAACTCAATGCAACGGGTTTACCCTGGCCTTTCCCTACTTGGGGCATGGATGTCATCAGACCAATTGAACCCGCTGCTTCAAACAGACACAATTCCATTTTGGTGGCTATATATTACTTCACAAAATAGGTTGAAGCTGCTTCCTATAAGGCTGTGACTAAGAAGGTCGTAGCGGATTTTGTCCGGGATCGTATTGTTTGTCATTTTGGAGTACCTGAGTCAATCATTACTGACAATGCTTCCAATCTCAACAGTGATCTGATGAAAGCTATGTGTGAAACATTCAAGATCAAGCATCGGAATACTACACCATACATGCCGTAGATGAATGGAGCCGCAGAAGCTGCCAACAAGAACATCAAGAAAATATTGTGGAAAATGGTGAACAACTCAAGAAATGGCACGAGAAATTACCATTTGCTTTGCTCGGGTACCGCACCACACTCCGTATGTCAACTGGGGTAACTCCCTATCTACTGGTCTACGGTACTAAAATCGTTATTCCCGCCGAAGTGGAGATTTCCTCCTTAAGAATCATACAAGAGGACGAGCTCAACGACGCGGAATAGATACGAAGCCAATATGAACAACTTGCTCTCATCGATGGTAAAATAATGAACGCAGTGTGTCATGGTCAACTCTACCATAATAGAATTGCAAGTGCTTTCAACAAAAAGGTTAGATCGAGGCAATTCACACCGGGGCAACTGGTGCTGAAACGGATCTTTCCGCATCAGGATGAAGCAAAGGGGAAATTCTCACCCAACTGTCAAGGCCCTTACATGGTCCACCGAGTACTGACAGGAGGAGTACTTATACTTGTAGAGATAGATGGAGAGATATGACCAAAACCTATCAACTCAGACGTAGTCAAGAGATATTATGTTTAAGATTATGTTTGCACTTTCTATTTGATTTAACCTGAACTACGCTTGACCTGATTCCCATTTACGATGGGATACGTAGGTAGCCCTGTGGGTTCGGTCACATCATAATAAAATCTTCATTCCCCTCTATGGTCAGAAATTGGGGCAAGATTTCGAGTTCAACAATCTCATTATGTCAACAATCACCAAGAAATGCATTGCTGGAAGTATGCATTTAAACTGGGGCAGAATTCTGAAGAGGGTCCTCAAAATTCTGAGTTGAGGAGGTTGCAATGTCTCAAAATGTGTCACAATATCCGATTCAAACATTATTTGTTTTATGCATCATCACACATTTTGAACAAACTACATTTTTATACAAACGATTTATCACAAATGCATATTTTTCAAAAATTTCATTTTTTGTTGTAGCCAGACGTTTCCTAGGGTGACTCAAACAAGACCTCAAGACAAGTAGCAAAGATGAAATGAAGAATCGAAGGCACAAACCAACCTTCCCCCCGGAACTGATGATTTTTCTTTGGATGCAGTCACGAGGGATATAACAAACACGTCCACAGACATATACCAACAACAAGATCACTATTTTCATACTGACAGAAGTTGCCAAAAACAAACACGTCAAGCTAAAAATCACTTTTCCCTCTCACATTTAATCATTGCTCTTCATGTATAGGGATAAACATTGCCCTCATCATTGAATGAGACTAAGAACTATCTCCATTCTTTGCATGAGGCTGAGCACTACCTCCATCGCCGCATAAGGCTAAGTATTGTCTTTCTTTGCATTAGACTAAGCACTGTCTCCATCTTTTGCATGAGGCTAAGCACTGCCTCCATCGCTGAATAAGGCTAAGAACTTCCTCCATTCTTTGCATGAGGCTAAGAACTGCTTCCATCGCTACATAAGGCTAAGCACTGCCTTTCTTTGCATGTGACTAAGCACTGTCTCCATCCTTTGCATGAGACTAAGCACCGCCTCCATTGCTGCATAAGGCTAAGCAATGCCTTTCTTTGCGTGAGACCAAGCACTGCCTCCATCGCTACATAAGGCTAAGCACTGCCTTTCCTTGCATGAGACTAAGCATCGTCTCAACTGCATTACATGAGGCTAAGCATTGCTTCCATCATTACATAAGGCTAAACGTTACTTTCTCTACATAGGGCTAAACATTTCCCTCATCACATACAAGGGTAAGCATTGTCTAGTCTCGTTCTCGCATACAACTAAGCATCAAATGTTCCCTCTATCAAACGATCAATATCTCCACATCTTTGTATTGGCTGAAACATTGCCACATTGTCCGAAGGCGTCATAGTCTGAAGGCATCATCCTCATAGCCTAAAGACATCATGCCATGGCCTGAGGATCTCTCGAAATGACACATCATTATTCAAAGGCGTCATAGTCCAGAGGCACCATCCTCATAGTCCGAGGACACCATTTCATGGCCTGCGAATTCCTTATCATACGCTCTATGGACCAGGACGTCATGTTCTAAGGACATCATCCTCATCATCCAAAGAAAACTCTCATGGTCCGAAGGGAATTTACATCACATTTAAATTTTTGCAATAACCCCATATTTTTGTGTGCATCGTGTTCTAAGTTTTGCAGGTAACTCGGAAGGTAACCATTCTACAAAAAGGAGAAATTCTCACTCTGATTTCCATTCACAACATTCACATCCTTCGATCATCTCAAACGTAACCAATGATCAGTAATTGATTATCATTTGTCCTGTAACTGTTCAAATATTTGCCTTATACATCTGTAACGTTCAAATCCGCACTCATATCTCCACCTGAAATTATCCGTCACTCATGACACCATCCTATACAAAAGATTTTTTCGAAACATATAACAACTCCATCGGTCTCATTCACCGTTGGATCTAGAACTACACACGGCCTGATTTTCGTAACACCAGGGATATGTAGGCAACTCAGAAACCAGTGTTCGACCCCCATTTTTCAAAAAAAAACACATCATGATCAGTCGTTTCGTACAAAATCGGTCATCATTTTTTTTACTCGACAACTCTTTCATCATTCCCGGGTAAAGAGAGGCAGTTGTTGATACCCAATTTTGTCCTCATATTTTTATAAATATTATATATACTTTCAAAATATCATATATGCATCATCACCAATTTATAAGAGTCATATAAGTACTTTCTGTAATGTTTCATAATTATTAAGGCTTTGGATTTGATTCTCTTGTATTTAATTTGTTCAAATATTTATTAATTACACTTTTTAAATTACTTTGTGATGACTTAATCATCCAAGTTTATTATTTACATCCACATATATATTTTATAATATTTTACTTAATTTCATATAATTATATTTTCATTTTTGAGCTATTTACATAATTTTACAATAATAGCCTATATTCTACGCATAATTAAATTTATTACATTATTCATG
Source organism: Nicotiana tabacum (assembly GCF_000715075.1). Taxonomy (NCBI): domain Eukaryota; kingdom Viridiplantae; phylum Streptophyta; class Magnoliopsida; order Solanales; family Solanaceae; genus Nicotiana; species Nicotiana tabacum. The sequence goes on along the minus strand of NC_134102.1, from coordinate 75,136,523 downwards.
CAAAAGTAGCATTTTTTATGTTTTTTTAATGTCAATCTATTTTTTTCAACCATTTTATCGTATAAATAAAAATTTTATTATTTATTAATTATTTTTATAAATTATTTTAATAAATTTCATATATTTAATTTATAGCCCCAACATAGGGCTAAATTCGGACCAAAATCTAGCCAAAACTATTAGCCCAAAAGTCCCAGCCCAAACCAAATGACCCTTTCGACCAACCTGGTTGGAACCTATTTAAAACGACCCGCCCCACATTTCTTTTATCCTGGCCATTGATCTCTTAAAATCCATGGCCCACGATCACCTTACACCTTTAATTATCCCAAACCCCCGGAACCCAAACCTTTTCTCTTTGAGACACTGCCCCTAAATGCCCTTACTCTCATCTTCTCTCTCCTGAAGAACCTTAGCCGCCTCTCCCTTGAATCCCTCTCCTAATCCCATTGCTAATAGGATTCCAACATTATTTACTTACCATATCTATGTTTCTCCGCTACTGGTCACTTGTTTATGGTATTACATAGGTACTTGCTCAATTTTAGCAAGTACCATCTCCATATCGGACTGGAATCGACCTTAATCTTGTATATTTGGACAGTATTTCATCCATATACATGAATAAAAGGCTTGATTCTTCATACCAGTTGGTCGATTTTAAGCATCGAACCCTAACTATGGTTTGGAGTTTGATTTTTTTCCTTTCCGGTTACTTTACTAATTTACATTTGATATTTTATTTTTCTTGTTTACGTTTGCTTGATTTCTTTCCATGTTTACTCGCCTGATTCAACACTATATAAATCCCTTATTCCCTTAGCAGACCTTAGTCACTGTTATTCTCTCACTCTCACTTATTCTATACTACTTTTGGCCGGCTGAAATCCAAAGCCACCAGAATCATCTCCATCTACCCCTCTAGTGCGAGCACTACTCGAGGCTCATTCGAAGCTCATGTGAACTCTGACGCACTAGGGTTTGGAGTTCTTGCTGTTGTTCTTACTTTGCTACTGATTCTCCTCCATTTTTTGTTAAATCGGCAAATTGGTAAGTGTTCAATCCCTTACAATTTATGTTTCTTCCCTGTTTGTGTTCATGCTCCTGAACATTTGTATTATATGGACCCTTCTAAGCCAATATAACACTATGCCGACCTCGCTTCTAACTTTATCTGCTATCCTTCATCAGAACTTGTATAAGTTTGATTATGTGCATTTAGTGTAGTCAATTTGGAAGAATTTTAAGCTGTTATGCTTGTTTGAGGCTGTCATATTTATATATGCTTAAATTCCTACATTCACTGTCTAATATTGAACCCTTTTATCATGTCTCACTTCAAACACTTGCACTGAAACTCCTATGGAATTAACGCCTGCCTTGAATTTTCTTTAATGAGTCTCTTTCTGCTGAACCCTTTACGTGTAACCCACTGCTACCCTGCAAATTGATCCTTGATCATCCCATATTGCAACACTCTTTTAATATCTAGCCAAACATATTCCTCTGCTTTTTGTAACTCTGACGATTGTATTCCTCGACTTGTTAATCATGTACCCTCCAATATTGCCTAAACATCTAATTGAATCTCAATGAATTTAGCTTCTTATGTTACACATGGTCAATTGGTATAAGTCTTGAAATATGCCTGTCTTATTAACCTTAAATTGTTATGTTTTCCTCACTTACCCCGAGTTCTTGGATTTCGAGTCGTTGTGTTACACCCAGTATGTTAAGTTGTTTGTCGACTGTTGTAAAACCATACCCACCAGTCTGTTTGTTATATTGTTTAGGTTCCCATGATATAAACTTGCATGTGAAATTGCTATTCTCTTAACTACAACACTGTCTGTCTTCTATGATTAAAGTTCCTAAGTCCAAAGTCCATTTGACTAATCCTAGATCATGCCTTAAGCTTGATTTCTGAAACTTGGCATTTTATATGTTCACTCTATTTATTAAATAGATATGTCTCTGAAGTCTTCCTAGTGTATGACTGTGTTCAGCATGCTACACCCTTTCCCTTTGTTGAATAATTTCTCACTCATAAACTTATGTTGTTTTCTGTGTAAAATTTGCCCTGTTGAAAATAAGCCCTGCTGATTCTCATAGTTCTCATGTTCTTGACTTAATCAATCCTGTCACTTTTGCTTTTGAAATGCCAGTGTGTTTCATGTGAATCCTACTAGCTATCATATAATATTGTCTTTATGAGGCATTGTTTTAGGGCTGTTTAATTGATTTCCATGTGTGCTCCATTAACTTATTTGGTTATGTGGTCAATCTGTATATGTTGGGCTTGGTATGAGTTCATGTATGGCCTTTGGCTATTCAAGTAGACACACTCTCCTGTTTGAGATACGTTTCAATCTGGGCCATCTATTCGTATTAAAGAAAGCATGTCGAAGGCTCGGGTAATGCTGGGTTACTTTCGTTTGGGCTTGTTCCCAAGCTTTCAGTTGTTCCTTTATTTCATGTTTGTACTTTTGCTCATTATCTGGGTATGTAATAATTTGTAAACAAATAATTGGGGTGTTAATGTAATTGGGGGAATACGAGTATACTCTATTCTCGCATGAAAGGGTAAAAAACATGCATATTGTTTGCTATCTCGTTTTACATGCTCTTTTTCTGTACACTGATAGAAAGCATGTCTATAGGAACTCAAGTACTTCACTCACTCAACATGTTCTATTCCTATACACTATTAGCAAAAACATGCCTATAAGAATCTAAGTGCTTGACTTTTTCACATGCTCCACTTCTATACGCTATTAGATAGTATGCCTATAGGATTCGAATTTCATTGGTTATTTGCTCAATTTGCTCTATTGCCATGTGTTAGATATCATGCCTATAAGATCATGTTAAATAATAAAGACCTTCTCCTATTGATACTCATCTAGATACCATGATTGTAGGGTTAAATAATTAATCGGCTTCTTTCTGTTACTTCACAGTGCATGCCTAGCAAATATGCTTATAAGGATAAAGTGTTGTAAAACCAACTCCAATCGTCTACCGTTAGAAATCCTTCCTAGAAGATGCTATTTACTCATCTTAGACATCGTATTTATAAGATCATCGTTGTTAATCTTGGGCTTTCGAATGGTCTTATTACCTCACTGCATGAGCATTTAGATATCCTGCCTATAGGATTGTAATACTTTTAATCTACAGCTCTGTTAGCCTAAAGTTGTAACGTCGCCTATACACTGCTGGAAATTAGAATCACATAGAATCTATGTCTATAGGACTTAACGACTCAAATATGTATTGATTCTGAAACTGTCTACTGCATAACCTGAAATCTGTTTGCGTGCCTTTGTTGCTATGTGTGGAGGCTAACATGAGCCACTTATTACTATTATGTGAAGTCCTATTTGTTCTGAATGTGCGATTAGTTTTATCATTTTGAGCAACCTAAGTAAAGTCTAGAACCACCTAAATAGTAGGTCCAAAGCCTCCAGGACCATAGGCATGTGACGGGTAGTGCACGCATAGGATGCGACCTAGAATTGAATTAGAGCACCTTTAAGTAACAACTTTAATAAAGTAATCGGGTAGCAGGTGATGATTGTCTGTGCCCGCTGAATAATATGAGCAAACCCACCCCTAAGGGAGTTGCGGAGTATTATATATATTGCACGGGGTGATCCTTCAGACTAAAAAATATAGGACCCCCTTCCCTTTATATGCTTGTTGTTCACACTTAGTCATTAAATATAGACCGACGCAGTTGTATTCCTGTAACCTCTAAGACTTGCATTGCTTTAGTTTAAATCTTATGTTGTTTTCTTTACACTTGTTACAATAGACCTTCAAACTTCCATATCTTTTTATGACCACTTAGCTTAATTATAACTCAATAATCCACATAGCATAAACTTCGGCCGCGACCCACCATTATGGACCTTGAAGAGTGCCTAACACCTTCTATTCGAGGTAATTTAAGCCCTTACCCGACCTTTGGTGATGTATACTAGTCAAACAGAGTTATTTTCAAATAGGTGCCCTAACATACATTAAAAATTGTAAGGTGTCGACTCTTCTCTTTTAACACCCACTTAAAAGAGTTGTCATATGTCGAAGCCCACTATCACAAGAAAACGGGGCGTGACACTTGTTACACATTATCTCTCTCTTGTTGAGCTATTCTTGTAGAGATCATTATTCCTTGTTGTGTCTTACTTTGTGAGCTCGTTCTTCCGTTTTGTTGTGTTCTACAGTTCTTGTGTAGATTTACTTGTCGTATTCTCGTGTTATGGTTGTTATTGCTATTGTACTCAGTGTTGTTAATCCATGGGCTATGCGTGGTTACGATATTGAAAATATTTTGAGGAAATGTTGTGGCATATTGGCAGATGTTGTGAAAGTCATTTAATTGTGTTGTTATATTTTGGCACACATGGTATTGTTAAGAGAATTGTGGGGGTGTTCGCACGTGAGTTATTCGTGCTTGGTTATTATTAATATTTGCACATGCGGCATGTCAAGGTGGGCTATATATGTGGGTTTTCACATGTGGCAAGACAAGGTGAGAATTTTATTTTGCGCGTGCGGCGAGACAAGGCGGGCATTTACTTTATTATTGCGCACGTGGCGAGACAAGGTGGGCTATGGTGGGGAATGATTTGTGATGACTTGTGATGTACTGGGGCATTGTTATAATTGATATATGTGTAGTGGTGTGCCTACCTTTGTGTGAGTTATACCGTGTACATTTTGGGGTGATCGTTTCTTATGTGCCATTCATTGTCTCTACTCTTACTTGTTGACTTGAATTGTGGTAGAACACTTGCACAAGCATACATGTAAATAAATCACCCATATCAGTTTAAGAAAATGAATTCTGATGTTATTGACCATTTACACGTACTCCCATGTACTTGCCTTTGGTGTGAGAGTTATTTTGTTAGCATGTGAGTTGTCTGTACAATCATGAGTCATTGTTATTGTTGGCACGTGAGTGGTCCATGTGGATATTAGATATTGTCACTCTCTTGGAACGTGAGTCATCCGTGTAGTTATTATGACGCTGCCCCCAAAGCCGGTTTTGCTAGAGGCCAGGGCAGAGGCAGAGGTAGGGGCCGAGGAGGAGCACGTGCTATAGCTAGAGAACCTATCAGAGCAGCAATTGAGGAGCTGCAAGTAGCTCTTATTGGGGGACAGGCACCGGAGGTGCCTGTTGTTTCCCCAGGACTTCAGGAGACCTTAGAACAGTTCCTGAAGCATGTTTGGTACATTGGCTCTGGTGGGGTTGATTGTGATTGCACCAGCTACTTCACAGACCGGGGAGGAGCTCAGACTCCCGCCGCCCATATTCCAGGAGCAGCAAGTCCATGTTGGTCAGGTTCTAGGTGTCATGCCGACACAACCTGTTGTTCTAGTTCAGCTCGTGGTTAGGGCAGTAATATCTTAGGAGGAACATCTTAGACTTGCGAGGTTCAAGAAGTATTACCCTCCTACCTTAAGTGGTTTGGCTTCAAAGGATGCACATGGTTTTCTAGAGGAGTGCCACTATATTCTCCTCACTATGGGTATTGCGGAGATGAGTGGGGCTACTTTTACTACGTTCCAGCTTAAGGGATCGGCATATCAGTGGTGGCGAACGTACGAGTTGGCTAGCCCGGCCGATGTAGCTTCACTTTCATGGACTCAGTTCTCAGAGATGTTCTTGAGAGAGTTTGTTCCCCAGACTCTTCGGGATGCCTGGAGTGCGGAGTTTGAGTAGTTGCGCCAGGGCACTATGTCAGTGTCATAGTATGCCTTTAGATTCAGTGATTTGTCCAGACATGCACCTGCTTTGGTTTTTACAGTTAGAGAGCGAGTCCACGGGTTCATTGAGCGGCTCAGTCATGATATCTGGTTCAACATGGATCGAGAGTTAGAAAGACGGATGTTCTATTTCTGCAGGTGGTAGAGATCACTCATCGATTAGAGGGCATGCAGGACCAGGAGAGAGGGGACATGCAAGGTCAAGTGAGAGAGGATAGGGAGGCTAAGAAGCCTAGTAGACCGGGAGGATCTACTAGTCCATATTTTGGAGGCAGGGTACGCCAGGGTAGAGGTTTTGTGGGTCAGCTAGTTCAGTTTGTACTTCAGGCTTTGCGCGGTACTTTAGACATCCATAGGTCTTAGAGTGCCCGTACCGGACATCTTCCGCAGCCATGCCAGCGAAAGGGTTGCTTTCAGTGTAGAGATACCAGCCACATAGTGAGGGATTGCCCCAGACTCCGGACAGAGGTGTCACAGCAGGGTATTCAGGCTATGCGATATGCTCCAGTTGCTGATATCCCTGCACCACCAGCTTGGGGTGCAGGTCAGGCGAGTAGAGTGTGCCCAAGAAGGGGTGGCCCCGCCTGTTGATATATTTTCTATGGTGGTGCTGAGGCTGCTACACCTGATGATGTCGTTACAGGTATGGTTTCAATTGTTATAGATGGGCATTGTTCTTATTTTGATTTGGTTCTGCTTATCGTAAATCCTCTTATTTTTCTTTGCATACGGATGAGTTTCGTGATTTTGTACTCTACTTATGTGGTTACCTCTGTTTGGAGATTTTATAATGGTAGACCATGTCTATCATTTTGTTTTTATTCATTATTGAGATCTATGAGACTAGAAGTGGCATTCTGTTACTCATTTAGGTAGTTTCGATGTTAATTCTGGATGGTTGGTTACGATTTGTGGTTTAGATGCTCTACCAGTATGGGGGTTCAATTTATGTTGGGATTTTGTTAGCGGAATTGAATTAGTGGAAGGTTTCGGTTGGTATGATGTGTATACTACTTGTGGTTCAAGTTGAGGATGTGATCCTCGAGTTCTTATGAGATTTGATATGTTTGAATCGGGTTGCATGTCGCAGTGGAAGTTATATTAGGATGAGATCTTTGTGTTATGTTCATATAGTTTGATTCTCCATTGTGGAAGTGATTCGTAGTACGCTACTGATAGGGAGTTGTTCTTGTCGGGCTTGTTTGATAGTTGTTTCATGTGTTTTCTTTGTATATTCAATCATATTCGTGTTGTACTTATTGGGTTTTAGCTTGCGAGGTGTGTGCCTAGGTGGCGTTAGATGTGACTTGTTGATTCAGGTGAATAGTTATGAGGTCTTCATGTTTCTTACATCATTGTCGGTGTTGTGAAGGTTTGGAGCTAGATTCTAGCAGATATGAGGTTAATTGCCAGTGTTGGGTTTGATTATGGGAAGCTATTATGATCAGAGGTGTCGCTTGTACCTGGTGGGTGTAGGCATGAGTTGTTGTAGCTGGTTGAGGCTGATACCGTGTGTGGATGTAGGAATTGGATCTTTGAGAAATGATCGGATGGTGAAAATTTGGCTCTAAGGTTTATCAGTGTGGGTAAAAGGAATAATTTTCAGTTGAGATAGTGTTGTCGGGCTTATGTGGATAATGAACCCATGGGTGTATGCATGGTAAGTTCACTCAGTGATTGATGACTTCGGAATGATTCTTGGCACGTTCGAGGACGAATATTTGTTTAAGAAGGGGAGAATGTAATGACCCGACCGGTTGTTTTAAGAATTATTATCTAGTTCGGCGGCTTAAGGTCTCGAGAAGCTTTGTATTATGTGTTATGACTTGCATGTGTGGTCGAGTTTGGATTTCGGATAAATTGGGATCAATTTGGAAGAAGGATTCTTATTTTAGAAACTTAAGCGGTACGAGTTGACCGAAGTTTGACCTTTGTGTAGACGACTTCGAAATGGCATTTTGATCCTTCCAATAGCTTAGTATGATGATTTTGGACTTAGGTGTTCGTATGGATTTGGATTTGGAGATCCGTAGGATAATTTGAAGCATTTTGGCAAAAATTGGAAAGTTGAAGTTTTGGAAGGTTGAGAGGTTTGACCGGGAGTTGACTTATCGGGCTCAGATTCCAATTTCGAGAATTAGATTAGCTATGTTATGTCATTTGGGACTTGCATACAAAATCTGACGTCATTCCGAGTTGATTTGATATGTTTCGGCACGAGTTTGGAAGTTGGAAGATTTGGAAATTCATAAGTTCGATTCGAGGTACGATTCGTAGTTTCGACGTTGTTTGATATGATTTAAGGCCTCGAGAAGCTCCGTATTATATTTTGGGACTTATTGGCATGTTCGTACGGGGTCCCGAGGGGACAAATGGTGCTCAATGTTAAGTTTAAAGGACAAAATTGGGTCCACCCCCAAACATAAGGGATAATTTTGGCTAAAATCTACAGCTTGTTTTCAGTTGTGTAATTCAAGTTTTTTCTTCATGTTTTGATATTTTTGAACTCTAGGTCCGAGACTGGGTAATTGTGAGAGAGAACTTTCATCTACAATCATTGGGTAAGTGCCCTTGTTAAATTTCGATGTATATTTCATGATTATATTTGGGTTTTAACATCAAAATAGTGAGAATCAAAGTGAAAAATTGGAAATTTTGTCTAAATTTTGAAAATATGATTTTTTTAATTCGAGAGTCGAATTGGACTTTGACTTGAAAACAAATCACGTATTTGAACTCGTAGAGCTATGGGTAGTCGAAATCTACCCCTCGACTCGGGTTTTGACTGAGAGAACTTGGGGTTAACTTTTTAGAAATTGTATAAAGATCATAGCTTTATAAATTAAAATTATTTTCTCTTGCATTGTTTGATTATTTAAGTCGTCTATGGTTAGATTGAGTCGAGCAGAGGTGAATTTGTAAAGGAAAAGGTAATTTGAGTATTGATCTAGCTTCTATGAGGTAAGTATCTTGCCTAACTTTGTGGGGGGGGGGGGAACTACCCCTTAGGATTTGAGTCATTTGTGCTAATTGTGTCATGTGAAGGCCGTGTACGCGAGGTGACGAGTACATACTCGGGTTTAATTGTGGAAATTTTACCGTTCAGGGCTCTTAGGTTCTTGTGTTCATTAGATATGAAGTTGTTTTGTCATGTTAAATCCTCCATTTCCTAAATTCACCCTTACGTGTCTTATTTGGAATTAATTGATTCATGTTCTACCCTTATTGCCAATTAAAATCTTATGTGCCGTAACTGAAATTGTTGCCTTTTTTATTGTCGTATTATCTCTTCCGTAATTGCTTAACCCAAATTGATGTTATTATTATCTCTTCTGTAATTGCTTAACCCTAATTGAAGTTATCACTATCTCTTCCGTAATTGCTTAACTTAAATTGAAGTTATTAGTATTTCTTCCGTAATTTCTTAACCTTAATTGAAATTACTATTATCCCTTTCGTAATTGCTTAGCCTTCATTAAAATTTGTTATCCCTTTCATTGCTGACGTATTCTTATTTAGGGTCATTGACTCATGCTATCTCTTTTATCGTCAAATTGTACTATTATGGAATCATTGTTACACAATATCTCTCCCTTGTTGAACTATTCTTATTGAGACCATTATTCCCTGTTGTGTCTCTCTTTGTGAGCATGTTCTTCCGTTTCTTTGTGTACTACAGTTCTTGTGTTGATTTAATTGTTGTATTCTCGTTTTATGGTTGTTGTTGCTGTTGTACTCAGTATTGTTAATCTGAGGGCTCTGCGTGATTTGTGGTACTGAAACTATTTTGAGAAAATATTGTGGCATATGGGTACATGTTTTGAAAGTCATTTTATTGTGTTATGTTTTGGTACATGTGGTATTGGTGTGAGGATTGTCGGGGTGTTCGCACATGAGTTGTCCGTGTTGTTGTTATTATTGATATTTGCACACGCGGCGTGATAAGGCAGGAATATTATTGTGTGCATGCGGCGAGACAAGGCAGACATTTACTTGATTATTGCGCACGTGGCGAGACAAGGTGGGCTATATCGGGGAATGATTTGTGATGACTTGTGATGGCCTGGGGGCATTGTTATTGTTGATATTTGTGTAGTGATGTGCCTACCTTGTCTGAGTTATACCGTCTACATTGTGAGGTGATCGTTTCTTATGTTCCATTTATTGTCTCTACTCTTACTTGTTGACTTGAATTGTAGTAGAACACTTGCACAAGCATATACATAAACAGATCACCCATATCGGTTTAAGAAGATGAATCCTGATGTGATTGACCATTTACATGTGCTCCCGTGTACTTGCCTTTGGTGTGAGAGTTATTCTGTTAGCATGTGAGTTGTCCATGCAGTCATGAGTCATTGTTATTGTTGGCACGTGAGAGGTCCGTGCAGATATTAGATATTGTTTCTCTCTTGGCACGTGAGTCATCCGTGCAGTTATGAATTGTAATGTAGGCACAAGATGCCAAATGATTATTGTTCATGAATTGTGACCCGTGATTTGTGATTATGAGGTTTGCTACCTCGTAAAAATCCTTGAATAAATCTGGTGTGAAAGCGGTGGTTCTTATTGAGTAGTTACTTGTTTTTCTTTATTTGGTCTCACCGGACTTAGACAGTGTTCAGCATACTCTACAGCGTTGTTACATGTTGTGCCTCATTGATAATTGTTGCTTTAGTTTTCTATTACAAGCATTGTTTTATTATTGTCAACATGCCTAGCTTTATATTGATATTGTCCCTTATTAGTTTTACATTTATACTTGTTCAGGTTGCTTAGTCCAGTAGGTGTCTTGACTGTCCCTCGTCACTACTCTACCGAGGTTAGTTTTGGTACTTACTAGGTACCGCTGTGGTATATTTATGCTACGCATTCTGTACATTTTTGTGCAGATTCAGGTATTTCGGAATTGGTTGATCAATAGCTAGCTGTTCGGATTTTGTTGTGGAGACTCAAGGTAAATCTGTTGTCCCATTCGCAGGCCTCGGAGTCACCTTCCGATATTGTACCTGTACTATTTATTTTTATTCTGAAACAATTGTATTTAGGGATTTCCTTGCAAACTCAGTAGAGCTTATGACTTGTACTACCAGTTTTGGGATTGTAAGTTTTGTATAGACATTTCTATTTCATATTTAACAGTTGTTGGTTGAATTTTGCTATTAATTCAGTAAGTGTTAGGCTTACTTAGTCTTAGAAACTAGGTGCCGTCACAACATTCTACAGAGGAAAATTGGGGTCGTGACAATATCTTCTCTTATATAAAAGTTAATTTTAAAGTACTAAATATTACATAAAATAATATGAAAAATATTATAATTATGTTACACAATTAAAATATGAAAATAATTTATATAGGGTCAAATCTTAATGGATTTTACGGTGTGTTTGGTATGACGGAAAATATTTTTCGGAAAATATTTTCTCATTTTTCACTGTTTGGTTGCACAAAATAGATTGAAAAATATTTTCCTAGATATCACATTTTCCTGAAATAGGAGAAAAATGACTTCCTTAGAAAAAGTTTAGAAAATTTTTCCAAAATCTCCACCTACCCTCACATCTAACCCCAACCTCCTCCAACTTTAATTTTCTGCTTTTTTTGTTTTGCGCCACCCACCCACCCCAACCCAGTCAACCCCCCCTCCCCTCCCCAAAAAAAAAAAATTTTATTAATTTTTTTTTTTTAGTATTTTCAATTTTCCGTTTTCAGTTTTTTGGTTTTTCTGCATCTCCCACCCACCCCCACCCCCAAATTATTTTTTTATTAACTTTGTTTTGGTATTTTCAATTTTCTGTTTTATGTTTTCTATTTTTTTTCGTAAAACCCACCCACCCCAACCCCTCCCTCATAATTAATTTTTTTATATTTTCAGTTCTAGTTTTTTCATTTTTCAGTTTACAGGTTCGAAATTTTACGAGTTTCAAAGTTATGAGCTCGGAGGTTTATGTGTTTGAAAATATGCTGGTTTAGAAATTATAGAGTTTACGGGTTCGAAAGTTTTGGGGTTCGAAAGTTTAGCGGTTCAGAAGTTTATGAAATTGGTGGGTTCGGAAGGTTGTTGGTTCGAAAGTTTATGACTTCATGTTTATTGTATCTAAATTATTTATGAATACTCTTGAGAAGTTACATTCCTTAATTTGCATACCAAACACCAAAAATCCAAGAAAATATTTTCTTGGAAAATATTTTCCGTTATACCAAACACACCCTTAAAGTCCTATATATTTGAAATTCCTACATAGTTCAAATAAGTATATTTAATAACAAAAATTTAGTTGATTTAAAAGTCCTATATATTTGAAATTCCTACATAGTTCAAATAAGTATATTTAATAACAAAAATTTAGTTGATTTAAAAGTTCTAAATATTAGAAAAATAATTAAATTATAATATTGTCTAATGTGAAATATCTACTGGCAAGGTCAAATATTCTAGAAAAATAAAAATGAAAAAGTTAATACTTGACAACAAATTCTTTAATATTTTTTTAAAAATTATTATAATATACTCTTATACATAGTTCTTTTTTGGGTAACGTACTTATAGCGTTAACCTCTGTTTGCTTTATATATATTGCGTAATCAAGTATCCGTTAATCACGTGAAGCTCGTCTTTCGAGTTTGATAGGAAGAAGTATCACAATTTTAATTTGGAACTGAATTGAATTGGGATTTAGTTGTCTATTCTTCTTCTAGTTGACGTCAAATAAATTTCTAAATATATTTAATTGATTTTAGTCCATATTAGGATTTCCTAGGATTTTCAAATAGGAAAATATTTAATAAATCTGTTATGAAACAATGAAGAAGAATATTACAAAGAAAGAGAGAGAATTCTTATTGATTTGAGATGGATTACAATGGAATAGAACCCCTATATTTTTAGGGAAAAAGTGACTTAGCCACCAAGTAACAGACTCTAAAATCTCTCTAAAATATAGACATTCACCTTAAATACAACTCTATTTATAACACCCCCCCTGAATGTTTATTCAACATATAATGTGCTTCGTTAAAACCTTAACTAAAATAAAACCTAGCGGGAAACAATTCTAGTGAGGAAAAAGAGTACACATGTTCAGAAATACGCCTTTTGACTGCTTCGTTAAAAACCTTGCAAGAGAAATCGAGTGGGACAAAACCTTGTAAGGGAAAAAGAGTACAACGCATATTAACTCCCCTTGATGAGAGCATCAATTCACATCTTTAAGTCTTCGCATCCCAATCTTGTACGCTAGCTTCTTGAAGGTTGATTTTGGTAGAGCTTTGTTGAACAAATCAGCCATATTATCACTTGAAGGAATCTGTTGCACATTGATATCACCATTCTTTTGAAGATCATGTGTAAAAAATAACTTTGGTGAAATGTGCTTTGTCCAATCTCATTTTATGAATCCTCCCTTCAATTGGGTTGTGCATGCTGCATTGTCTTCATACAAAATCGTGGGTAGTTTATCACACTTCAAATCGCATTTGTCTCGAATAAGATGTATTATAGACTTCAACCACACACATTCTCGACTTGCTTCATAAATAATAATTATCTCATCATCATTAGATGAAGTAGCCACGATTGATTACTTACTTGATCGCCAAGATATGGGAGTGCCTCCGCATGTAAACACATAGCATGTTTGAGATCGAGCCTTGTGTGGGTCAGATAAATACCCAGCATCGGTATAACCAACAAGATCGGGATTGCAATTAGTACCATAAAATAAGCCCATATCAATAGGTCCTTTTAGATACCGAAATATGTGTTTGATTCCATTCCAATATCTCATTGTAGGAGTAGATCTATATCTTGCTAAGTCATTAACTGAAAAAGTTATGTCAGGCCTTGTTGTATTAGCAAGATACATTAATGCACCAATTGCACTAAGATATGGTACTTCAAGACCAAGAAGCTCTTCATTCTTTTCTTGAGGTCGGAACAGATCCTTATTCACATCAAATAATCGAACAACCATCGTAGTACTTAATGAATGTGCTCCATCCATGTAAAACCGTTTCAATACCTTTTATGTGTAGGAAGATGGATAAAAAACAATCCCATTTGCCAAATGTTCAATTTTGCAAATCGAGACATAATTTTGTCTTTCCGAGATCTTTCATCTCGAATTCCTTCTTTAAACAATCAATTTCCTTTTGGAGTTTTGTAGGAGTTCCAATAAGGTTTATGTCATCGACATATACGGCAAGTACAAAAAATTCCGATGTTGTTTTCTCTATAAAAACATATGGAGAAATGGCATCATTTATATAACCTTCCTTTAATAAATACTCACTAAGACGGTTATACCACATTCTTCCTGATTGCTTTAGACCATATGCAATTTGATTGAAACTATTTCCCGGGACTTTGAATTATATGCGTCAGGAATTTTAAATCCCTCGGAAATTTTCATGTATATCTCATTATCAAGTGAGCCATCAAGGTAGGCTGTAACCACATCCATTAAATGCATGTCAGGCTTTTCATGGACAACAAACTAATGAGATAACGAAATGTTATTGCATCCATAACAGGTGAATATGTCTCTTCATAATCGACACTAGGCCTTTGTGGAAATCCTTGGGAAACAAGGCTAGCCTTATATCTTTGTACCTAATGTTTCTCATTCCTCTTGCGTACAAAGACCCATTTATAGCCAAAAAGCTTATCACCATTAGGGGTTTGGACTACAGGCCCAAAAATTTCACGTTTTGCAAGTGAATTCAACTCTGATTGGATTGCTTCTTGCCATTTTGGTCAATCACGTCTTTGTCGACATTCTCCAACAAATTGAGGTTCAAGATCCTCACTATCTTGAATAATGATAGATGCAACATTATATGTAAAGACATAATCCACCACTCTATCCAATCGATTCAAATTCGTCTCAATATCAATTGTGTTTATTGATAGTTCCTTATTTTCTTGAGTCTCAGGCTCATTAATTTCCTCATGAATCTCAAGATTGGTTAAATCATGGATTTCTTCATGAGGATCTTTCGTAGTGTCATCTTGAGCATTTTTTTTATTTTTCTAGAATTTCGATTCTTAGAAACCAATGGTCTGCCACGCTTTAGGCGTGCTTTTGACTCATTAGCTATGACACTAGAAGACTGTCCAACAGGTACATCAATACGAATTGGAATATTCTCTGTAGGAATATGTGATTTTGTGGTCCTTTTCAGATCCGTAAATGCGTCTGACATTTAATTTGCTATTCTCTACAAACGACTAATCTTTTGTACCTCTTTTTCACAAATAAAGGCATGTGGATCAAGATGAGACAATGATGGATTTTATCACAAAATTTCCCGTTTTGTTTCATCATTTTCTCCCACTAATTTTGGGAAAAGTGTCTCATCGAATCGACAATCTTCAAATCGAGTTGTAAACAAATCTCCCGTTAATGTTTTGAGGTAGCGAATAATGAAGGGGGATTCAAACCCAACATATATTCCTAACCTTCTTTGGGGACCCATTTTGGTGTGATATGGCGGTGCTACAAGCACATATACTGTGCATCCAAAAAAATTTAAATGGGATATATTAGGTTCATGACCCAAAACTAATTGCAATGGGGAATATTTATGATAATTTGTCTGTCTAAGACGAACTAGCATTGCTGCAAGCAAAATGGCATGACCCAAAACAGAAGTGGGCAACCTCATTTCATGAGTAATCGTCTTGCTATCAATTGTAGACGTTTAATTAAAGACTCTGCAAGGCCATTTTGAGTGTGAACATGAGCTATAGTATGTTCCACTTTTATCCCAATTGATAAGCAATAATCATTAAATATTTGGGATGAAAACTCAGTAGCACTATCAAGTCGAATAGACATAATTAGATTATCGGAAAACTGCGCCCGTAATCGGATTATTTGTGCCATTAATTTTTCAAATACGAGGCTGCGAGATGATAATAGGCACACATGATATTATCTAGAAGATGCATCTATTAAGACCATAAAATATCTAAACGACCCACTAGGTGGGTGAATAGGTCCACAAATGTCCCCTTGTATGTTCCAAAAACGCAAGTGACTCAATCCCAACCTTTGTTAATGATGGACTAATAATTTAACTTGCCTTGATAACAAGAAGTGCAAGAAATTTCATTATTTAAAAGAATCTATAAATGATTAATGTATGCCCGTTTGAGTTTTCTATAATTCGTCTCATCATAATTGATCTAGGATGTCCCAATCGATTATGCCAAAGTACAAAAATATTGAAATCAGTAACCTTCTGGTTTACGATAGAATGTGCGTCAATTCCACTAATTCTTGTCCAATACATGCCACAAGATAAAGATGGGAACTTCTCAATAACCCTCTTCTGGCCAGAGATATTTTTGGTAACGATGAAATATTCAAGATTATTCTCATCTATAGTCTCAATATGATATCCATTTCAGCAGATATCTTTAAAACTCAACAAGTTCCTATTGGAGTTGGAGGAGAACATTGCATTATTTATGATAAGTATTGTCCCCCTAGGAAGAGTTATAGTAGCTCTTCCAGTGCCTTCAATTAGATTACTACTACCAAAAATTGTAGTAACATCTGCCTTAAACATATCTAAATGAGAGAAATATTTCTTCTCTTTAAATATTGCATGTGTCGTAATGAATCAACTAAACAAATATTTTTACAATATAACTTTGATCCAAGTTTGTTTTGTGAGATATCCATATTTGATTAATCTTCTCAAAGAACTTCTTGAGATGGTAGAGTCTCATGCTGATAACGTGTTATAAAACAATAAAAGAAGAAGAAGAGTATTGCAGAGACAAGTAGGAAAAGAGGATTCTTATTGATTTGGGATGAATTACAATGAAATAGAACCCCTCTATTTATAGAGAAAAAGTGACTTATCCACCAAGTAACAAACCCTAAAATCTCTCTAAAATATAGACATTCACCTTAAATACAATTCTATTTATAACAAAATCAAAATTTTAGTTAATTTTAAAGTCTTGTATATTAGGAAAGTGATTAAATGACTATTGCTAAATAGTAGGAAAATAATTAAGTCTATTACAAAATATTATAAAAATAATTAAATGACTATTATATCCGGGGTGAACTTTATCTTTAAAGGGTAAAAAAGGCGAATGATATTTTGCTAAAGGTCCTCGTACTTTTAATATAATATATAGATAGATATTGATTTGCCATAGTACGTGTTTACCCGTAAAAAGGTACGGTTGAATTTATAACGTGATTTATAGACAAGCGAATCGATTTGATTCCAAAAATGATAAATGAATTAAATAAAATACAAGACTTAGCATTTAAATCGAGATAAAATAGCAGATAGCTTGGTTCCGGAAGAAATGTTTCCGAAGGCAGCAATAAGAATCACGTTAGACAGAAAATAAAATATTATTTAGCTTAGTGGGTAGCATAGGTTTGTCAGAGATTTCGTGTCTTTCAATAGTTTTTGAGGACACTATTTATACCTATACCTAGGGAACCAGGTCCTAGGATCAATCCCCTCTTAAATGACAATAATGAGGGTCATTGATGGATATATAATGGCCGGTTATGAATGCCAAAATTCTCTACAACGGCTGCATGTTTAATACTGAGGAATATTCTTCATTGAATGTCATCTGGTGATAAGTATTCGTTTGCTCCCGTCGATAATGTTCCCTTAGAGATCTACCCAGTGCCAACCAAAGATGTTGTCCTCGGTCTTGGTTTTCACTCGCTTCATCTTCCGTCTACCCTCGGTTTCGCGTGTCACTATGTCATTCGAGCATTTAATATGAACCGAGTTTACCCTATACATATAGTTCCCCTACTTTCCGGTGTCACGTCTTTGTGTCACTAGGAAGTTGGTGAAGATTCTTTTCTTGGCGGGAAATACTTTGAACCTTTCTGAAAAGTTTCTAACGCTTGATAAGACGCACGTCTCTTCGCATTTAATACCTCGAACATGTGTTAACCCACAATTTAATAGTATTTTTGCCGGTTCTCAAGGTAATCATGGACACGATTTAGCCTCCTATCCCTTTACTTATACGCCTCATTCTTCTTCTTCTTCCACTTCTACCAGTTTCATAAACTCTTTCAACTTCTTTGGTTTCAACTCCTTTCTGTTTTCATCTCTCCTAGAGCTTCTTCAGAAAATTCTTATCATCTTCTGTTGATTATGGCTTCTTACCCTAATTCTTCTAAGAACTCGGGTCTTCCCTTCGGTGGGGACCCAAAGAAGAGCAAAGACAAAGAAGTCGATTTTGATGCTGATCCTCCTACGGTGAGCACCATCATCCCTAAACATCTCAACACATCCACGGAGTTCGAAGAGAAGTTCCCTACTTCATACCCCCACACTTAGGCTATTGGCAAATACCCTTCCTCTATTCGCCCTTCCAGT
Organism: Nicotiana tabacum; assembly: GCF_000715075.1. Lineage (NCBI taxonomy): Eukaryota > Viridiplantae > Streptophyta > Magnoliopsida > Solanales > Solanaceae > Nicotiana > Nicotiana tabacum. The sequence continues at coordinate 75,118,363 of NC_134102.1, read as the reverse complement.
ATTCCTATTGTGAAGGAGGACTATGATTGCCATGCCTTAAACATCATTTCTCCCAATCTGGTGGAGTGAGTGACCTTCAGTAACAAGGTTCTTACGTATGTTTACACGTATCCCTTCACTTTGAGTCTATTTTCTTTGAGCGGGGGACTTGACCCCATAATTTTGGAGTTGTGCCACCGGTACCAGGTTTGTTTGGCATAGGTGGGCCCCTCGGTGTACCGAACAGTGGCATGTCTACAGCGGCCGTGCCAGGAAATGAAGGATCCCCTCACCTTGGCCCATATGATGAACCTCAACTCCCCCAAGATCTTTTGTCGAGGAGCAATTAATTTTAGCAAGCGTGGCCCCATGCCTTGCTCACCAGCATGGATGACAACAATGACCATTGGTGGATGGAGCGATTTGTCGTCATTGCCACTAGGGATATCATCCCGGCCACAACTCCATCCTTCCCTAAGTCCTGGACTCGTTCACGTAAGTTCAAAGTCTATCTCTTTTTTCCTGAAAAAAGGTTGTTTAATGTAATTGCTAGCCCTTCTTCATTCATTATTTCAGAAACTCGTTGAGCATCTCCTAGGTTTAAAAGCCTAGACTGGTGGGTTCAGAAGATTCTGGACATCACTACGCTTGAAACCCGCTGGTGGAAGGAATTGGCTCCTAAATATGGATGAAGGGACAAAAACCATGGTAAACTGACTCTGCCTTCATTTCATCTTTGTTCATAAGAAAACTAGCTAAACCTACCTCTTTGTTTGATTCAGGTCTCACTCAGGGTTCTGTCTCCATCCCTAAGAAGGATGTTTTGGTTGATCCCACAGAGGCGACGAGGTTGTTGTAGGAGGCTCTCACCCGGATAGGTGCCCTTCGGTCTGCTTCCGGTGTAGGTGCTTCTTCTCGGAGTCCGAGGGTAGAGAACAAGCAACCAAAAAGGTGTCTCTTCTCCTCAGTAGAGGGTAAAAACAAGAAAGCAAAGAAAGTCACCCCCGAGCCAACCGCATCCACTATTGTTATTGATGATGACGGGGAAACCAGTGATGAAGGAGCTTCCCTACAAAGAAGACAACGACCTTCATCAGCTCAACATAATGCTCAATTTGAAGAGCTTACCACCCCCGCGTGCTCCTGAGTAAATTTGACTTAGTGGAGAATGTTGATTATTCCTTTTCGGTCCTAGTTGTTGCTCCTAGTACTATTAGGCCGAGTACCGAGCCTCGTCCGCCTTCAGTTGGTGAGCAACCAACAAACAACATTGCATATGCCGCAGCCGCTTCTCACCCTACAACACCATTAGCTTAATCTCCTTCAATGTCGATCATACCTTCATCACCAGCAACTGCTACATCTCCCCCACCAGCCACAGATGCCCGAGAGGAGGATGTGCCTCCTCCCCAGTCCCAGACTAGGGGAATTTGGGGCACAACTACTCGCCCCCTTCTACAGCAGGGGAGGAGTGTCTCACTTTCAGTATCAACAAAGTGCCATCTGCTTTCCAAGCTGGTGGAACTCACTAATTATCTGAATCCAGAGAATGATAAGAAAACAATACACTCTTTTTCGGGGGAGTGTATGATAAATAACGCCATGCACAATGATGCAGTGGTATTGTAGTTGTTCTTTTTACTGCTTGTTTCTTTTTGACTTGTTATGACAGGCTTTCTAACTTTGTATTTGTTTCACAGGCCAACTTCCTTGCTTCCGAGGGCCTTTAGAAATTAATCCTCAACAAAGAAAGACTCAATTTCGAGCGGGATCAACTTATGGCCGATAGGAATTACTTTGTTGCGCGCCACCCAATGCTAGAGGTGAAAGCCGATGAGGCGAGTGATCTTGAGACCCGGTGCAGCTTAGCGAGCAGGAGGTAGTGGCCCTTATTCAAGAAGCTTCCCAATTAAATGTTCAATTCCGAGAAGCTAAGGCTAAGTGGTATGAGGTTCAAGATGTCGCGCTCGCTGCTGGTGAATGTGAGTATGCCTCCATTGGACGAGTAAATAACTTGGAGGCAACCTTGAATTCCAAAGCTGAAGAGGCTGCCACTTTTGAGGAGAAGCATGCCTAGATGGAGGATAGGTATAAGAGGATCATGGAACACAATAAGGTTCATATAATCACAATCCGCGATCTTGATCTTAGCCTTAGCACCACGAGATCCGAGCATAATGGCCCTTTGACCGAGGTTGATAGGCTTAAAGCAAAACCTCAGCTCCAATGGGATTGCCTCATTATCGAAAAGACCCATTCTATTTAGCACATGATGAGAAAAACCTTGGAAGAGATCAAAGCGAGCGTTATCGATATCAACGATGAGATCGCCAAAGCCCGAATGTTGGAGTTAACTTCTCTGCCTGATGCAACTGACTCTTCTAGTTCTGGCTCCAAGTCTTTAGAAACTGAGGAGGAACTTGATGAGGATAATGATGAAGGCGAAGATCCTGCATCGGCGGCAGATCCTCCTATTTCTCCCTGGGGCGTAGGTGGTTCTCTCCCCTTGGGTTCCAGTGGCGATGTAGTTTAGCTTTTTTGCTTTCTTTTCTTTTGATGTTTTTCCCTTTGCATTTTAGTATTTGTGTCGCTTGGAACATTTAATAAAAAGTGATTTTTTGTTTAATCATTGTGCAAAGTTTATTCTTTTTGTGTCAAATTAGGCAAGGGTTCATGTGTATTTTTCCCCCGATAGTGTTTGGGTTCCGGACATAAACCTTTCCGGATCCAACCCTTTACTATGAGGGTTTCATAAGAGATGGGCCTCTTATGTTTACGGCGCTCTTAAAGAGGACGTCTTCTATTCATTCCGACACTGGCATTTGAAGTACTTAGTTAACTTTCAAATGATAAAATCCACTAATCGTTTGGACAAGAAACAATATAAAAATAAAAGGACTTCATTTTATTCCTTATATCTTCAAAAGTACATAAACAGTCGACTGCTGAAAGAAAAAGAAATTTCCAATACATGTGGTTATTTTGTACAATTTGTTCCTACGGGGATGGTTGTGCAATCCTCGGTCCCGATGAGGCATATTTGTTCCCGGTTTTGTAGTCCCAGTTTCTGTGGAAATCATTTTGTCGTCTTCTCATACTATTCCCCCCCAGTGTACGAATGCAAGGAATGTGAATTGGAACACTGGAAGTCTTGCTCCTTTGAGGATTCCACTAGTGAATGGTTGGATATTCTTTGGTTCGATAGCAAGCTTCATTTCCCGTTAGGAACTTTGTTATCGAGCGAAAGATTATCTAACCACCCCTAGTGGCTTATAGGAAAGGGTACTCATGAACGGTTGAATAGCCTTTGGTCTGATGGCAAGTTTTGCTTCCCGTTAGGAATTTTTCATCAAGCCAAAGACTATCTAACCATACCACAGTGCTTTGTTGTTTCCATGCCTTATCATTTAAAGGTCTTGTCTCTGCTGATGACGCTTTCTTCTTAGTGTACTTTTTGTTGATGTCTCATTAAAAACTTTGCAACAAAAAACCAATTAGGACAATAACTGGTCGAATGGAAAAAGAGTGCAGCATATATTTTCATTACAAGCGGTGTTCATCAGAAATAATATCTTTTGAGGTGAGTCACGTTGCAATTGCTCGACAATTTGACTCTGTCTTGGTATTCTAATTCATATGATTCTTTCTCGGTGATAGCTAAAACCAGATAAGGGCCTTCTCACATCGGACCCAGCTTTTCCGCATTGAGCTCCCGGGTGTTCTGAGTTACTTTCCTCAAAACCAAGCCTCCCACCTTAAAGTAGCGGAGATTGGTCCTCCGGTTATATTGTCTTTCCATTCTTTGTTTCTGGGCCACTGATGGTAGTATATAATCTCGTATTTTAGTCGCTTATTACACTCCAATTTACTGCACTTTAATTGAGTTTGGGCGTTAATCGATAGTGTTTTACACTAATTATGTGTTTTATGCCTTATAGGAATTCGACTGATTTGGAGCTTTGAAGTCCGAGTAAAAGTCCAAAGGAATAAGCCAGGATCATGTTCAGGGGTTGAGAACCACGTCGGGATAGCTACAAAGCAAGAAATATTCATACTCGGAGAAAGTCCCATAGCCGCGGCGCGTGGCGCGCCGGGGCTGCCCAATTTTCCTGAAGCCTGTCAGAACAAGCTCTCTGAAGTTTCCCACAATAGCCCTGCATGGCGCATCGCACCATGCGGCGAGCCTCTGTAATTTTTACAAAGTTATTATCCTAGTTCGCGCAGGAAAACACCTTTTTCTGCGCGAACTGGATAATAACTCTATAAAAGTTGCACAGGCGTGCCGCATGGGGCGACGCACCATGCGGGGCGGTTGTGGGAAACTTCAGACCATCCGTATATGTGCCAAGTCCCTGCGTTCATCAAGCTGCTCCAATTTGACCAACAATGCTTCGTTGTTTGTTTCTTCGTCCGCCTGGAAGTACTGTAGTGTTGGTTCTCCTACTTCCACCGGGATCAAAGCTTCTGCATCGTATACGAGAGAGAAATGGGTCTCCCCAGTCCTTGATTTGGCCGTCGCCCGTAGCACTCCCGGTAACTCTTCGGGCCACTTGCCCTTGGCTGCTACAAACCTCTTTTTGAGGTTTTGAATAATCACCTTATTGGTTGATTCTGCCTGCCCATTTGCGCTCGGATGGTATGGTGAAGATGTGATCCTTTTAATTTTTAGGTCTTCAAGAAATTTGTGACCTTGGAGCCTATGAATTGTCGCCTATTGTCGCAGGCGATCTCTTATGGTATTTTGAACCGGCAAATTTTGTTTTCCCATAGGAAATCAACCACTTCCCGCTCACTGATTTTTTGTTAAGGACCTGCTTCAACCCATTTAGTAAAATAATCAAATACAATCAAAAGCAATATTACCTTTCCGGGAGCCGGTGGCAGCGGTCCAACTATATCTATCCCCCATTTCATGAATGGTCTTGGGGATAGTACCGAATGCAGCAATTCTACTGGTTGGTGTACCAACATTGCATAATGTTGACACTTGTCACATTTCTGAATGAATGTTCTTTGCGTTTTCTATCATCCGAGGCCAGTAGTATCCGGACCTAACTAATTTTGGGACCAACGAATCTGCACCTAAATGATTCCCACAAATTCCTTCATAAACCTCTATGATGACGTAATTAGCCTCAGAGGATCCTAAACACCGGGCCAATGTGCCTTAGAACGATCATCGGTATAACTGTCCTCCCCAGAAGCTGTAATGAGCTGCTTTGGTGCGGAGTGCCCGGGATGCCTTCGGGTCTTTGGACAGCTCTCCGTGCTCAAGGTAGTTGATGATCTAATTCCTCCAGTCCCAGACTTGGTTGATTTTATTTACTCATAAGAATCGTCCACATCCAGTACTGAGTGCAGAGTTTAAACTTTAACCGCATATTGTTGCATGCGGTTAAAGGCAGTAGCCCGGGACTGAAATCGGCCATGAAACTTTAACCACATATTGTTGCATGCGATTAAACTTTAAACTCTTCTCACACAGTTCAAGGAAAGCTCAATCACCCATATCCCGAGAACAAGGTCCAAACTCCTGATGTCGTTTTCGACACCATCATCGCTTCTTTTGTGGCCAAAGGCAGTAGCCCAGGACTGAAATCGGCCATGAAGTCAGCCAAAACATGTGATTTGATCACATTCCTAGGCATATATTCGATATCAAATTTACTGATTTCAACTGCCCATTTGGCCAGCCTACCTGACAACTCAGGTTTGTTTAGGACATTCCATAGGGGAAAGGTTGTCACCACGGCTATAGGGTGGCATTTAAAATAAGGTCTAAGCTTTCGAGAGGCGACTACGACAGCTAAGGAAAATATTTCGAGGTGCAGATAATGAGTTTTCATCCACGTCAAGATGTTTCTAACATAATAGATAGGATATTGTGTACCTTCATCCTCCCAAACTAGAACAACACTTACCGCTACCTCCGAGACCGCTAAGTATATTAGCAATTATTCGCCTTCCTCCAGTTTTGATAATAGTGGAGGGCTCGATAGATACCGTTTCAGGTCTTTTCTAGCCTGTTGGCCTTCTGAAGTCCATTTGAAGTTGTTCTTGTTCTTTAGAAGTGAGAAGAAGTGATGACATTTTTTCAAAGACCGGGAAATAAACCTGCTTAGAGCGGCCAATCTTCCGGTTAGCCTTTCGACTTCTTTTATGCTTGTCAACTGGTCTGGAATGTCCTCAATGGCTTTGTTCTTATCTGGATTGACTTTGATCCCTCTTTGTGACACCAGGAAACCCAAGAATTTACCAAAGCTAATCCTGAACGCACTTTTCGGGGTTGAGTTTCATGATGTGCTTCCTTAGGATGTCGAATGCTTTGTAGAGATATATTAAATGGCTATCTGCATTCAAAGACTTGACCAACATATCATCTATGTACACTTCCATTGTTTTACCTATTTTCTTTTCGAACATCATGTTCACGAGCCTCTGATAAGTGGCTCTAATATTTTTGAGACCGATGGGCATCACATTATAACAATATATGCCGAAGTTCATGATGAATGAAGTTTTTTCCTGATCCTCCGGGTTCATCTTAATTTGATTATACCCAGAATAGGCATCAAAGAAACTCATTAACTCATGCCCGGTCGTGGCGTCGATCATTTGATCGATGTTTGGTAGTGGGAACGAGTCTTTCGGGCATGCCTTATTCCAGTCTTTATAATCTACGCACATTCAAAATTTATTATTCTTTTTCGGAACTACAGTCAAGATACTTTACCTCCCGGATCAAACCGATGTCAAGTAATCAAGTTACCTATTCTTTGACAAACATGTTTGTCACCTAGGCTATTGGGCATTCTTTTTGTCTTACCGGTGGGATGCTTTGGTCCAAGCTTTGCTTGGCACGACCATCTCAACCGAGATATCTGTCATATCCGTGTGCAACCATGAGAAACAATCAATGTTAATTTTAAGAAAATCAATAAATCCTGACATAATCTCGGGATTGAGGCCTTTCCCCTGGTGGAACCTTCTCTCTAGGAATTTTTCGAACAAGGCCACTTGTTCGAGTTCTTCTATTGGGGACTTGGCCGCGTCGTCTCTTCTGGTACTTGAAAATATCTAGGCACCTGGTGGGGTTCCGATGACTCCTCCCCTTTGTCATATTCACTCGGCTCGGGAGCATGCGTCGGTCTGTATAATTGCTATGCGTTGAGTTCCTTCATTTTACTGCTGAAACTGATACCACATTTGGTGATATGTTGATGGAACGGCTTTCATTTCATGTAACCATGATCTACCAAGAATTATGGTGTAGCCCATGTCTCCATACAGCACATCAAATAAGGGAGTCTTCATGACTCTTTTGGCATTCGTAGGCAGCAAGATCTCCCCCGTCGGGTCATTACCATTGCTAAGTTGAATCCCGCGAGGAGTTTTGTTGCCGTAATGATGCTTCCGGTTCGCTTGGCTTGCTCCAGCACTCTCCATTGAATGACGTTGTCCGATCTTCCTAGGTGCACCAAAACACATTTAATTTTAAAAATCTATACCGTTAAGGGAAATTACTAGGGCATCGTTGTGCATAAGAAGGAGTCTATCGATGCCTTCTTCTGTGAAGGTGATGTCCTCTTCGGCGACTTCCCGAAGTCTCTTCCTATGAGTCACCGACACCTTTATCTTTTTTGCTGCCGAGATGTTACATCCTTGATCTTGTTCCTCTCGAAAATCATGTTGATAGTTAGTCGAGGAGAGTCTTCCCCTATCTTTGAGGGCTCTGCATTGTCTCAGCTACGACCATAATTATTTTTAGCCTGGTTGCTTAAGAATTCACTGCGAAGGCCATTTTTAAGCGGTGTTGCTACCTCCTCGCGCAAATGTCGGCAGTCCCCAGTTCGGTGGCATTAATCCCATGATATTCACACTATAAATTAGGATCCCTCTGGCTGGGATCGGACCTCATCGGCCTCGGGAACTGCACTTCCTTGATGTTCCTCATAGATGATACCAGCACCACTACACTGACATTGAAATTATATTCAGACAACCTGGGATAAGTGGAATCTCGGGAACTCGATACCTCCTTGTCCTAAAACAACTTGTTGTTCTGGCCCCGGTCAACCTTCTATCGAGGGCAAATCTATCCACAGATCGGAATCCTTTGCTGTTGTATCCTTCGGCCCTCTTGTAGGGCAAGAAACGACCCTTAGTAGACTGCCAATCTGCATCAAAATCATCTTTTGATTTATCCCTCTTCTTTTCTCGATCCTGATCTTTGGTTCATGCCGGGAACCCAAGATGATCATTTGCTATCCTTATCTTTGATTCGTAGCGGTTATGGATATCTGCCCATGTGGTTTCTTGGAACTCGAGCAAGCTTTCTTTCAACTACCGGAAGGCGTTAGAGCTCCTAGGTTTCAACCCTTTAGTAAATGCCTCAGCTACCCATTCTTCTGGCACAACCGGTAAAAACATCCTCTCTTTCTGGAACCGGATCATGAACTCGCGCAGCCATTCGGACTCTCCTTGCGAAACTCTAAATATGTCCGCCTTCCGGGCTTGGACCTTCCTGGCTCCGACATGGGCCTTGATGAAAGTATCCATGAGCATTTCAAAGGAATCGATAGAGTTCTCGGGTAGGAGTGAATACCATGTCAAGCCCCCCCTCGTGAGGGTTTCACCGAGTTTCTTCAACAGAATAGATTCAATTTCATGTTAAGCCAAGTCGTTTTCATTCACTGCCATTGTATAGGTTATTATGTGCTCCTGAGGGTCTGAAGTCCCATCATACTTTGGAATGTCCGGCATCTTGAACCGCTATGGAATCAACTCTGGTGCTGTGCTCGGTTTGAACGAAAGTTGGGTGTACTTCTTCGAGTCCGGACCCTTCAACACCGGTGGTGCACTCAAACTTTTATCCATTCAAGTGTGGAACTCATTCGCGTTCTGATCCATCCGCTCGTTCATTTCCCTCTTGAACCTCATGAGTTCGGTTAGGAAGGGCTCATTGCCGTTATTGTTATTGGATCCGTTATTGATTCCCTCAGTTTTGTTGAAGACAACTTCTCCCCTCGGGGTGTTGTTATCAACCCTTTGAGCTGTTTCATTTGCAGGAGTGTGGGGAGGAACAATGCCTCTTCCATTAGCATTGTTGGAGGGCCTGACAAGGCCTACTTCAGTTCCGTCATGGCTTGGTCTTGCCTTGAGAGATGGCCCATGATTGCCTTCAGTTGCTCCCTTAAGATCCTTAATCTTTCTATAACGTGTTCGTCCTCAGCATCATCAGGAGTTGTCTCCCGCATATATTGGGGATAACGCTTGCCATGGACCGGAGTTGCTACGTCCTCTTTGTTGCGGGTGTCACTGATTGAATCCTCATGTTGAGGCAGATTCTCTTGCACCTCAATGTTATGTGTGATGTTGACATCATTAGCTGCCATTTTTTAATTTTTTTCTATGAAACAAAGAATCAAACACATTATTAATATATGCAAGGATCAACTTAATTACTCATTTGTCTAAGCCTCATGGTGGGCGCAAAACTGTTTACCCGTAAAATAGTATAATTAAATTTATAGCGTGGTTTATAGACAAGCGAATCGATTTGATCCCAAAAAATGATAAATAAATTAAATAAAATGCAAGATTTAGCATTGAAATCGAGATAAAATAGCAGATAGCTTGGTTCCGGGAGCAAGGCTTCTGAAGGCAATAATAAAAATGACGTTAGACATAAAGTAAAGTATTATTTAGCTTGAAATAATGTGTAGAATAAGTTTGTCAGTATGCTACAATGGTTTTTTGAAACCACTATTTATAGTTATACCTAGGGAACAAGGTCCTAGGATCTAGCCCCTCTTAAATAAAAATAATGAGGCAGTTCATGAATGCCAAAATTCTCTGTAACGGCTGCGTATTTAATACTGAGGAATATTCTTCATTGAATATAATCTGGCGACAAGTATTCATTTGCTCCCGTCGATAATGTTCCCTTCTGGATCTACATGGTGCCAACCAAAGATGTTGTCCTCGGTCTTGATTTCCACTCGCTTCATCTTTCGTCCCCTAGTTCCATGTGTCACTCTATCGTTCAAGCATTTAATATGTATCGATTTTTTCCTATACAATTCGTTTATGTAATATTAAAATTTCACCACTCAATTATGCTTAATTTCATACATAGTCCTCATGTTTCTTTGTGATTGAGTATAAACAGTAATTTTACTTCTATCTGGTAGGGTCCACATGATTCACCTCTGATAGATTAGCTCGCTTATTGTTTGGGTATATAAAGTATTAAGTCAACGAATGCTGCTCGCAAATAGTAAATCGCTCTATAAGGATGGCTCCAACTTTGAAAGTTTCATGGTTAACCAAATTGATAAAGTGTGGGTCCCAATTTCCATTTGTCAAATAATTAATAGCCTCACATGACTAATCATACTTATCTTAATCACAAAGTAAAATGTATCGACCAAATTAATTGAAATAACAGGGAGTTCGGTTTTTTTAATGCAATTATCCTTATTCATTTCTGGATAGGGTTGTATTCACAAAAGGAGTACAGTGAGGGGAGCTAGACCTTATCATAGAAAATGAATATAACTAGGTGACATAATCACTGAAAGCCAGTTGGAAGGTAGGAATACTAGACAACAAAGCTCATGTCCTCCTTCCAACGATAGGACCATATGTACATGTTAACTTACAAAGAAGTTGGCTTTGTCATATTTTAATCTAAAACTGGGCAATTGTCACTTATCTAATAAGAAAATACTTTTTGCTACAGTAAGTAGCTATTGGAATTTGTGGATTAACAGTCTCTGACGGGAAGATGAGGCTAGTTTGGCTAGGTTATCAGCTACCAGGTTGCCTTCTTTGAAGCGATTTACTCTGATGTTTGTCTTGCCAATATTGCTTAAAATCCTGTCCAAAATCTGCTTGATCTTAAGGTTGTTAGTAGCCTTGTTGATCAGCATATTGGCAATGATCAAGGGGTCAAGTTCGAGAATGAAATTAGTGTATCCGGTTGGCTGCACCATTTTACTCCAAACTCAGTTGCTAATGCTTCAGTCATGTTGTTGCTTGTATTAGTAACTGGGACAGAGAAGGCCATGATTAAATCACCTCTGTTGTTCCTCACTATGCCCCAAATCCCTGCTCCACCACTCTCTTTAATAAAGCTTCCATAAATGTTAACTTTGATAGTGGTCATTGGAGAAAATTTCCAGATGACTTGACTCCAAGTTTGAATTGATTGAAATCTCTCAATATTTTCACATAGGGCATGCCACTGTAGTCCTCTTTCTATCTCTGGTAGCTTCTTTGTCAGCACCATCCTTAGGGTCCAAATGCATTGATATTTTACGTTACTGTGATGAAATTTGTTCTTGTTTCCATATCTGCATAAAGTGCATTATTTTCATATTTTCCAACAAATGATAATAGGGTCCACTTGCATAACCAGTGTATGAATTGTAATGTTGGTCTTTATTTCCCATCATCTTTTGAAAGTTCCAATGGCTAGTTCTAGTTGATGTTTCAGTCCCAATGTTTGCCCAATTGCATTCCATATGAATTATGATACATCACTCCTAGTGAACACATGTTGCATTGATTAAACCTGTGAACTATTACAACAGGAACATCTAGACACAATATTAGTACCAAATTTCCCTATGATGTCATTAAATAATAATATTTTTTCTTAATTCTCCAACTTAAAAAAGATAGTTTAAAAGGGATAGAATTGAGCCAAATCTTGCTGAGAAAACCATTGTTTGCTTGCGTATTCTAATAGAATGCCATGTAGTTTTGCTGGACAAAAAGGCCATCTTCTGAAATATTCCATAAGGGAAAATAATTTAGATTCTGGTGTCCAATGTCCACACAAGTGATCTTACCAATAATATGATCAAGAATCATTGTTACAGCATGTTGATGTCCAGGTGCCATTAAGAATGAAATCATTAACAGAAATTTAAGCAGACTTTCCAATGCCTTGAACAATTCTAGCTAAAGCCCCGGCCCCTCACCAGTCCAATTGTCCCACAAAACATTAGAGTTAACAGATAATATTTTCTAGATAATGTTAGGCAATTTCTTTCTCCTGGTCTTCATCAAGCTCTTCATACCGTAAGATTCTGAGGAGTTAGCGATTTTGGACACTCGGTGAGACCTTTTGCACTATTTGGAATTAAGAAAGGTTGCACAGAGTGAAGAACTAGTTCTAAACATCCACCACCTTTTGATATTGAGAAATTCAGTAATGTCATACATATTTCTAATTTCTGTACCACCTTCATCCTTGGGATAGCAAAGAATTTTTCAAGAGCTCCAATGGTAGTTCTTGTTTCCCTCAAAAGAGCCCCAACAGAAATTAGAGAAGTTTTTTTCAATAAGATTGATAGTACCTTTAGGGGGGTTTAAAATAGACATAGTGTAAATGAGAATTGATTGGAAGACATGTTTGATAAGAATAAGTTTGCCCCCATAATATAACATTTTACCTTGCCAACCACTGGACCTTTTGATAATTTTGGATAATAGGCCATCAAACAAACTGATTATTTCCCTTCCCTGATAGATAGGGCAGTCAAGATAATTGAAAGGAAAATCTTTATCTATGAAGCCAGAGACCTGCATGATTCCATTGATCCTGTTAGCAGAAGCGTTTGCGGCACTGATGAAATAACTCTTATTGTCATCCTCTTTCTGCCTTAAATCCTTTTTATACATTCTAATAGTCTTTTTTTTATCAATTTAATAGACATATTATCCCCTTCACTGAAGATCACAATAACATATGTGTATGTCAGAGGATTAATGACAGGTCCCGTATGGTTCATACTGAATGGTGTGAAGCCATCCATAGAGGTCAAGCTGTTAAGAGATCTGGAAAGCACTTCTACTCCAATGATAAAAAGTAAAGGAGATAGGGGGTCTCCTTGTTTGAGTTGAGACCTTGAGTGGAGGTGAAAAAACCTTCCCTGGAGTCATTGATGATGATAGAACACTAGACATCTCTCACTAGCCTATAGATAATATCAATCAATTTTTTATTAAAACCAAATTTCATCATGGTAGCACAATGAAAATTCCAAGACATTCTGTAGTATGCTTTAGCCATATCTAATTTGATAATGATATTACCTCATTTGTTGAATTGTCTGTCGTTGTGGACAATTTTCTAGGCCAGAAGAGAAGTTCCAGTAATCATTCTCCCTCTAACAAAGCCACTTTGATTTTCAGATATAATTTTAACATGGGATTCAATCTTCTAGCCAAGATTTTTTAAATGATCTTATTAGAAAAATTGCTCAAATTGATAGGCCTAAGCTAAAAAGAATTGTAGGTGATTCCACTTTGGGGATGAGAACGAAGCAAGTGTGAGAATAGAATTTGGTCATGTTCTTCCCATTGAAAAACTCCTGGACTTTAAAAATCCTCTTTGATGATATTCTAACATATTTGGTAGAATATTCTACTAAATCATCCTAACTTGCTGAACTGGAAGTGATTATGCTAAAGACAATATCCCTCATTTCCTTATACTCTGGAATAGCAGTAAGAATGATGTTGTTCTCCTTTATGATGTATTTGGGAATGTATTTAAGAATATCCTGATCCTTGAATTTGTGATTGATATTGAAAAGTTGTTTAAAATGATGAATATCTGCTTTGTCAATCTTGTCATCTTCTTGAACCCATTTGTCTCTATGATCCTTGATCCTAAGCAATTGCAACCTCCTCTTTCTCTCTTTGATAACACCGTGGAGTACTTAGTGTTGGGATATCCTTCCTCAAACCAATTAATCTTGGCCTTTTGTTTTAAGATTGAATCTTGCATTCCTAACCATCTAATACACTCTTCTTGGCCTTTGTTAATAGCTTCTTTTGATCGGTCATTGTTGGTAAGGGTGTACTGTTCTTCTAGATCATGCATTTTGGTTTCCTACATCTTGACATGATAAAAAGCATTCCCTACCTCATCTCTAGACCATTGAGTCAATCTCTTACTAAGCAGCTTTAGCTATTTGTGAAGCTTTCATATATGATTGCTAGTAATGTGAGTAGTCCACGGTTGTTCTACCAAGTTCATGAAGGATGGTTGGTCTGTCCAGAAGTTTAAAAACTTGAAATACTTGATCCCCTTATGATGATCATTACAAATTCTAACCAGAAGTAGTCTATGATCTGACCCAGTTCTTGGAAGGTGCTTCACCATATTTTTTGTATAAAGTTGGGATATTGATCATTGATGAATACCCTATATAATCTTATTCATATATTTTCTTAGGTTCTTAATTATTGCACCGAGTATATTTTGGACCAACAAAGCCTAAATTCAAAACTGCACAGTTAGCCATATAGGTACAAAAATCAAAACTTTTGTACATTCTATGAGGTTTGACCTTTTTTTCTCATCAAGGTCAAGGATGCCATTAGAGTCACCTCCAATACACCAAGAACCACTAATCTGGTTATGGATGCTCTAAAGGCTACTCCACAACTCTTTCCTTTCCACTAAAGTATAATTAGCATAAATAGTAGTAATATAGAGATCAATATTAGTATTACCTTGGTGAACTATAATAGTAATTTGTTGATCATCATTTTTCATGATACTGGTATGAAAATTTCCTATCCACATAAGACAAATCTTGCCATTTGTATTGGAAATGCAGTGTTGTAATCCCAGGATTCATGTACCTATCAATGTTGGTCATATTGATGAAAGGTTCAAGAATCGCCACAAAATCCACCTTATTGATGTTCATAAGCTTTTTTTAGTCGTTGAATGGCCTTTCTTGAGTCTACTCCTCTAATATTCCAAAAAATAGCACTGATCATGGACATATTGTAGGGGAAGGTTAGTTTTTCCTCCTTCCATCAGAAGGAGTTTGGTTCTTTTCTTTGGATTTTTTCCCTTTGTTTTTGTTTATGCCTCTCCCTTTTTTGATAGTTGCAAAACCTTTATTGTCGTCTTGCCTTTCCTGTTCAGTTTGCAATTGATTATCCGGAATGACAAATGTGACTCTATTTGGAGAAGTTACTTCTATTTGATGATCATGCTCCTACCATTCCTAAACTTTCTTCTTTTGCTCCTGATTTGGAGCACAATTTAAAGTCACTACCAAGTCAATTCCTGGCATGGCCTCGATATCAGAAGGTACATTGGATGAGGTCTATCTTTCTTTTGGTAGTTGTTTAATTTCTGCTTACCTTTAGCTTCTTCATATCTCCTGGCTTCTTGAATATTTGTGGATTCTTGCACTATTTCATCTGTTTTTTCTAAATTTTTCTCCTCACTGTCAATGCTTTATGTATTGAGATTGTTGCTTTTAAAATCCTTTTTGGTAGTATTCTGATCCATATCTTTATCTTTCTTCTCCCTCGATTATGTAATAACATCATTATTTTGTTCTTGTTCTTGTTGTGGTTCTAAATCCACGATCCTATTTTCTTTTTCCCTCCTTTAACTTATCAACAGACTGATTGAGCATTGGTTTGAAAGTCACTTGGGGCTTCTTCTTAGGTAAGCTCTTTTACTTTCTAGTCTTGCTTTTATTGGAGTTTCTCATCTTGATAGTCTTCTCCTTTTGCTCTATTTGTTACCTCTTTCATTCATCTCTTCATTTGACATGTTCATCACATGTTCACTTCGACTGTTTTGATTTGTAGTATGGACCAGCTCTCCACTGTTGCTGATGTCTAAATTATTGATATTCTGCCCTGCCTCTTTGGTGTCATTGTCCTCTTTTGCCTATTTGGCTTATTTTGCCTTTTGTTTGTTTAGTATTTCAATTCCTTCTGTCATATCAATGTCTTCTTTTTCTTTCCCTTTTTTGGTTTTTTCTTCTATAGTTTCTGCTTATTTTTTCCTTTTTAATACCCGATAGTTGATCATGATGTGCCCAAGTTTTTTTTACAAAACTTACAGTATTTAGGTATGCCTTCATACTCTAAGTTCTGGACAAAACATGTCTGTGGAGAATTTTCATAGATATTTCCAACATAGACTGATTCTGGTTGAGTCTTTAGAAGAACTATCTCAATTCTAACCTTTGCAATATTGGGTCTAATTTTTCCCCTAGTAGCCGGGTCCATTTCAAGAGGAGTGCCAATTGCGCTCACCACTTGCTTGACATAATGCCACGTGTGCGTGTGAAACGAAAGGTCGGGAAGGAGGACCCATACCAGAGCAATCAGAAGATCTTCTTTAGGTTTAAAGTCAGGTGGCCATTTTGCAAATTTGTTGCCCTTCAATCTCAATTACCCACCAATATGTAAAGACTCGACTGGTCATTTTGAGTATTTGCATTCCGTTTGATGGTTCGATAGCATGAGTAACTTTGTGTGATGTATCATGACTTGCGGGAATCATCAGTTTTAGTTTTTGGGTTATTCAAAATTTATTTTCAAGAATGATTCTCATTTTAGAAGCTTTATGTTGGAAGAGTTGACCAAGTTTGACTTTTCTGTATTTGATCTTGGATTGGAATTTTGATGATTCCATTTCGGATAGTGGTTTTGGACTTTGGCATTTGCCCATATTTGTATTTGGATGTTCCTAGAAGGTTTCGGCAGTATTTGGCCAATGTCGGCAATTTAAAGTTTTGGAAAGTTTATAAGTTTGAATGGGAGTTTACTTTAATGATATCGGGTTCGAATTGTGGTTTCGGGAGTTGAAATAGGCTTATTATGTCATTTGAAACACGTATGCAAAATTTGAGGTCATTCCGAGTTGATTTGAAATGTTTCGACATGAGTTTTGGAAGTTGAAATTTCAAAAGTTCATCAAGTTGGATTTGAGGTGCGATTCGTGATTTTGATGTTTTTATATGTGATTTCAGGGCTCGGGTAGGTCTATGATATGTTTTGAAACTTGTTGGTATATTCGGGCGGGGTCCTAGGAGCTTAGGTGAGTTTCAGACGTGTTTCAGACAATGTTTCCTTCATGTGTGGTTGTTGGTTGATGTTGGTACTGGTGTTGCGCACTTGCGGTTGGTTTTATGCGGGTACGGTGGTAACAAAAGCAAGGTCATGGATGCACATGCGAAGAAGGCTGGAGATAGGTTGTGTCCACAAATGCGGTATAGGGGACACATCTACGAAGGCAGATGCGGTTGTTTGGCGCAGAAGCGAAAGGCTAGGCTGGGGAGAAC
This sequence comes from Nicotiana tabacum, assembly GCF_000715075.1. NCBI lineage: Eukaryota > Viridiplantae > Streptophyta > Magnoliopsida > Solanales > Solanaceae > Nicotiana > Nicotiana tabacum. The sequence goes on along the minus strand of NC_134102.1, from coordinate 75,101,261 downwards.
ATCATAGATGCAGAATGTGAAGCGCACCTGTAGAAGCGTAGAAACGGGGGGTGGTGGGCAGGAGCGAAAGGGCATCATGGTTGGGTTTTTCGCAGAATCGAGAAAGCCTCGCACCTGCGATGTTGCAGAAGCAGAACTTGGTCCGAAGGTGCGAGAGGTCGGGCATTAAGTGATTTTCTACAGAAGCAAAGCTTCTGTCGCAGAAGTAACGCCGCAGAAGTGGATACTGGTTTGCAGATACGAAAGTGTCTGGGCGGGTTCCATAAATTTCAAGGGTTTGTTCATTTATTCACATTTTGAGTTGGGAAGCTCGATTTTGGGCGATTTTGGAGAGGAGTTTCACCACATGGATTGGGGTAAGTACTTTTGACTCGGTTTTGATTATATTCCATGATTCCATATTCCATTTTGGCATTTTATTGATGATTTCAAAAGAGAAATTGGCCGGTTTTGTCAAACAATTGCTAAATTTAATATTTGATATTTGAACATTGATTCGGAGTCGGGTTTGAGTGAAATTAGTGTGGTTGGACTCATATTCAAATGGGTTGTTAGAATTGCTGTCATTTCATTGATTTCATTGGTATTTTGTACTCAGTCATATTCATGCATTCTTATCATATCTTAGTCTCATTTGTTATTTATTGATATATCATATCATTATTGTCGGGCTAGTTTCATGACATTGTGAGCCCGTGAGTAAGACTGGAGAGATTGATGATTGAGTGAGGCTGGGGGCCTATTTGTGAGGATATTGATACTATAGCACGTGAGTTGCCCGTGCTGCACGTGAGTTGTCCGTGTGGATCCAGATATTGATATTATAACATGTGAGTTGTCCGTGCAGCACGTGAGTTGTCCGTGCGGATTATAGCGCTCGGGCTGAAGAAGCCTCTCCGGAGTCTGTACATACCCAGTGAGCGTGGTTGATTATATTGAGGGATGGATCTTCCCTGGACATGGATCTTGTCCAAAGCATTTATATACCTGGAGATGGATCTTCTCCATGGGGCCGGATTGGCCTTCCTCGGTACTGAGTGACTGATGGTCAGTGATGTATATATTCCGAGATAGATCTTCCATGGGCCGTATGGGCCATATACAGTACCGAGTGGTTGAGCATGATGAGTGGATAGTGTGAGACAGTGAGATTGAGTACTGTGAGAGTGTGAGTACATGAATCATCTTTGAGATACATGACATTGGCATGCACACATGACATACAGGCATAGAGATGCATTTTTTCTCATGTTGTACGGTATCACGTCATTCATGACTTTTTGCACACATTGATATATGGGCATAGAGAGGTATTTCACACTTGTTATCTGGAAAGAAAATGAAACATCTTATTTATTGTGGAAAGGATATTTGGAAAAATTACAGTTTTCAAACTTACTCGTATTTTTGGCATTTTTGGTAAAAGATTTGTGTTTTCACTGAGATACTTGAAAAGCATCACTATTTCCTGAAACTGTGAACGAGCTGAGCATTTTTACTTCTCAGATACCTCTTTAAACCTAAGGTTAGGTTTGTTACTTACTGAGTACATGGGGTGGGTTGTACTCGTACTAAACTTTTGCACCTTGTGTGTAGATGTTGGTTGTTGTTGTTGTTACTGTGTTCGATGGGAGCTGGATTGAAGATGCACTTGCATCCCAATTGTAGCTGTCTGTTGTTCATGGTAGCTTTAGATCCATAAAACTCTGTTTATGTACTTTTCAAACAGACTATGTATTTATTTCATTTAAGCTTTGTAAACTCTATTCTTATAAGCTTATGGTTTGTACTACCAGTCCTTGGGAAATGTATAAGATTCGGATATTTCTTTACTTAATCGCTTTATTAATTAGTATTAGAACTAGTTAGTGGTTAATTGGCTTACCTAGCGGGTTGGGTTAGGTGCCATCACGACTTGTGGATTTAGAGTCGTGACAAGGTGGTATCAGAGCTCTAGGTTCATAGCTTATACAAGTCATGAGCAAATGTCTAGTAGAGTCTTGCAGATCGGTATTTCCCATCTTTCTTTCCTTATCGTGCGGCATTGATTCAGCTTGATGCGTAACTCTTTGAATTTCTTCCATGCATTCGTATGCGCACATGGGCGCTCGGTATATGTTGTGCATTCGCTGGCTTGTGATTCTATGAACGGGGTGCAAGATGTGATTTCAGTATGCTGATGATAGGCCAGTCTGGAGGACTTGAAGTTGGGTTTTGACTGTTGCTTGAGAACAGAGATGTTGATTGTGTGAGCATGTGCTTTTGGATATATATGCCTGGTAGTGTCCCTATTAGTAGAATTTGTGGCTGGATAGAACGTGATGAGTATGATGTGACTGCGAGATGTGTTCATTTGGTTTGTATGTGACGAGAAGAGTTTACTTGAGATGTAGCAAGAACTATTGGGTGTTTGATTTCTATTTTGATTTAGCATATGGCCTCAGGTTATGGGCGTGTTGAAGGACCTTTCATGATGTTTAGTTGTGGAGTGTAGTAGATTTCATGTCGTGTCATGAGTTCAGACTCAGGAAGTTTAAGTGATTGCGTAATAGTTATGACTATGGAAGAGTATAGAGAGATATCAGCTTGAGGCAAAGCAGGTGGGTTATAACACGCGAGGTAATCTACGGATGTGTGATTTTATGATGTTATGTGGAGGCTTTCTTTTCTACCAGTGGGTTATATTTGTGTGATTTGAGGTATTACATGGTTTGTGTTCCATGAGCTTATGAAGGATTTAGTTTAATCCTTTTGCGGCATTATGCTTGTATGGGGGTGGCTATTGTAAGTTGTTAGATGCTTTATTCCTTGGCTTTGAGCCAAGTGGGGGAGTTTCCTAGTGATAAGTTGATTGCACGGCTATGTGTTATATTGGTTTCGGTTTGAGATATACTGGTGAATCAGCTATGACTGCAGGGATTGAGATTGAGGATGACTCGAATAAGGGGATTTCCAGATACGGGTTGTATTAAACTCTATGGGTATATGGGAATTATAGAATGATTGAGTGGTTAGTCGTGAAAGATGTAGTGTGCATGGAGTAGGAATTTGCTTGGTCGCGTTAAGGTGGGGTTACTCCTTTGGGTGTCCTCGTGCCAATAGGGCACCAGTCGTTTGGACTGTTTGGGGCAGTGCAATTGAGATTTGAGCAGAGTGGATGACTCTCGAGAATGGTTCTAATGGATTCAAAAATTATATGTAGCGATTTTGGGATTTTTGAGATTGGTATATGGCTAGAAACTGAGAATTACATTGGACGGTATCGAGACTTGTGGCATTTTTATATCATTATGGATTATGCATTTCAGTATCAAAAAGGTGAAGTAAAAAGTTTTAGGTTCACACAAGGTCTCTTTAGAGTGGGTGTCGCGGTTGTGGTGCTTTGGGGTGCTTAAGAGAGAAGTCAACGGCTTATGGGCCTTAGGGCATTGTGGTTTTATACTAGAGTCTCTTGTGTGGTGAATTTTGGCTAAGGATCGTGGTGTTCAAGCAAGGAGAAGTATCAATTTGAAGGCAATTTGGAAGGGACTTGGAGAAATAAGACAGGTGGTAGTAGGTTGGATCAGCACAGTAATGGATATAATCGGTTCTTTGGATCTTATGACGTGGCTAGTCTCTACAGGTGTTTCATGGCAATGCTCTTGGGTTTTAGCAACCTGCGTGGCTGGGTTGAGTTGGAGAGATTTGGTTCAGATAGCTTGGTTATGTGCAAATGGGTTTCGAAGAGTTCTCAATGGTTTTTTACCAAGGTTCAAGGGGTATATTTCCTGCTGGAGCGAGGAGCATGTGGTGTATAGTGAATTTCTCCTAGATGAAATCAAATGGAAGGTCCTTGGCTAATTGAGTATGTAGTTTCTTCTGACTCGGAGTGGACTATGAAGTTCTCGTATTTTCATATGATGGCATGGTAGATGCGGTATGTTGTGTGGGATTGAGATTTGCATGTGCAAGGTCACAGTTCAATTTTGAAGGGAAGGACATAAATTCGTAGACAGCATGGACGGTTTCAGATGACTAGGTAAATGATATTACTAATCGGTCTGGCTTGATGAGAGTATACATTTCAGAAGGGGCAATATGTTTTGATTATGGATACTTCATTGGTACTGCGGCACTCTCCTGGTTGATCGACTACTGATATTCAAATTTTGTTATGTGGCATGGAAGAATTTTAGAAGTATTTCTCATGTAATGATTGTGTATAAGAGATGTGTTAGACATTCTGGCAGTGTAGTTGGGATCAGATATGGTGATTTGTGTGTTCTATGGATTTGGAGACTGGGAGTTCTCAAGAGCAGGTTGTTTCCATGGTTGTGGACTGTGAAGTCATGGCCAAAGCTAGCTAGACGATAGTATGTGTTATGATTCAATCATTGTGGGCTTTCGGAGGGTTATTTATCCATGTGTGGGTGCCCAAAATTGATTTGGGAGTCCATTGGTAGGCCCAGTTAGAATGTGTATTCTACCCCGAGTCGGATTGGTTAGCTCTATACTGCTATTGTTGAGGGATGTGACATTCGGTTGTTGTCGAGCTTATTCGTGTTTTGATATGTTATGTGAGTTACTCTTCTATGCTACGAGGGGTTGTGATTCGTTGGTTGTATGCACCCATGGTGCATTTCTATTGGGGCCTTATAGCGAAAATTATGTGAGATGGGTATTTGGGTGATGCATGAGTGGTTGCGCATTGGTTATGTTCTTTCGGGTTTGTGTGGTATTGTGTCATTTGCTTCTCCATGTTATGGTAATGCACTTCGAGTACTTTATGCCGGATTTGCACGTGGTTATTGATTTTGAGCATGGTGGCTGAGGTATTTCATATGGATCAGTGTTTCGATGGGGTCGCACATTGTGGCAGAGTTATGTTGAGATATGATCCTTGTGTTAGATTCATGTGTAATGGCTCTACGGTCTGTGATAGGTTCTTAGCATTGCATTGTGGTGGTACCCGTTCAGCTTGCAGAACGGTTCTCTTGTTTGAATTATTTTCGTGATTGAGAACATCTGGAATGTTACTTATTAGTGGACGGATTGCATGGGTTGTGGCTTTAGATAGTATTGGTGTGGCAAATCAGTAGAGTAGCTGGTATTTGATAAGATGAAGTCGTCGGATCTAGGATGGGTGCTATCAGATTTGATTGTGGTATATTTGGAAGGATAATATCAAAAGTCGGCCTAGAAATTTGCTATGGTTCTTGTCAAAGGAGAGGGAGCTCCAAGACTGGTGGATCTAATGAATGGTTACGATTTTCTGCATGTTTCTTTCATCATCGGTAGTGTACAAACGTTTTAGAATGGAGTCTTGTTTAATATGAGGTTTATTACCGGCATTGGGTTGTTTTGAGCAGCTACTGGGATTGGAAATCATTGTTATGAGTATTTGCGGTATATCATGTGATTACATCTTGGGTTATGGATATTGCTTGATACAACTTGTTCAGACTTATACAGAGTGTCGATGCGAGATTCTGATCTTATAGAAAGTTCTGGATGTTGGGAATTAGATTTTAAGGCTTATGGGATAGGGTGACGTGAGATCAGCCTCGGGTATGTGCATGGTACGGTTACACGACGATTTGATGGCTTTTGGAACAACTCTTGGCACGTTCGAGGATGAAGGTATGTTTAAGTGGGGGAGGATGTAATGACCCGACCGATCATTTTGGGCATTTACACTTCGCTCGGTTGTTTGAGGGTATGAGTAGCTCCATATGATGTATTATGACTTATGTGAATCATCGATTTTGGTTTTCAGGTTATTCGGAATTTGATTTGAAGAATGATTCTCAACTAGGGAGCTTTAAATTTGAAAGAGTTGATCAAGTTTGATTTTTTAACAGTTGACCTCTTATTTGAATTTTGATGGTTCCGGTAGGTCCGTTGGGTGATTTTGGACTTAAGAGCTCGTCCGGATTGTGATTTGGAGGTCCGTAGTGGAATTTGGCTTGAAATGGCGAAAGTTGGATTTTTTGAAAGTTTGACCAGGAGTGGACTTTTTGATATCGGGGTCGAATTTCGATTTCGGAAGTTGGAGCATGTCTGTAACGTCGAATGTGACTTGTGTGCAAAATTTGAGTTCAATCGGACAGTTTCGGCATCGGTTTTGAAAGTTTGAAGTTCAAAGTTCATAGATTTCGATTTGAGGTGTGATTCGTCTTTTTGATGTTCTTATGTGTGTTTTGAGGCCTCGAGCAGGTCTGTATTGGATTGTAAGACTTGTTGGTATGTTTGGTTGAGGTCCCAGGGGGGCTCGGGTTGATTTCGGGTGGTTAACAAACTCGGAATATGATTTGAGAAGTTGCTGAAGTGTGAGAGCTGCTGGTGTGACCGCACCTGCGGAGAGGGGACCGCAGATGCGATGCCGCACGTGCAATAGGTTGAGCACAGATGCGGAAAGGGTGGAGACCAGCAGGGGTTGCAGGCGCGATGGTTTCTCCGCACCTGCGATAGTGCAAATGCGGACTATGGGTCGTAGGAGCGGAGGCAGCCGTAGTTAGTCATTTTCGCAGGTGCGCCCAGATTATTTGCACCAGTGGGCGCACAGGTGAGAGCCCAGGCTCCGCAGGTACGGAAGTGCCTGGACAGAACCTATATCACCAGGGTCCGAGATTTTTGGCTTCATTTCATCATTTTAAGCTCGGATTTTAGAGATTTTAAGAGGGCTTTTCAAGTGGAATTCTTGAGGTAAGTTCCTTGTCTTCACTTTCTTCAATAATTATGTTTCCCTACTGATTTCCCACCTAGATAGTGTGTTTTTTAGGTATAAATTGGGGATTTGAGGCTAGAGACTTGGAGAGTTAGTTTTGAGTATTTGAACGACCAATTGGTGTCGGATTTTGATGAATTTGGTATTGTTGGGCTCGTGAGTGAATGAGCTTTTGGATTTTGTGACATTTGTCGGATTTCGAGATGTGGGCCAGGTTTGGACTGATTTCGGATTTTGGCTATAATTTTGTATTTTTCTTGTGGAATTAATTCATTTAGCCTATACGGATTGTATTGAACTGCTTGTGGCTAGATTCAGGACGTTTGGAGACGGATTTGAGAGGAAAGGGCATTTTGGAGTAGAATTTAGCTCGGATTGAGGTAAGTAACTCTTTTAAACTTAGTGCTGAGGATATGAAACCCTAAAATACGTGTTATGTGATTGGTATTGAGGTAACGCACATGCTAAGTGACGGGCGTGTGGGCGTGCACCAAGTGAATTGGGACTCTGTTGTTTCCATGGCACTGTATAGTAGTCCTATTTTGTTATTATCCGTGTTTTCACCATGCGATAAAGTAAATGAGTTGTCAATCATGCTAGATATCATGTTTAGGCTTTATGCCGATACTGTTGGGACCCATAGTGGTCGTTTCTTGCTGTCATTTCATTGATTTCATTGGTATTTTGTACTCAGTCATATTCATGCATTCTTATCATATGTCAGTCTCAGTTGTTATTTATTGATACATCATATCATTGTTGTCGGGCTAGTTTCATGACATTGTGAGCCCGTGAGTGAGACTGGAAAGATTGATGACTGAGTGAGGCCGGGGGCCTGCTTGTGAGGATATTGATACTATAGCACATGAGTTGTCTGTGCAGCACATGAGTTGTCTGTGCGGATCCAGATATTGATATTATAACATGTGAGTTGTCCATACGGATTATAACACTTGGGCTGTTGAAGCCCCTCCGGAGTCTGTACACCCCCAGTAAGCGTGGTTGATTATATTGAGGGATGGATCTTCCCTGGACATGGATCTTGTCTGAAGCATTTATATACCTGGTGATGGATCTTCTCCATGGGGCCGGATTGGCCTTCCTCGGTACTGAGTGACTGATGGTCAGTGATGTATATATTCTGGGATGGATCTTCCCTGGGCCGTATTGGGCCATATATAGTACCGAGTGGTTGAGCATGATGAGTGGAAAGTGTGAGACAGTGAGATTGAGTACTGTGACAGTGTGAGTACATGATTCATCTCTGAGATACATGGTATTGGCATGCACACATGACATATAGGCATAGAGATGCATTTTTCCTCATGTTGTACAGTATCATGTCATCCATGACTTTTTACACACATTGATATGCGGGCATAGAGAGGTATTTCACACTTGTTATCTGGAAAGAAAATGAAACATCTTATTAATTGTGGAAAGGATATTTGAAAAAATTACAGTTTTCAAACTTACTCGTATTTTTGGCATTTTCGGTAAAAGATTTGGGTTTTCACTAAGATACTTAAAAAGCATGACTATTTTCTGAAACTGTGAACGAGCTGAGCATTTTTACTTTTGAGATACCACTTTATACTTGTATTATGCTGTTATGAAAAATTGTGGGATATTGGTATTGGACCTGACCTCGTGTTAGCTCGTCCCTGCTTTCAACCTAAGGTTAGGTTTGTTATTTAATGAGTACATGGGGCCGATTGTACTCGTACTACACTCCTGCACTTTGCGTGCAGATGTTGGCTGTTGTTGTTGCTGTGTTCGATGGGAGCTAGATTGAAGATGTACCTGCTTCCCGGTTGTAGCTGCCCCTTGTTCGTGGTAGATTTAGATCCATAAAACTCTATTTATGTACTTTTCAAACAGACTATGTATTTATTTTATTTCAGCTTTGTAAACTCTATTCTTAGAAGCTCATGATTTGTACTACCAGTCCTTGGGAAATGTATAAGATTCAGATATTTCTTTACTTTATCGCTTTATTAATTGTTATTGGAACTGGTTAGTGGTTAATTGGCTTACCTAGCGGGTTAGGTTAGGTGACATCATGACTTGTGGATTTAGGGTCGTGACAAGACTTTTGCGGTGTGCAACCCGATCCCACCGTATAACACAATCCTCCCTTATTCCACCGTAATAATATCAACAATAATAAATAAATAAATATATGTTGCGGCGTGTAACCCGATTCCACCATATAATCAGAATCAGTATCATAATTCACCATTATTTCACCGCATCAATCCACCCTTATTCCACATGTTGCGGCGCGCAATCCGATCCCACCGTAATAATATAAATTCTCACTTATTTCGCCATATCATTCCAACTTTATCTCACCTGTTGCGGCGTGCAATTCGATCCCACCGTACAGTATGAATAATTCAGTTAGTGCATTTAATTTAATAATTTAAATCACAAGAGCCCTATACGAGCAATAGATATGAAGCAGAAACAGAAAGGAAATCTCGTCTCAAGTTGTGAATCCACTATAATGAATACTAAACAGCAAGACAATTCAATAAATGACAACTAAGGTGATAGGTTACAAGTACCTTGCTTTAAGTTTTGATGATCTAACAAACTTACTGTCAAGAACCAGATAAGGAACCAGTTACATATCTTCAAGACCTTAAGTTCGAAAGGTTCCAGCTTGGAATATGCTTCGACTCTTCAGAGTCAGAGGAACAACAGATGGAATAGATAACTATCGTTTCCCGAGGAAACTGTACAAGTTAACTGCCCCAGCTGTAAAGTTGCTACCTGCACATGCTACGGTGTAGAAATAGTGTAGCAGTCAACTTTATGGGGAGTGTCTTTTACCTACCTTGCTTACATTATCTTAGTGATGTCACAAATGCATTATTAACATCATGGAAGGAAAAAGAAATCACTTGTTCACTTAGAGAAATCATCGAAGCTCTTACACGGTCATTGGTTATCAAGTAATCAATTCTCAAGTGCATCAAGAACAAAGAACAGCAATACTACGGACCAGTTCCCCATAACAAGTCATTGTATGTCCTTAGTTGAGTTGTAACTTTGTAATAGTTCTTCAATTGTAATTCCTACTTAGCTTGTTTAGAAGTATTCTGTAGGAAACCCTTTGTAAACCTTAAACCTTTGTGTTTGAGTCATGGCTAGAGTTAGTCGAGTTGCAAAGTCTTTATAATAGAGTTATTACAAAGTGGCTTGTAATAGAGTATTACAAGTTAGTGAGGGATTAAGAGATTAATTTCTAGGTTGCAGAGGTTGTAATCTAAAAGTTGCGCAGTAGTGAAGTTGAAATCCTACAAGGGTAGGTCATGGTTTTTAATTCCGTTGAGCTGGGAATTTTTCACGTAAAAATCCTCTTGTCATCTACTTACTGCAGTGTGCGTGTATTCTAGTGGAACTGATAGAGAACCTGGTTCTCTATTGAATTTTGGGGACCCTTATACTCTATCAATTGGTATTAGAGCAGGTTCTTTCTATCAGGTTAACACCTAGAAAGGATCCTCATGGCTGCTCCTCCAAACTTCGAAGAAGGCCAGTCTACTTACAGACCACCTAGGTTCAATGGACAGTATTACAGATGGTGGAAAACTAGGATGCACGACTTCATCATGGCTGAAGATTCTGAGCTATGTGATGTCATATGTGACGGACACTTTGTTCCCACCAAGAATCTTGGCAACCCAGCTGTAGCCACTCCCAAGACGAGGTAGGAATTCAATGATGTTGATCGAAAGGCCATAGAAAAGAACTTTCGTGCAAAGAAAATTCTTCTTTATGGCATTGGTCCCAATGAATATAAGAGGATATCGGTATGCCAATCAGCAAAAGAAATCTGGGAGGCTCTTCAGACAGCTCACGAAGGAACAACACAAGTTAAGCAATCCAAGATCGACATGCTCACAGCTGAATACGAGCTCTTCAGGATGAAAGATGATGAATCCATGCAAGATATGCACACTAGCTTCACCTCCATCATTAATGAGCTTCACTCTCTTGGTGAAACTATTCCAAGAAACAAGCTTGTCAAGAAAATCCTTAGTATTCTACCTAGTTCTTGCAAAAGCAAAGTGAGCGCCATTACAGAGACGAAGGACTTGCAGACACTGACCATAGATGAACTTGTTGGCAATCTGAAAACATAAGAAGAAGAAGAAGAAGAAGAAGAAGAAGAAGAAGAAGAAGGACAATGAAAGAAGAGAACCTAAAAGGGAGAAGAACCTTGTCCTCAAGACAAACATCAATGATTCAAGTGGTGAGGATGGTGATATGGCTTACCTGACAAGAAGATTCCAGAAGATGGTTCGCAAGAATGGAGGCTTTCCAAAAAGGGGAAGTTCTAGCAAGCCAAAATATTATGACCTCTATCATAAATGTGGCAAGCCAGGACACTTCATCAAGGAGTACCCTCTCTTAAAGCAAGATCAGTACAAAAACAACTTTAACAAAGCAGCCAAGAGGAACCCGGTTCCTGATAAATGCTTCAAGAGAAAGAATGTCGCTGACAATGTTGTAAAGCAAGCTCTTGCTGCATGGGGAGACTCCTCCAGCAAATCTGAAGAAGAAAATGATCATGGTGATAGTTCAATGATGGCAGTGGAAAGTGAAGCAACTGAGTATGACTCAATATTTGCCTTGATGGCTCAGTCTGATGATGATGAAGATGACGACGATGATGAAGTAGATTTTCTGGATATTCAGAGAAATCTGAAATCTTACTCTCCTAAAAAACTCATGTCTTTGGCAAATGTGTTAATTGATGCTTATCACAGTCTTATAAATGATAAAGATGCTTTAACTGTAGAGCTAGGAGAAGCAGAACAAACTAGAAATAACTTAGCAATTGTTGTTGTTGATTTAAAGGAAACAATTGAGAACCTGAAGAAAGAGAAGTATGCCTTAGATGAAAAAATGGCAAATATAGAACATGAAAGAGATGATCTAATGGTCGCTGCGGTAGACCTAAAAGAGACCTTTGAGTGTGTAAGAAAGGAAAAAGAAGTCTTAGCTGAGAGAGTTGCTAACATTGAGCATGAGAGAGATGACCTATTATTGGTGGTAGTGTAATTGAAGGAAACAATTGGGGAACCTAAAAAAGAGAGTATGCCTGAAAATTCTCAAAAGGAAAAGGAAGTTGCAAGCGAGTCACACATTAAGCTTGAAAGTGAGTTAAATTTAGTGAAGTCTAGTCTGTGTGCCGAGCTTGAGAGAAATAAACAACTTCATGAAGAACTAGGAAGAGTGAAGAGTGATCTTGAAAAATCACTCAAGTGGACCTGGTCCTCTAATGCTATCACTGCCATGTACACCAACAATGGGGGAAACGGGCAGGGGATTGGTTTCTAAAGGAAAAACTTCCCTACAACCCTCATAGCAAGTACGTTATTGTACCTGATAATTGGCTCTGCACTCACTATGGCAACACAGGGCACTTTAAAAAAAACTGCAAGGCCAGATTTCAGTCACAACAGAAAAACAAAGTTTTTGAAAAAGTAACTACTGGTAGAGAACCTAGTCCCTTATATGAAAAACGCATGATTCTTGCTAGGACCAGAAGATGCCTCATTCACCCCTTTCCTTATTACAAGGGACCCAAACTCGTTTGGGTTCCTAAGTCTAACCCCTGATTTTCTTGTGCAGGGAACAGTGAAAGGAAGCAGACTACAATAGTACATGGATAGTGGCTGCTCAAAGCACATGACCGGAAGTACAAATGATTTCCTTTCACTTAAATCCCTGCAAGGAGGGAGTGTATCCTTTGGAAATGGCAAGAAAGGATACATTCTAGGAGTTGGAAGGATTGGGAAGTCTCTCTCACACTCAATCGAAAATGTGTACTACTTGAACGGGTTGAAATACAGCTTCCTAAGTGTTTCCCAGATCTGTGACAAGGGAAACAAGGTAGAATTTATGTCAAAAATATGTACAGTCACAAACCTAGTGACTAGTGAGGTGGTGCTAGTAGCAAAAAAATACAAAAATATCTATGTTGCTGATTTTAAGTCTCTGCAGAATGGTGATCTCAACTGTTTAAGTGATATTGATGATGATGCTGAATTATGGCATAGGAGGCTAGGTCATGCAAGCTTCACGTTGCTGAACAAATTGGTCAGGAAGGACCTGGTTCGTGGTCTGCCCAAGTCAAGTTTCAAGGATCACAAAGTGTGTGATGCATGTGTAAAAGGCAAGATAGTCAGATCCTCATTCAAGCCCAAAAAGGAAGTCAGTAACTCAAGGTCACTTGATCTTCTTCACATGGATCTATGTGGACCCATGAGGGTGGCAAGTAGGGGAGGAAAGAAATATATCTTCGTTATAGTTAACGATTACTCCAGATTCACCTAGACTCTGTTTCTTAGAACCAAGGATGAAACCTTTGAAGTGTTTGTTGCCTTCGTCAAAAGGATTCAAGTAAAGATGGGTAATAATGTAGCTTGCATCAGGTCTGATCATGGGACAGAGTTTGACAAGTCCAAATTTTGATCCGTTAACCATCTGAAACTCACCCGAGGCCCTCGGGACCTCAACCAAATACAACAAAAAGTCCTAAAACATCATACAAACTTAGTCAAAATCTCAAATCACATAAAACAACGCTAAAACCATGAATCATACCCCAATTCAAGCTTAATGAAACTTAAAAATTTCCAACTTCCACATTCGATGCCGAAACTAATCAAATCAATTCCGATTGACCTCAAACTTTGCATACAAGTCATAAATAATATAATGAAGCTAAGAAAATTTTCAGAACTAGATTCTGACCCCGATATAAAAAAGTCACCTCCCCGAACAAACTTCACAAAAATTCAACTTTCGCCATTTCAAGCCAAATTCCACTACAGACTTCCAAAAAAATTTCGGACACGGTCCTAAGTCGAAAATCACCATACGGAGCTATTGGAATCATCAAAACTCTATTCCGGGGTCGTTTACACATAAGTCGACATCCGGTCACTATTTCAACTTAAACTTTAAACCTTGGAACTAAGTATTCCAATTCATTCCAAAACCTCACCGGACCCAAACTAATCATCCTGGCAAGTGATATAACAACTGTAAAGTATAAATTGAGCAGTAAATGGGGGAACGGGGTTGTAATACTCAAAATGACCGATCGGATTGTTACATTCTCCCACTCTTAAACAAACGTTTGTCCTCGAATGGGTTTAGAATTATACCTGGAGTCTCAAATAGGTGTGGATATTTGCTCCACATCTCCCGCTCAGTCTCCCAAGTAGTTTCTCTGACTGGCTGGCCTTTCCACTACACTTTTACTGAAGTTATATTCTTTAATCTCAACTTTCAAACCTGCCGGTCTAAAATGGCCACCGGCTCCACATCATAAGTCAAATTACCATCCAACTACACTGCGCTGAAATCCAAAATATGAGATGGATCCCCGACATACTTCCGGAGCATAGATACATGAAACACTGGATGAACACTCGATAGACTAGGCCGCAATGCAAGTTCATAAGCCACCTCTCCAATCTTCTTAAGCACCTCAAACAGCCCAATATACCGAGGGCTCAACTTGCCCTTCTTCCCGAACCTCAACACACCTTTCATAGGTGAAATTTTGAGCAGAATCTTCTCCCTAACCATGTAAGCAACATCACGGACCTTCCGGTCGGCATAACTCTTTTGTATAGACTGCGCCATGTGAAGCCGCTCCTGAATCAATTTAACCTTCTCCAAATCATCCTGAACCAAATCAGTACCCAATAGCCTAGTCTCACCTGGCTCAAACTAACCCACCGGAGACCGACACCATCTCCCATATAAAGCCTCATACGAAGCCATCTGAATGCTCGATTGGTAGCTATTATTGTAAGAAAACTTTGCGAGTGGCATAAATTGATCCCAAGAACCCCCGAAAAATCTATAACACAAGCACGTAACATATCTTCCAATATCTTAATAGTGCGCTCGGACTGTCCGTCCGTCTGAGGGTGAAATGTTGTACTTAGTTGAACCTGTGTACCTACTTCTCGTTGTACTGCTCTTTAAAATTGTGATGTAAACTGCGTACCCCGGTCAGAGATGATAGATACTGGTACGCCATGAAGCCTAATAATCTCGCGAATGTAAACCCGAGCCAGCTGCTCCGAAGAGTAAGTAGTAACCATAGGAATGAAATGAGCTGACTTGGTCAACTGATCTACAATCACCCAAACAGCATCAAACTTTCTCAAAGTCCATGGGAGCCCAACAACGAAATCCATAGTGATTTTCTCCCATTTCCATTATGGAATCTCTAACCTCTGAAGCAATCCGCCTGGTCTCTGATGCTCATGCTTTACTTGTTGACAATTTAAACACCGAACTACAAACCTAACTATATTTTTCTTCATTTGCCTCCACCAATAGTGATGCCTCAAATCCTGATACATCTTTGCGGCACCTGGATGAATGGAGTACCACGAACTATGAGCCTCCTGGAGAATCAACTCATGCAAACCATCTACATTAGGCACACAAAGCCTACCTTGCATCCGTAATACACCATCATCCCCAATAGTGACTTCCTTGGCATCATCGTGCTGAATCGTGTCCTTAAGGACAAGTAGATGAGGGTCATCATACTGACTCTCTCTGATACGATCATAAAGAGAAGACTGAGAAACTACACAATCCAAAACTCGTCTCGGCTCAGAAATATCCAATCTAACAAACTGGATGGACAAGGCCAGGACATCCAAGGTTAAAGGCCTCTCTACTACTGGTAGATAGGCTAAGCTGCCCAAACTCTCCGCCTTATGACTCAAGGCATCGGCCACCACATTGGCCTTTCCGGGATGATAGAGAATGGTGATATCATAATCCTTAAGCAACTCCAACCACCTCTGCTGCCATAAATTAAGATCCTACTATTTAAACAGATGTTGTAGACTTCGGTGATCGGTATAAACCTCACAATAGACATCGTACAAATAATGCCGCCAAATCTTCAAGGCATGAACAATAACTGCTAACTCAAGGTTGTGGACTGGATAATTCTTCTCATGTATCTTTAACTGTCTGTACGCATAGGCAATCACCCACCGTCTTGCATCAGCACTGCACCAAGACCAATACGCGATGCATCACAATACACAGTATAAGACCTTGAACCTGTAGGCAACACCAATACTGGGGTTGTGGTCAAAGCTGTATTGAGCTTTTGAAAACTCTCCTCACATTCCTCGGTCCACCTGAACGGAGCACCCTTCTAGGTTAATTTGGTCATAGGTGCAGCAATAGTAGAGAAATCCTCTACAAATCGGCGATAATACCCTGTCAAGCCAAGAAAACTCCTGATCTCAGTAGCTGATGACTGTCTGGGCCAATTCTGCACTGCTTCAATTTTCTTCTGATCTACCTGGATCCCCTTGTTCATTACTACATGACCCAAAAATCTTACTGAATCAAGCCAGAATTCACACTTTGAAAATTTTGCGTAGAACTTCTTTCCTCTCAAAGTCTAAAGCACAGTCCTCAGGTGTTGTTCATGATCCTCCCGGCTCAAGGAGTACACCAGAATGTCGTTAATAAACACAATGACGAATGAGTCAAGATAGGGCTAAAATACACTGTTCATCAAATGCACAAATTTTGCTGGGGTGTTAGTCAGCCCAAATGATATTACAAGGAACTCGTAATGACCATACCGAGTCCTGAAGGCAGTCTTTGTAATATCTGGTTCTCGAATCTTCAACTGATGATATCCTGACCGTAAATAAATTTTCGAGAACACTCTGGCACCCTGAAGCTGATCAAATAGGTCATCAACACGTGGCAATGGATACCTGTTCTTCGCTGTAAACTTGTTCAACTGGCGGTAATCAATACACATCCGCATAGAACCATCCTTCTTCTTCACATAAGACAGGAGCACCCCAAGGTGATACACTGGGCCGAATGAAGCCCTTTTCAAGTAACTCCTGTAACTGCTGTTTTAATTCTTTTAATTCTGTTGGGGCCATACAATATGGTGGAATAGAAATGGGCTGAGTGCCCGGTAACAAATCAATGCCAAAGTCAATATCCCTGTCGGGTGGCATACCCGGAAGATCCACTAGAAATACATCAGAAAAATCCCTTACTACAGGAACTGACTCCACGGTAAGAGTATCAACACTAACATCTCTCACATAGGCTAGATACGCATCGCACCCCTTCTCAACCATTTGTTGAGCCTTAAGAAATGAAACAACCCTGCTAGGAACATGATCCAAGGTACCTCTCCACTCTAGCTACGGTAGACCTGGCATAGCCAATGTCACCATATTGGCGTGACAATCAAGGGTAGCGTAATAAGGTGACAACCAGTCCATGCCCAAAATAATATCGAAACCCATCATACTGAGCAGTAATAAATTAGCTCTGGTCTCAAAACCACTGATAACAATCAAACATGACCGACGCATGCGGTCAACAATAATAGATTCATCCACGAGTGTAGATACATAAATAGAAGAACTCAAATAATCACGGGATACGCCCAAATAAGGGGCAAAATAAGATGACACATAAGATTAAGTGGAGCCTGGATCAAATAAGACTGATGCATCTCTATGACAAACTGGAATAATACATGTGATAACAGAATCAGATGCAACTGCCTCTGTCCTAACAGGAATGGCGTAATATTTGGCCTGGCCTCCCCCTCTAGGGCGACCTCTACTTGTCCGACCTCCACCTCTAGCTGGCTGTGCAGTTGGAGTGGCAACTGGTGTAGTAATCATGGCCTGAGAAACCTGAGGGCCCTGTGGAATGGGTGGGGCCTGAGCAATCTGTGGAGGTGCACCCCTCCTAAGTCTGGGACAATCCCTCATGATATGACGAGTGTCACCACACTCAAAATAAGCCCTCGGAGAACGTGGCTGCTAAGACTGGCTCGGGCCTAGTCGGCTGGACTGACCGCTGAAAGCACCCCGTACAGGAGGTACATTAGACACTGGCGGTGCATAATATAGAACTTGAGGTCTGGGAGTAGCCAGAATATCGTTGGAAGCTGGAAGTGCTGAATGAATAGGACAGTTCACATAGCCTCTACCATAACGGGCTGCAGCTGGGGCACAAGAATTGTTATATGTGACAGAATCTCGAGGTCTCTTAACTTCCCTTTCTTCTCTCTCCCGAGTCCGCATACTTTCTAATCTCCTAGAAATTTACACCACCTGTTGGTATGTGATGTCCATCTCAAGTTCTCGGGCCATACTAAATCTGATACTAGGGTGGATTCCCAGAATAAATTGACGAACCCGCTCTCAAACAGTAGCAACTAAGGCTGGTGCATGCCTAGCCAAACCACTGAATTGGACCGCATATTCTAACACGGTCATAGAACCCTGGCGCAGTTGCTCAAACTCTGCACGCCATGCATCTCTAGGACTATGAGGAACATACTCCCTCAAAACCATATCTGAAAATTGAGTCCAAGTGAGTGAAGTTACCTCAGCCGGACTATCAAACTTATATGCCCGCCACCACTGGTAGGCCGCTCCTCTAAGCTGGAATTCTGTGAAAGAAACCCCACTGGAATCCACAATACCCATAGTACGGAGGATATGATGACATTCATCAAGAAAACCCTGAGCATCCTCTGAAGCTAAACCATTGAATCTGGGAGGGTGGTACTTCTTGTACCTCTCGAGCCTGAGCTGCTCCCCCTCTGAAACTGCTGCCCTAATCTCGGGCCGAACTGGGACAACTGGCTGCACAAGTAATACCTCTGGGGCATGGTCAACCTAGGCCCGTGACTCTGGAGTACGAGCGGCGGGAGTCTGTGCCCCTCCCCCGACCTGATATGTGGCAGGATCAAGTGAAATTAGCCCTGCCTGAGCTAGAGTGCCAAACATGCTCAAAACCTGGGCAAGAGTCTCCTGAAGTGCAGGGGTAGTAACAAGCGTCTCAAGTGCCTGCTCTCCAACTGGAGCTACTAGTGGCTCCTATGTAGCAGCTCGTGCATGTGCTCTGGCTACACCATGTGGTCTTCCTCGGCCTCCGGCTTAGCCTCAGCCCCGGCCCCGGCCTCTTGTGGCTCAAACAGGGGGCGTGGGTGTCTGATCATCGGATCCAGTTGTGCGTGTCCTCACCATCTGTGAGAGAATAGAAAGACAAGAGTTTAGAATTTCCAAGTCAACAAATGTGCACGATAAAGAATCAAAGAAGTGAACATTTTTCCTAACAGTTTCATAGCCTCCCAAAGATAAGTACAGACGTCTCCAAACCGATCGGCGAGACTCTACTAAACCTGCTTGTGACTCATAACACCTACGAACCTAGAGCTTTAATACCAACTTGTCACGGCCCCAAATTCCATCTGTAGGATATCGTGATGGCACCTAGTCTCTAAGACTAGGTAAGCCTATCAATGCGGAATAATTGAATATAAATTGAAATTTAATCCTCAACAGTCGAATAAATAAGGACTGCTAATTTAACAATTTCTACTCCCAAAACCCGGTAGTAATAAGTCACAAACTTCTAAGAATTTATTCTCAATGTCTCTATATATCAGAGTCTAAAGGAAATAAGGAAGACAACATAATAAGATAGAAGGGGACTCCGGAGTCTGCGGACGCTGGCAGATATACCTCGAAGTCTCCTCGTACGGCTAATTCACTGATGCCTGGTCTGATAAGATGTACCTGGATCTGCACAAAAAGATGTGCAGAAGCGTAGTATGAGTACACCACAACGGTACCCAGTAAGTGCCAAGCCTAACCTCGGTAGAGTAGTGACGAGGTCAAGTCAGGCCCTACTGGAATAATAAAAGACAGGGAGAAATGTTTAACAATATAATAATAGTAATGACAATGGAAATGAATAAAGTAAGTAGTATGTCACAATTTTACTTCACAGAATAAGGACAAGTAATACCTCGCAGAAGGAAAACAAAAATTTACAACTTTAAAGAAATCACCAAAATAACCAAAGGCAAATGCAGCCATAAAGAAATATCAACAAGGGCACTCCCGAGGTACCGCCTCGTAGTCCCAAATAATAAATAGATTCACAATATCTCATTTTCTTATATCACCGCGGGAGCCTTCACTTTTAATTTTAAAGAAAATATTTTTTCCGAAATAGCATCTCGCATTTTATCCACCCTTATCACACCGCATAACTTCTAGTAGTTCCCCTACAAGCCACGCGTGTTAAGCCACCCTTATCCCACCGCATGCATTTCAACACCCAGACCTTATACCACCATATGCATATCAATATCATAATATATCATAATTTGCACCTCAAGTGTACAAATATTTTAACTTGCCAAAATAAATCAACAACAAGAATATTTTCCACAATAAGGAGCTCACGGCTCAATCACAATGAGTACAAAGTATCATAAAATATTCAAAAAAATAATATACATTATTTTCACAATACGGAGCTCACGTCTCAATCACAATGAATACAAAAATCTTCACAAAATATTCAGCAAAAATAATATTTCACAAATTTAACATCTTGACTTAACATCAAATTTTTAAATGTAAAATACTTCATTTTTAATAATATTTAAATTAAGAAATCCAAACTTCAAATAATGCACGAAACAAAAGAAATAGAGTTTCAACTAAAAAGGTAAAACACTTAGTAGGAACACGTCAGGAAAATTTAAAATAAGAAAATATATTAATGATGATGAATATAACAGAATAAAATAATTTAATTAATATGCAACAGTACTCTACATAATTTAAAGACATAATCTTCCACATTTAGCCATTGTACACACTTGTCACCTCGTATACACGACTTTCAACACATCAACATTTTCATATCAATACCAATCCTAAGGAAAATTTCCCCCACACAAGGTTACACAAGTCACTTATCTCAAACCACGCTCAATCAGTAAAGTAGTATGCCTTTTCCTCCATTTTCCGACTCCGATTGGCTCGAATCTAATCATAATTAATTAGATTCAATCAATACAAATTATAGGAATAAAGTCTATAAGAAAATATAATTTTTCTAACAAAATTCGAAATTTAACCCAAAAATTGCTTGTGGAGCCCACGTCTCGAAATCCGACGAAACTCACAAAATTCGACAACCCATTCAATTATGAGTCCAGCCATACTAGTTTCACTCAAATTCGACTCCGAATCGACATCGAAATCTCAAAAATTCGTTTTATGAGATTTCTACAATTTTCACCAAATTTTCATCTCAAAACACTAATTAAATGATGAAAACAATGATATATTCGTGTATATTGACTAAATCCTAGTTAGAATCACTTACCCCGATATTTTTCCTTGAAAATTCTCAAATATCGCCTCTCCCCAAGCTCCAATTTGTCAAAAATGGAAAATGGGACGAAGTCCCCTTTTTATAACTTAAAGTTTCTGTCCAGGAGCTGCACTCGATCCTGGCTTCGATCCTGACCTTGATCATGGCTTCAATCCTGCCCTCGATCATGGATTCGATCCTGCCCTCGATCATGGCTTTGATCCTACCCTCGATCATGGATTTTATCCTGCCCTCGATCCTGGCCTCTATCTTGGCCTCGATCTTGGCCTCGATGTTTGCCCCCGATTTCCAGCAGAAAAATTCCAGCAGTTGTTTAAGTCCAATTTTGATCCGTTAACCATCCGAAACTCACTCAAGGCCCTAGGGACCTTAACCAAATACACAAAAAAGTCCTAAAACATCATACGAACTTAGTCAAAACCTCAAATCACATAAAACAACGCTAAAACCACGAATCATACCCCAATTCAAGCTTAATGAAACTTAAAAATTTTCAACATCCACATTCGATGCCGAAACCAATCAAATCAATTCCGATTCACCTAAAATTTTGCAAACAAGTCATAAATAATATAACAAAGCTATGAAATTTTTCAAAACTGGATTTCGACCATGATATCAAAAAGTCAACTCCCCGGTCAAACATCCCAAAAATTCAACTTTCGCCATTCCAAGCCAAATTCTACTACAGACTTCCAAAGAATTTTCCCGCCACGTTCCTAAGTCCAAAATTACCATACGGAGCTATTGGAATCACCAAAACTCTATTCCGAGGTCGTTTACACATAAGTCGACATCCGGCCACTATTTCAACTTAAACTTTAAACCTTGGAACTAAGTATTCCGATTCATTCCAAAACCTCACCGGACCCGAACTAATCACCCCAGCAAGTCACATAACAACTGTCAAGGATAAATGGAGGAGTAAATGGGGGAACGGGGTTCTAATACTCAAAATGACCGGCCGGATCGTTGCAATACAGAAGTCAATATCTCTGTCGGGTGGCACCCCGGCAGATCTGCAGGAAACACATTTGGGAACTCACGAACAACTGGTACTGAATCCATGGAAAGAACCTCCGCACTAGAATCGCGGACATAAGCCAAATAAGTTAGACACCCCTTCTTGACCATACGTCGAGCCTTCACATAAGAGATAACCATGTTGGTAGAATGGCCAGGAGTCCCCCTCAACTCTAATCGAGGAAACCCCAGCAAGGCTAAGGTCACCGTCTTGGCGTGATAATCCAATATAGCATGATAAGGTGACAGCCAATCCATACCCAATGTGACATCAAAATCTACCATATCAAGAAGTAGAAGATCTACGCTAGTCTCAAGACTCCCAATAGTAACCACACATGAACAATAGACACGATCTACAATAATAGAATCTCCCACAGGTGTGGACACATACACAGGATCACTCAAAGAATCACGAGGCACAACCAGATATGACGCAAAATAGGATGACACGTAGTATTAAGTAGAGCCCGGATCAAATAGGACTAAAGCATCTCTATGGAAAACTGGAACAATACCTATGATAACAGCTTAAGATGACTCAGCCTCAGGCCTAGATCGGGGTTGGGCCCTACCATTCTTAACTACATCCCTGGGACGGGCTCTAGCTGGCTGGCCTCCACCTCTAGGAGCCTGACCTCCACCTCTAACGGCCTGACCTCCACCTCTAACGGCCTGACCCATGCCCCTAGCTAGCTGAGCGGGCGGTGGAGCAACCGTGCTGGAATCATGGCACGAGAAAACTATTGTGGCATGCCACCCAATAATCTCGGACAGGACCTCCTTATATGCCCAATACCACCACACTCAAAACACCCATCCTGCTACTGTGGCTGCTAAAATTGAGGTTGAATCGAACGGGGTGATAACCATGGTTATAACTCTGAATAGGAGGCGCACTGATAGGAGCTGATGGTGCACAGTAGGCTGGCTGCCCAGAATAAGACACATAAGGATCATGACTCCCTGAAGCATTGTGAGATGCCTGCAGCGCAGAGACTAAGACTAAAACTTCTAGAATAGTACATATAAAGGTCTAAATAAAAGTATAAAGATATCTGAAAGAAAGTACACAGCTAAAAATGACAGAAGGGGACTATAGGGGTTGCGGACGCCAAGCAGTTATACCTCAAGTCTCCACTCAATCTCCGACCCGAGAAATCTATGAACCGTCGCTGGCACCGACTCCAAAATCTGCACATGAAGTGCAGAGTGTAGTATGAGTACAACCAATCCCATATACTCTATAAGTGCCGAGCCTAACCTCGACGAAGTAGTGAGGAGGCTAAGGTGGTCACTTACAATAACCTATACACATTATAAAATAATGGCAGAAAAAAGAATGCAGTAACGAATTAAAGCAGTTAATACATGAAAACAACCCAACCTCCGAAAGAAAACCAGTAAATGCCAGAAATACCAATATTTAGAGTCGCGTATGAAAATACCAAAACCAACACAACACGATAAGGATATAGAAGCACCCAGGCTGTTGCGGCGCGCAACCCGATCCCACCACATAATCTGAATCAGTAATAATATAAATTCGCCCATATTTTGCCATATCAATCCAACATTATCTCACTTGTTGCGGCATGCAACCCGATCCCACCATACAGTATGAATAAATCAATAAGTGCATTTAATTTTACAATTTAAATCACAAGAGCCATGTACGAGCAATGGGTATGAAGCAGAAATGGAAAGGAAATCTCGTCTCAAGTCGAGAATCCACTATAATTGTAACGACCCAACTCGTTTTGACTTTTAGAACCCTGTTCTCCTAAATAAAACTTCCCGTATGTGCTTTAAATAATTTATGACTTGCGGGGATGGTTGGTTCGAGATTTGGAAGTGTTTGGGTTGAAATCGAAATATTTGGTTATTTAAGATGGCTTAAAAAGTCCAAGTTTGACTTCGGTCAACATTTTGAGAAAACGACCCCAGAATAGAATTTTTACGATTCCAACAACTCTCTATGGTGATTTTGGATTTAGGAGCGTGTTCGGAATTTTATTTGGAAGTCCGGAGTTAAATTAGGCTTGAAATGGCTAAAATAAGAATTTAAGATTGGAAGTTTGACCGGGGAGTTGACTTTTTGATATCGGAGTTGGAATCCAGCTCCGAAAAATTTTCATAGCTCCGTTATGTAATTTATGACTTGTTTGCAAAATTTGAGGTCAATCGGAGTTGATTTGATAGGTTTCGTCATCGAATGTAGAATTTGGAAATTTTAAGTTTCATTAAGCTTGAATTGGAGCATAATTCATGGTTTTAGCATCATTTTATGTGATTTGAGGTTTCAACTAAGTTCGTATGATTTTTTAGGACTTGTTGGTAGAATTGGTTGAGGTCCCGAGAGCCTCGGGTGAGTTTAGGATGGTTAACTGATCAAAAATTTGACTTAAAAAGTTGCTGCAATTTTTCCTTCTGCTGGATATTTTTGGACTGTGATCGAGCCCAAGATCGAGCCCAGGTATCGAGCCCAGGGTCGACGGCCTAAGGCGAAGCCAGTGACGAGGCTCAGTGTCACGACCCAATTTTTTCTCCGTTAGGTATCGTGATGGCACCTAGTATTAGGGACTAGGTAAGCCTAACAAGAATTAAAACAATAATATTATTTAAATAGAATCTCTTAAAATTCCCAAAACCGGTAGTACAAGTCATAAGCTCTACAGAGTATTTGCTAGAAAACTTCTAAATACAACTGTCCAGAAATAAGAATAAACAGTGCAAAATGAAAAGTTGAAGGTAAGTCCAAAGCCTGCGAACGCAGCAGCAGGTTTACCTTGAGTCTCCACAGAAACAGTCCACACAGCTAGCTAACAAATAAGTACCTGGATCTGCAAAAAATGTGCAGAAGAGTAGCATGAGCACACCACAGCGGTGCCCAGTAAGTATCAAGACTAACCTCGGTGGAGTAGTGGCGAAAAACGATCAAGACACCCACTAGTCTAATAAACTGAACAGATATAAGTACATGAACAACAGAAGTATAATGTCACATAAAGACTATGCAATATGGCTCACAGTACAGTGATGGCAATAAGGAAGTAAACAAAAAGTATCAGCGGAATATGATGAAAATGACACAGATAGGTGAATGGAACACAACCTAAATCCGAAATTACAAATATAGAAAGGACAAGTAATAACTCAACAACTACAACCGCTTTTACATCAGGTTTTAGTCAACAACTCCACGAGGTACCGAACCTTGGACAAATCACAACTCGCGGGTCTCAATATCTGAACTCTAACACTTGGCATCCTGTGCCCTCATAACATCTCATAACCGCACTGACGACTCGCGTGCCAATAGAGCCATTCTCACATAGAAGACAAGTAAACAAGGGTGAGCATCTATGCTCAACAATATCAAGAACACATCTTATCTGATAAGAGTGCTTAACTACGTGTATGCTTGTGCAAGTGTCCTAACATAGTCCATACTAGCAAATAAGCATAAGGAAGAAGAAGAAGAAGAACGGACAACATGTAGGATATTTTCTCACAGCTTTCACAAGATAAAGCTCACACATGTACGTATACCACTACACAAATATCAACAACAAGAATGCCTCCAGGCCATAAATCATCACAAATCAATCCCTGACACAGCCCACCTTGTCTCGCCACAGTTGCAATAGTAACATAAATGCCCGCCTTGTCTTGCCACACGTGCATAATAATGTTCCCACATTGTCTCACCACATGCGCAACCCTATATATATATATATATATATATATATATATATATATATATATATATATATATATATATATATATATATATATATATATATATATATATATATATATATATATATATATATATACTTGTCATGCCGCATGTGCAAATATCAATGGTAACAATAGCACGAAATAAACCTTGTGCATCACCACAACAAGTACAACAGCAACAATGACAATAATACAAAGTACGACAAGTAAATCAACTTAAGAACTTTAATTCACAAAGAAATGGTAGAACCAAATCACAAGGAATAACCACAGTAAAGAATGCTAGGCGTAAAGAGAACAGCTCAACAAAGGGAAAACTAATGTTTAGCAACGATCCCACAATATACACTTCAACAACAGGGAAGCTATCACGAATCAAATAATGCCAAATAAAACAAGTCAACTAAGATATAGGATATCTAAACTTCTTTTAGGGTTGAGAAAATTACGAAGGATATTCAACAATTCAATTAAAGATAAGGAGCGGAAAAATAATCATAACCTCAATTAAGACTGAACAATTATAGGATGAAATAATATAAATTCTAAATAAAAATAAGCAGTTATGAAAAGATAGCATGGCTATAAACAGATAACAGTTTCAATTAAAGCACATATGAATCAAGTAACAATAATAGTGGATCTTGAAGCAATTGATTCTAATTAAGCAGGTAGATGTGAATCTAGTAATTAAGATATATAATCATAACAAGAACAACTGCATATTCAATGAATACAAGGACCTAAGAACCCTAAAAGGCCAACTTTCCACAAATAAGTCTGTGCACACACTCGTCACCTCGTGTACACGGACTACAATCAACATAGAAGACTCAAATCCTAAGGGGAAGTCCCTCACACAAGGTTAGGCAAGATACTTACCTCGAACCAAGCTCAAACAATCGGTCACAATGCCTTTCCACGAATATCCGGCTCCGAATGGACCAAATCTAGCCAAACACAATTTCATAACATGAATACACCAATAATAGACTTATCTAATCAATGAAATCAATAGTTTAATAAAAATTCCGAAATTCGCCCTAAAAAGTCGACCCGGGTCCACATCTCGGAATCGGTTAAAAATCACAAAATACGAACACCCATTCACTCACGAGTTCAACCATATAGGAATTACTCAAATCCGACCACAAATCCCCCTTCAAAACTCAAAATCTTTATTGAAGAAGTTCTTCCAATTTTTCCCAATTTCAACACCAAAAATCCGAAACAAAATGGAGAAAACAACTATAGATTAATGGAATATAACCAAAAATGAGTTAGGAACCATTACCCCAAAGCTTCCTCTGAAAATCCCTCAAAAAATCACCAAATTCCGAGCTCTCAAGTCCAAAAATGAAGAATTAAACCAAACCCTCGGATTTCTCTTTTCTGCCCAAGCGTGACTGCACCTGCGACATAATTAGCCGCATCTGCGCGACCGCAGGTGCGCACGTCCAAATAGCACTTGCGCTTCCTCTCGCTTCTACATGCCAAAATCCGCTTCTGCAGAGCCGCTAATGCGCACAAACTCTCTGCACCTGCGGAGACTGTCAAGTCCAGCTCTTCTCGCACATGCGCCAAAACCTTCGCATCTGCGGGCATCGCAGATGCGGAATTTTTCTTGCACCTGCGACCCCTGGCACTTCTCAATTTTTCCGCTTCTACGCTTGCCTCTCCGCATGTGCGCTCTCGCACCTGCGGTCTCTTCACCGCATGTGCGAAAATACCAGAAGCCTGAAGACTTAGCAGTAACACAAATCAATCTTTTGGTCTGTTAAGCACCCGAAACTCACCTGAGGTCCCCGGAACCTCAACCAAACATACCAACCAATCCTAAAACACGATACGAACTTAGTCGAGCCCTCAAATCATATCAACTAATGTTGAAACTACGCATCGCACCATGAATCGAACTTATAAATTTTTTAAATCCTTTAACTTCTAAAACCCGTGCCGAAACCTATCAAATCAACCCATAATGACGTCAAATTTTGCAGACAAGTCCCAAATACATAACGGAGCTGTTCCAACTCTCGGAATCGCATTCCGACCCCGATATCAAAAAGTCCTCTTCCGGTCCAAATCTCCAAAAATTTGACTTTCGCCATTTCAAGCCTAAATCAGCTACAGACCTCGGATTTACAGTCCGGACACGCTCCTAAGTCCAAAATCACCCAACGGAGCTAATGGAACTGACAGAACTCCATTCCGGAGTCGTCTTCACATAGTTCCAACTACGGTCAAAATCATATGACTTAAACTTCCGTTTTAGGGACTAAGTGTCCCAAATCACTTCGAAACAACCGGTAACCGAATTCAACCATGCACGCAAGTCAATACACATAATATGAAGCTGCTTAGGGCCTTATGACGCTGAATGAGACTTAAATTCTCAAAACGACCGGTCGGGTCGTTACATCCTTCCCCTCTTAAACAAACGTTCGTCCTCGAATGTGTTAAGCATCACCTCGAAGTCTTGAAATCACTGAAAGCACATATTCAACATACACCCGTGGGTGACCCCACGTCACCCCAATCCACATAAGCCTGACGACACCATCTCAACTGTAATTTATCCTTTCTGCCAACACCGATAAGCTTTAGAGTCAAAAATTCTCACCTTCCATTTATCTTCAAAAGATTCGATTCTAAATCCATAACCGATATCAATCTCAACCAGCGATAACAACTCATGCCTACACCCACAAGGTACGACCACACAACAAGACACACCACATATATGCCCATAATAACATTTCTGATCACAATAGCTGCCCGAAATCAAAACCAGCACCGGTAATTAGACCCATATCCGTTAGCAACCCGTTTCAACCCTCCACAACGGTGACAATGATGCAAGAAATACAAATACCTCATAACTATACACCCGAATTGACAAGTATAATACACATCATACCAATGGAAATCTTCCACTAACTCAATTCTGCCAATAAAATCTCAACACTTGCTAAACTTTCACCCTGGTAGAGTATCAAATCACAAATTAGAACCAATTTACTCAGGAATCACATCATGCTTGCCATAATGGACAACATGAATTCACTTCTAGTCTCGTAATAATGAATAGAAACAAATGGTAGACACGGGCTACCACTCATAGAATCTCCCAACAGGGGTAAACACCTAAATATAATACTAAGTCATAAACTCACCCATAGGTGGGACAACAAGTAGGGGAACTCGCCCCGATAAGCAGGACCGAATCAAAATACGAATGGTGACCCTCTGTAATAAATCAAAAGCGTACCTGTACGACATCATCTGGCGCAGTGGCCTCAAGCCTACTATACGAAACACATCAACGGGTCGGGCCTTCCCCTCTTGGGCGCCCTCTACTCGCCTGAATACTCCATTGTGACACGCATGTCCGGAGTCTAGGACAATCTCTCACCCTGTGGCTGATATCTCCACACTCAAAGCAACCTCTCTGCTGACGTGGCTCTGGGAACTGTGCGGTACAGGTACTCTGAGACCCATGAGTACCTGAAATACTGTGCGAAGCCTGAAGTGCAAACTGAACTAGCTGATCCACAAAACCTCTACCATGTCGTACCCTGCCTCCAAAATAAGGACCAGTAGATCTCTCCGGTCTACGAGGCCTCCTCATTTCCTTGTTCTCTCTCTCTTGATCTCACATGTACTCTCTTTCATGGCCTCGCCTATCTTCTCTCTTGTGGTCCCATATGCCCTCTACTCGGCGGGAGATCACTACCACCTGCTGAAACGAAACATCTAACTCTAACTCACGAGCCATGCTGAACCGAATATCATGTCTGAGTCCCTCAATGAATCTACTGACACGCTCTCTAACTGTGGCGACCAAAGAAAATGCATGCCTGGACAAATCACTAAATCTCACGGCATACTCTGACACTGACATAGTGCCCTGGTGCAGCGGCTCAAACTCCGCGCGCTATACATCTCGAAGGGACTGAGGTACAAACTCTCTCAGGAATATCTCTGAAAACTGAACCCAAGTAAGTGAAGCTAACTCGGCTGGGCTATCCAACTCATATGCCCGCTACCACTGGTAAGCCGCTCCCCAAAGCTGGAATGTAGTAAAAGCAACCTCGCTCATCTCCTCAATACCCATAGTACGGAGAATGCGATGACACTTTTCCAGAAAACCATATGCACTCTCTGAAGCCAAACCACTGAATGTAGGAGGGTCATATTTCTTGAACCTTGCAAGTCTAAGCTGCTCTTCCTTAGATGCTGCTGCCCTGACCACGGGCTGAACTGGAACCACAGGCTGTGTCGCCATGACACCTAGAACCTGACTAACATGAACTTGCTACTCTGGGGTGTGGGCGAAAGGAGTCTGGGTTCCTCCCCCGGTCTGTGAAGTAGCTGGTGCAACCGGAATCAACCCCGCCTGAGCCAATGTACCAAACATGCTCAGGAACTGTGCTAAGGTCTCCTGAAGTCCAGGGGTAATAACAGGCGCCTCCGGTACCTGCTCCCTAACTGGAACTACTAGTCACTCCTCAACTGCTGCTCTGGTAGGTGATCTAGCTGCGACACTTACTCCTCGTCGGCCTCTGCCTCTGCCTCTAGCAATACTTGCTCCAGGAGCAGCGTCGTCTATAACTGTAGCTCGTGTCCTCACCATCTGTGAGAGAATGGAATGATAAAAGTTTAAACTCCGAGATTAATAAGCTCGCACGATAGGAATGAAAGAAGTGAGATTGTCCTAATAGTTTTGTAGCCTCTCGAAGATAAGTACAGACGTCACCGTACCAATCCACAAGACTCTACTAAACTCGCTTATGACTCGTAGCATCTATGAACCTAGAGCTCTGATACCAACTTGTCACAACCCAATTTTCCCTCTATTAGGTATCGTGATGGCACCTAGTCTTAGGGACTAGGTAAGCCTAACAATAATTAAAACAACAATATTATTTAAATAGGCTTGAAATGGCTAAAATAAGAATTTAAGATTGGAAGTTTTACCGGGAAGTTGACTTTTTGATATCGGAGTTGGAATCCAGTTTCAAAAAATTTTCATAGCTCCGTTATGTAATTTATGACTTGTTTGCAAAATTTGAGGTCAATTGGAGTTGATTTGATAGGTTTCGTCATCGAATGTAGAATTTGGAAATTTTAAGCTTCATTAAGCTTGAATTGGAGCATAATTCATGGTTTTAGCGTCATTTTATGTGATTTGAGGTTTCAAATAAGTTCGTATGATGTTTTAGGACTTGTTGGTATAATTGGTTGAGGTCCCGAGGGCCTCGGGTGAGTTTAGGATGGTTAACTAATCAAAAATTTGACTTAAAGAGTTGCTGCAATTTTTCCTTCTGCTGGATATTTTTGGGCTGTGATCGAGCCCAGGTATCGAGCCCAGGGTCGACGGCCTGAGGCGAAGCCAGGGACGAGGCTCAGTGTCACGACCCAATTTTTCCTGCGTTGGGTATCATGATGGCACCTAGTCTTAGGGACTAGGTAAGCCTAACAATAATTAAAACAACAACATTATTTAAATAGAATCTCTTAAAATTCCCAAAACAGGTAGTACAAGTCATAAGCTCTACAGAGTATTTGCTAGAAAACTTCTAAATACAACTGTCCAGAAATAAGAATAAACAGTGCAAAACGAAAAGTTGAAGGTGACTCCGAAGCCTGCGAACTCAGCAGCAGGTTAACCTTGAGTCTCCACAGAAACAGTCCACACAGCTAGCTAACAAATAAGTACCTGGATCTGCACAAAAATGTGCAGAAGAGTAGCATGAGCACACCACAGCGGTGCCCAGTAAGTATCAAGACTAACCTCGGTGGAGTAGTGGCGAAAAACGATCAAGACACCCACTAGTCTAATAAACTGAACAGATATAAGTACATGAACAACAGAAGTATGATGTCACATAAAGACTATGCAATATGGCTCACAGTACAGTGACGGCAATAAGGAAGGAAACAACAAGTATCAGCGGAATATCATGAAAATGACACAGAAAGTGAATGGAACACAACCTAAATTCGAAATCACAAATACAGCAAGGACAAGTAATAACATCTAATAACCGCACTGACGACTCGCGTGCCAATAGAGCCATTATCACATAGAAGACAAGTAAACAAGGGTGAGCATCTATGCTCAACAACATCAAGAACACCTCTTATCTGATAAGAGTGCTTAACTACGTGTATGCTTGTGCAAGTGTCCTAAAATAGTCCAGACCAGCAAATAAGCATAAGGAAGAAGAAGAACGGGCAACACGTAGAATAATTTCTCATAGCTTTCACAAGATAAAGCTCACACAGGTACGTATACCACTACACAAATATCAACAACAAGAATGTCTCAGGCCATAAATCATCACAAAGAAATCCCTTACATAACCCACCTTGTCTCGCCACGTGCGCAATAGTAACATAAATGCCCGCCTTGTCTCGCCACACGTGCATAATAATGTTCCCACCTTGTCTCGCCACATACGCAACCCACATATATATATATACACATATCCCACCTTATCACGCCGCATGTGCAAATATCAATGGTAATAATAGCACGACAGAAACCTCGTGCAACCCTATAATAACAACCGCACGGCAGAAACCTCGTGCATCACCACAACAAGTAAAACAGCAACAATGACAATAATACAAAGTACGACAAGTAAATTAACTCAAGAACTTTAATTCACAAAGAAATGGTAAAACCAATTCACAAGGAATAACCACAGTAAAAAAAATGCTAGGCTTAAAGAGAATAGATCAACAAAGGGAAAACTAATGTGTAGCAACGATCCCACAATATACACTTCAACAACAGGGAAGCTATCAGGAATCAAATAGTGCCAAATAAAACAAGTAGACTAAGATATTGGATATCTAAACTTCTTTTAAGGTTGAGGAAATTACGAAGGATATTCAACAATTCAATTAAAGATAAGCAGCGGAAAAATAATCATAACCTCAATTAAGACTGAACAATTATAGGATGAAATAATATAAATTCCAAATAAAGATAAGCAGTTATGAAAAGATAGCATGGCTATAAAGAGATAACAGTTTCAATTATAGCACATATGAATCAAGTAACAATAATAGTGGATCATGAAGCAATTGATTCTAATTAAGCAGGTAGATGTGAATCTAGTAATTAAGCTATATAATCATAACAAGAACAACTGCATATTCAATGAATACAAGGACCTAAGAACCCTAAAAGGCAAACTTTACACAAATAAGTTCGTGCACGCACTCGTCACCTCGTGTACACGGACTACAATCAACATAGAAGACTCAAATCCAAAGGAGAAGTTCCCCACACAAAGTTAGGCAAGATACTTACCTTGAACCAAGTTCAAACAATCGGTCACAATGCCTTTCCACGAATATCCGGATCCGAATGGCCCAAATCTAGCCAAACACAATTGCATAACATGAATACAACAATAAAAGACTTATCTAATCAATGAAATCAATATTTTAATAAAAAATCTGAAATTCGCCCTAAAAGCTCGACCCAGGCCCACATCTCGGAATCGGGTAAAAATCACAAAATACGAACACCCATTCACTCACGAGTCCAACCATATAGGAATTACTCAAATCCGACCACAAATCCCCCTTCAAAACTCAAAATCTTTATTGAAGAAGTTCTTTCAATTATTTCCAATTTCAACAACAAAAATCTGAAACTAAATGGAGAAAACAACTATAGATTAATGAAATACAACCAAAAATGAGTTAGGAATCATTACCCCAAAGCTTCCTCTGTAAATCCCTCGAAAAATCGCCAAATTCCGAGCTCTCAAGTCCAAAAATGAAGAATGAAACCAAACCCTCGGATTTCTCTTTTCTGCCCAGGCGTGACTGCACCTGCGACATAATTAGCTGCATCTGCGCGACCGCAGGTGCGCACGTCCAAACCGCACCTGCGCTTCCTCTCGCTTCAGCACGCCAAAATCTGCTTATGCGGAGCCGGTGATGCGCACAAACTCTCTGCACCTGCGGAGACTGTCAAGTCCAGCTCTTCTCGCACCTGCGCCTCAACCTTCGCATCTGCGGGCATCGGAGATACGGAATTTTCCTCTCACCTGCGACCCTTGGCACTCCTCCATTTTTCCGCTTCTGTGCTTGCCTCTCCGTACGTGCGCTCTCGCATCTGCGGTCTCTTCACCGCAAGTACGAAAATGCCAGAAGCCTAAAGACTTAGCAGTAACGCAAATCAAACTTTTAGTCTGTTAAGCACCCGAAACTCACCTGAGCCCCCCGGGACCTCAACCAAACATACCAACCAATCCTAAAACACCATACGAACTTAGTCGAGCCCTCAAAGCACATAAACTAATGTTGAAACTATTCATCGTGCCATGAATTGAACTTATAACTTTTTAAAATCTTTCAACTTCTAAAACCCATGTTGAAACCTATCAAATCAACCCGGAATGACGTCAAATTTTGCAGGCAAGTCCCAAATAACTTAACGGAGCTGTTCCAACTCTCGGAATCGCATTCTGACCCCGATATCGAAAAGTCCTCTTCCAGTCCAAATCTCCAAAAATTCGACTTTCGCCATTTCAAGCCTAAATCAGCTACAGACCTCGGATTTACAAACCGGACATGCTCCCAAGTCCAAATCACCCAACGGAGCTAATGGAACCGACGGAACTCCATTCCGAAGTCGTCTTCACATAGATCCGACTACGATCAAAATCCTAAGACTTAAGCTTCCGTTTTAGGGACTAAGTGTCCCAAATCACTCTGAAACAATCGGTAACCGAATTCAACCACGCACGCAAGTTAATACACATAATATGAAGCTGCTTAGGGCCTTATGCCTCCGAACGAGACTTAAATTCTTAAAACGACCGGCCAGGTTATTACACTCAGTATTGAAGCCATGATCGAAGGTCCAGCTCGAGGGCCATGATCGAAGGCAATGCTCGAGGGCCATGATCGAGACCTAAGATCGAGGGTCACAATCGAAGGCTCAGGCTCGATGCCATGATCAAGGCTATGATCGAAGGACCAGGCTCGATGCCATAATCGAGGCCATGACCGAGGTTCAGGCTTGAGTCTGTGATCGAAGCCACGATCGAGGCCTAGGCTCGAGAGCCATGATCTAAGCCACGATCGAGGCCCAGTTCGAGGCCCAATTTCGAAGGCTGCCTCGGCAGTTTTATAAAAAGAAGGCATTCATCCCATTCGCCATTTTTAACAAATTGGAGCTTAAGCAGAGGCAATTTTGGATAGATTTTCAAGGAAAGACATTGGGGTAAGTGATTCTAACTTGGATTTGGCCTATAAACACAAATATATCATTGTTCTCATCATTTAATTAGTGTTTTGAGATTGATGGAAAAGTTTTAGAAATCTCATAGAAACGAATTTTTGGGATTTCGGTATCGATTCGGAGTCGAATTTGAGTGAAATTATTATGGTTGGACTCATAATTGAATGGGTTGTCGGATTTCGTAACTTTTGCCAGATTCCAAGATGTGGGCCCCACGGACAAATTTTTAATTAATTTTGGAATTTTATTGAAAATGTAGTATTTTCTTATAGAATTGATTCCTATAAATTTTAATGATTGTATCGAATTATTTTGGCTAGATTCGAGCCACACAGTGTTGGATAATCGAGGAAAGGGTCTACTAGTAGATTAAATTGGAGAAAGACGAGGTAAGTCTCTTGACTAATCTTGTGGGGGAAAATTACCTAATAGGTGATTAAAATTAAATAATTATTGCTAATTGTGGGGGCTACGTACGCACGAGGTGACGAGAGTCCGTGCGTAGCTACTATTAATACTAAAGTCTGGTTAGTTTAGGACTCAAAGCATGAATTACTTGTGTAAATTGTATTCTTTATTTAATTAATATTTTATATATATATATATATATATATATATATATATATATATATATATATATATATATATATATATATATTTGAATTGTTAGATAAAAATATTAAAGGATGAAAATCTCATATACTTGATTTTTTTCTGTTTAAATTAATTAATTATTAAGAGAAATTGTTCTTCCTCCTGAATTTATCTTATAACAAATACTCATTCCGGAAGTACATAAGAAAATATCTTATTTTCCTGTGGATCGGGCCGAATGCCTCGGCGGGATAGATGCATCTATGGATCGTGCCGCACGTCCCTCGGCAGTGTAGACAAAACTCTGGATCGGGCCGTACGACCTCGGCAGAAATCGTGCTTAATAATAATAATAATTACACGATACTTGGACAATTTATTAGAGCTTGTAAAGTTATTTGATAAATTGGAAATTTATTGAAATTGAATTGCAGCTTGTAAAGCTATTTGATAAATTTGAATTTTTATTGAAATTGAAGGATTTAATTAATAGATTAGAAATTATTTGAATTGAAGAAATTTAATTAATATATTGAGAATTATCTGAATTGAAGGAATTTAATTACTTCTGCTGGTTCAATAAAATTATTGTTAACTCTGTGAATCACGTTGATATAAATATTTTTATTTTCATGATTATTTAATATTATTGACCCATAGTGAGTGTCATAGTCGGCCATCTCGTCTCTACCTCTTCGAGATTAGGCTTGATACTTACTGGATACACGTTATTTTCATACTCATACTGCACTTGCTGCATATTTTATTGTGCCGGTATATATATCTATAGCGGCCTTGTGGGCATAGAGGTGTGGTTAATAATTGTGGGGACATAGGTGAGCTGCATTCTATATTACGATCCGCAACTAACAGAATCTCCTTCAGAGTTATTATATTTTCCTGTCTAATTTGTATTCTTGACAGATGTTGTATTTTATTTTAATTCCCTAGTAAATGCTCATGCACTTGTGACATCGGATTTTGGGAATGGTTGTGAATTGCTAGAAATTTAGTTGCTAAAAATATTTATCATTTACTCTATGAGTTTTATATTTACGATTTCATTGAAGAAATATTTTATTTCAAAAATACTAAAATGGGTAATTAAGTTAATTGATTATGGTTGGCTTGCCTGACAGTGGTGTCCGGCGCCATCACAGCCTTTTTGGATTTTGGGTCGTGACAACATGGTATCAGAGCACTAGGTTCACTTAGGTCTCACGAGTCATGAGCAAGTCTAATAGAGTCTTGCGGATCGGTACGGAGACGTCTGTGCTAATCTTCGAGAGGGTATAGGGCTGTTAGGAATACTTCCCTTTTTGATTCATCATCGTGCGATTTGATTCCTTTGAGGCTTATGCCTACATTTCCTTCCTATTCAATCTTATGCGACGTGAAGCGCTTGTTATAAATTGGGGATCGAGGAAATTTTTAATGGTGCTACAGATGTAGTATAGGATGCTTCTCCCTGTGTAATTAATTGGGCTATTGTCGTCGCCTTGCGGAAGGCCGCTCTATCACTTCAAATTAAGTATCAGTACTACCTAGGGTTTTGAGATTTGGCATTAATTGTTATGATGATTCGTGCGTTGTTATCGCACAATGTTTATGAAATGGTAAAATTCCTGTCTATGTGTCAGCGTAGTAAACGACTTGAAAGAAGGTTTTCTCAGTACATGATTCAGAGGTTCCATATTTTATTTCCAGCAAAGAAAAGGCAATCGGACTATGAATGTTCAGGTTGAGGTTGATGGAGTTATGAGGCCTAATATTTTCGAGCGTGATAGAGTTTTCAATTATGACGTGGTGTCATCACATTGTTAAATGCGTTAAGGTTTGCCGGTGTCATGATTTTCTTTAACTCGCCTTCACGGCGGGGTGTTAGGAATTGGTGTAGGGGAAGCAGTTGTTAGAGTTCATTGGGTGCAGTGGTTCAGGATCGAAGCGGTGTTCCTAATATTGATGGCTCAAGAAGGATGATCCTCAAAAAGGTTTAAAGTTGATAACGATCTATTGGTTCAAGTGCTACAGAGACGGGTTTTGAGTTAAGGCAACAACTGGGCAGCGAGGGATGAGGAAGGACATGTTGAAGGTGTCTTATGGTGGTTAAGTTCCTAGAAGGCCAAGTGTAAGAAAACAGAAGTCGAGTAGTTGCTTAAAGGAGAGGGTTTGACCAAAGTGGGAGAGTGGCAAGGTAGCATATGGGTTACGTGGTAGGATGATTACATGTCTTGAGGAATGTTTGGAGTGAATTGGGATGTAGAATGGATAGTGACTAGGTCTACGGACATAAGTTGTAATATTAGCTGCTATATCGAGGAAGATTGGATACAACAGGAGGGAGTTGCTTGATATGAAGAAGGATACAACATGACTTTGGATTGGAATGTATTGTTGCACCTTTAGTTGACGTCCATTAGGAGTGAATAGACTGGTGCAGCCGGTGAATGAGCTTGGACTCAGGATGATCTATTAATTTCGTAGTAATTTCACCCAGTGCAGCGACGTTGGAATATGTCAGCATGTAATTTCCACAGGTGGGTTATCTCTTGTAAGCAGGTTAGCGGTCGCGTGGTGTTGATGAAGCTTCTGCGAAGAATTCTACTGGCTACCCGGTAAGAGATTTAATAGGTAAATGTGGCTAGTGGTTCGAAGTGTTTATTAAAGGTTAATAGAAGGATTTCGAGAAACGTTGGCGAGTTGCGTGTGTAGGATCATGTCAATGATGAACAAAGAATCTCGGTGGATTCCAAAATTTTGTAATTATAGCTTCAAGCTAAGTGGGAGAGCCCCACCGCCTATGATTGGATTGCGTAGTGTCAACTTGTGCGGTTTCTGGTTATCGGTGTATTAGTGGGTCGTCACGACTAAGAAAAGAAAACATCGGTGTAATTTGAGCAAAGGATTTGAGGAATGTGTGCCATATTTGGCCTTATCAATTCATGTTCAGGCTTTGGGAAGACTTAGAGTTTATGCTTCATGTAGATATAATGCACAGGGAAAGTGAGACAGTCGGATGTTTCCTTGATAAAGTGTCCATGTGCTAGCAGGTCCTTGGAGTTGATCATGTTTGGGAACAAGTTAGAGCAAGTGACTCTCAATAACGGTCGTAGTGGGTTCAAAAATTTAAAGTACGGTGCCTAAGGATCTCGAGTCCGTAGTATGGTTGGGTATCAAGCTTTTGCAGCAAATTATGAAATGGGGATTAGAGTACTCTGCGTTATCTTCAGGTTGTGGTGTAGCATTTGAGAAATGGAAGAAAATAACTTCGAATTCATAAAAGAAGTATCAGAATGGGTGTACTAGTTGAAGATGTAAAAGTGCGCACAAGAAGGGATATGAGATAATTAGTGGGTTTTGAAATAGCGTGGTCTCGTGAAATAAGGTCACTTGGGATGAGTGCGGATTTGAGTTTGTGATGTAATGAATGGAGCTATTATTATTTCTAAGGCAAGTTGGGAGTAAATTGAGAAAAGACAGATCGGCTAACAAAGGTTGAATTGGCATGATGGTGGCAATGATCAGTTCCTTTAGCATATTGAGTTAGACATGTGATTTGTGGCGGTACGTGTGGCTTGACGGCCGCCATAATTGATTTTATTTGGAGGAATTCAAGTATTATGGCATGTTATGTGTAGAGGGATCCCAGAAGAGTTATGGTGGTTTAGACCACTACTTGAGGCCGGTATTTTCTACGGATATGGGAATTCAGTCACGTGTTACAATGGTTCTCTTGAAATGAGTTAAGAAGAAGGTTTATATATGATGAAGTGTTTACCCTATTAGTGGTTCGAGAGTTATGATGGAATTCTTGTACTCATGTGCATTGGCGTGGTTAAGTGGACTAAGTAGCATGGGATTCGAAAGTTGAGGATTTAAGATTTCGGTTCGGTGTTGACAAGGATGTCATGAGCTCGGATGAGCAGGAAAGGGATTTAGATGTTTAAAGTAAGATGGTATTATTTTTGGCATCATCTAAGGTCGATGTCAGGTGTAAGAGACCTTGTGTATTAATTTGTGGATTCTTGATATGCTTTACAGCATTAGTGTAACCGGTAGCATGGATGTGCAGACTTGTTAACTAGTGTGAAAGATCATGGGAGCGTGTCTCACGGAAAGATTGTGTAAGAGTGACATGTAGTCACTTGATTGAGTGAAGATTGAAACCAAGTATGAAGATTGTGGTAATATCGTTGATTCGAGAATTTATGCCTGCAGGGCGCTCAGTTCATTTGGTTATGGACCGTGGAAGTTTGTTCCGATTATGATGGCTATTCTTGTGTGTTATGGGAAAAAAAGGTATTATGGATCCTTGAAAGGTTATTAGCCTAGTACAATGCAATCAGAATTGGCTTGAGGTCTGTGGATGGATTTAAATATGAATACGGGCTCTATATCAGGTTGGATGTGTTCATTTCAGC
The DNA here is from genome assembly GCF_000715075.1 of Nicotiana tabacum. Classification (NCBI taxonomy): domain Eukaryota; kingdom Viridiplantae; phylum Streptophyta; class Magnoliopsida; order Solanales; family Solanaceae; genus Nicotiana; species Nicotiana tabacum. The sequence continues at coordinate 75,061,234 of NC_134102.1, read as the reverse complement.
ATAAAAGCTCCCTATGGAGGAGTATCCGGACGTTGGATGTCGTTTCGTCATCAGTTATTTCATGTAATACTATATTGTGCTGTGTGAGTTATGAAATGGCTTGATAAATTTCTTATGTGATGAGGTTCCGCGTAGCGATGGTGTTATATGAGTAGGATAGCTCTCGAGATTCAGATCATATATCGCACCTTAGTTGTATTTGAGTTTTGTAGCGTATGGCGTTGTCGGTCCTTCCAGGGATGATATTATGCACCAAGTGTTCTTGTGTCCGATATTAGGATATTTTGCAGTAATGAGCATTCTAGCTCGGTAAGTATTTTCTTATAGATTCTTTTTGTGCGGATCGGGTGGCACGCTGCCACGGGTATGTTGTTTGGATCGGGTTGCACGCCATAACAGTGTCATGTGTAGATCGGGTTACACGCCGTAACGGTATCATGTGTGGATCGGGTTGCACACCGCAACGGTGTGATGTTGAGTACAGTCCCCTATATTCTATTTTGTGTATTTGTGTCCCATTTTCTGAGGAAGGTTCATGACACCTTTTTAGTTGTCTAATTAGTCACGTGGGTTGAGTAATCCTTTCCAGAGTTTGTTTTTCTTATGTATCGCAATCGAGTCCGTAGCATATTAGCTCATTGTGGCGTCATATGAGGTTTTTTGATCGTGTCTGAGGTGGTTTATTGCCTGAGCAGCTTATACTTGGTGAGACGAGATTATTGAATTCGGGATCAGTGCGATCGGATTATATGAAGTGTAATAAAAAGGAAATACCATTATTTGGTTATAATGAGGCAATGGTTCTTGTCAGAAGGAGAAACTCAATAATTGTTGACTCGGCAGATGGTTATGAATTTCTACACATTTCTTCCATCGTGGAAGCATTTCAAGAGTTGGAACAGGACTTATATGTATCATGAGGTGTGTTGTGAACATCAGATTCGTGGAATTTTGGCTATTGTTATCAGAGGATATTATTATAGTCATGTGAATGATGTGGTGCATGGTCTAAATTCAACAAAGGTATGCAATCCTGTATTGGTGCATTGTGTAGTGATTGATACGACATTCATAGGTTAGAAACAAGCATGGTGGAGAATTCTGAATATTAGAATTGGGCTCTAAGGCTTATTTGCCTAAATAAAGGGGAGAATTTTCAGATTGGCTCGAGTTAATGTGCTCAACTAGGTGTGGTAGCACGGGTAGGAGCACGAGGTGTTAAACAGTGATTTTGGATAACTCCGGAACACTCATTAGCACGTTCGAGGACGAACGTATATTTAAGTGGGAGAGAATGTAACGACCCAACCGGTCATTTTGACTTTTAGAACCCTGTTCCCCTAAATAAAACTTCTCGTAAGTGCTTTAAATGATTTATGACTTGCGGGGATGGTTGGTTCGGGATTTGGAAGTGTTTGGGTTGAAATCGGAACATTTGGTTATTTAAGATGGCTTTAAAAGGCCAAGTTTGACTTCGGTCAACATTTTGAGAAAATGACCCCGGAATAGAATTTTTACGATTCCAACAGCTCCGTATGGTGATTTTGGATTTAGGAGCCTGTTCAGAATTTTATTTGGAAGTCCGTAGTTAAATTAGGCTTGAAATGGCTAAAATAAGAATTTAAGATTGGAAGTTTAATCGGGGAGTTGACTTTTTTTATATCTAGGTCGGAATCCAGTTCCGAAAAGTTTTCATAGCTTCGTTATGTCATTTATGACTTGTTTGCAAAATTTGAGGTCAATCGGAGTTGATTTGATAGGTTTCGTCATCGAATATAGAAGTTGAAAATTTTAAGTTTCATTAAGCTTGAATTGGAGCATAATTCGTGGTTTTAGCGTAGTTTTATGTGATTTGAGGTTTCAAATAAGTTCGTATGATATTTTAGAACTTGTTGGTATAATTGATTGAGGTCCCGAGGGCCTCGGGTGAGTTTCGGATGGTTAACGGATCAAAACTTTGACTTAAAAAGCTGCTGCAATTTTTTCTTCTGCTGGATATTTTTGGGCTGTGATCGAGCCCAAGATCGAGCCCAGGTATCGAGCCCAGGGTCGACGGCCTGAAGCGAAGCCAGGGACGAGGCTCAGTATCGAAGCCAAGATCGAAGGTCTAGCTCGAGGGCCAAGATCGAAGGCAATGCTCGAGGGCCATGATCGAGACCCAAGATCGAGGGTCACAATCGAAGGCTCGGGCTCGATGCCATGATCAAGGCTATGATCGAAGGACCAGGCTCGATGCCATAATCGAGGCCATGCTCGAGGTTCAGGCTCGAGTCTGTGATCGAAGCCACGATCGAGACCTAGGCTCAAGGGCCATGATCGAAGCCACGATCGAGGCCCAGTTCGAGGCCCAATTCCGAAAGTTTCGATCATGGCCCAGTTCGAGGCCCAATTCCGAAGGTGCCTGGGCAGTTTTATAAAAAGAAGGCATTCATCCCATTCATCATTTTTAACAAATTGGAGCTTGAGCAGAGGCGATTTTGGATAGATTTTCAAGGAAAGACATTGGGGTAAGTGATTCTAACTTGGATTTGGTCTATAAACACAAATATATCATTGTTTTTACCATTTAATTAGTGTTTTGAGATTGAAATTTGGAAAATTTTAGAAATCTCATAGAAACAAATTTTTGAGATTTCGGTATCGATTCAGAGTCGGATTTGAGTGAAACTGGTATGGTTGGACTCGTAATTGAATGGGTTGTCGGATTTCATAACTTTCGCCAGATTCCGAGATGTGGGCCCCAGGGAAGCATTTTTAATTAATTTCAGGATTTTATTGAAAATGTAGTATTTTCTTATAGAATTGATTCCTATAAATTTTAATGATTGTATCGAATTATTTTGGCTAGATTCGAGCCAGACAGAGTTGGATAATCGAGGAAAGGGTCTACTAGTGGATTAAATTGGAGCAAGACGAGGTAAGTCTCTTGTCTAATCTTGTGAGGGGAAAATTACCTCATAGGTGATTAAAATTAAATAATTGTTGCTAATTGTGGGGGCTACGTACGCACGAGATGACGAGAGTCCGTGCGTAGCTACTATTAATGCTAAAGTCCGGGTAGTTTAGGACTTAAAGCATGAATTACTTGTGTAAATTGTATTCTTTGTTTAATTAATATATATATATATATATATATATATATATATATATATATATATATATATATATATATATATATATATATATATATATATATATATATATTGTGAATTGTTAGATAAAAATATTAAAAGGATGGAAATCTCATATACTTGATTTTTCTGTTTAAATTAATTAATTGTTAAGAGAAATTATTCTTCCTCCTGAATTTATCTTATAACAAATATACTCTCATTCCGGAAGTACATAAGAAAATGTCCTCCTTTTCTATGGATCGGGCCGAACGCCTCGGCAGGATAGATGCATCTATGAATCGTGCCGCACGTCTCTCGGCAGTGTACATAAAACTCTGGATCGGGCCGTACGACCTTGGCAGAAATCATGCTTAATAATAATAATAATAATTACACGATACTTGGACAGTTTATTACAGCTTGTAAAGCTATTTGATAAATAAAAAATTTATTGAAATTGAATTGCAGCTTGTAAAGCTATTTGATAAATTGAAATTTTTATTGAAGTTGAAGGATTTAATTAATAGATTAGAAATTATTTGAATTGAAGGAATTTAATTAATATATTGAGAATTATTGGAATTGAAGGAATTTAATTACTTTTGCTGGTTCAATAAAATTATTGTTAACTCTGTGAATCACGTTGATATAAATATTTCTATTTTCATGATTATTTAATATTATTGACCCATAGTGAGTGTCATAGTCGGCCATCTCGTCTCTACCTCTTCGAGATTAGGCTTGATACTTACTGGGTACACGTTGTTTTCGTACTCATACTGCACTTGCTGCATATTTTATTGTGCAGGTACATATATATATAGCGGCCTTGTGGGCGCAGAGGTGTGGTTAATAATTGTGGGGACATAGGTGAGCTGCATTCTATATTACGATCCGCAGCTAACAGAATCTCCTTCAGAGTTATTATATTGTCCTGTCTAATTTGTATTCTGGACAGATGCTGTATTTTATTTTAATTCCCTAGTAAATGCTCATGCACTTGTGACACCGGGTTTTGAGAATGGTTGTGAATTGTTTAAAAATTTAGTTGCTAAAAATATTTATCATTTACTCTATGAGTTTTATCTTTACTATTTTATTGAATAAATTTTTATTTTTAAAAATACTAAAATGGGTAATTAAGTTAATTGATTATGGTTGGCTTGCCTGACAGTAGTGTCCGGTGCCATCACGGCCTTTTGGGATTTTGGGTCGTGACAATAATGAATACTAAACAGCAAGACAATTCAATAAATGACAACTACGGGTACAAGTAAGTCACTTAAGGCCAATAGCAGTAAGTCATGAAAGCATGGAAACATTTTACATTTTTAACAGGAGAGTAATAAGTGACAAGTAGCAAATAAAGGCATGGGAAGCATTTAAAGCACGTAACAGTTAAGGAATGGAAGGTCATACAACAACAACAACAACAACAATAACAACAACAACAACAACAACAACAACAACAACAACAACAACAACAACCCAGGATAATCCCATTAGTGGGGTCTGGGGAGGGTAGTGTGTACGCAGACCTTACCCCTACCCTAGGGTAGAGAGGCTGTTTCCAAATGACCCTCGGCATCCTTCCCTCCAAGAACTCCCCACCTTGCTCTTGGGGTGACTCGAACTCACAACCTCTTGGTTGGAAGTGGAGAATGCTTACCATCAGAGCCACCCACCTTGTCAAGGAATGGAAGGTCATAATTAATGAAATACGAAAAATCAAGGAAACAAGTATTTCGGCGTCATATAAGCACTCGTCACCTCGCATATACGCCGCACACATGAATTTCACATGGCACATAAATGAAGGGTTCCTAATTCCCTCAAATCAAGGTTAAACCCGACATTTACTTCACTCTCCAACCAACCCAGAGCTTTACCGGGGCCTTTCCTCTATAATCTGCCTCCAAACTACTTGCATCTAAACAAAATCGACTCGATAACGTCAAATAATGCTAAATGAATCAATTCCAATACATAAAGATAGGATTTTTACACTTTTCACAAAAAGTCAACCCTGGGCCCACTTGGTCAAAATTCGAGGTTCGAACCAAAACCCATTTACCCATTCATCCCCGAGCCCGATTATGTAATTAGTTTCGAAATCCGACCCCAAATTGAGGTCTAAATTCTAAATTTGCAAAAAAATCCCCAAATTCTTCCAAAATCCCTAATTTTCTACCATGGAAGAACAAAGATTAAAGTTAGAAATTAATGAGTGATGTTAGAAATGGAAGAAAATAAGTTAAAGTATACTAACCTATGAATTGGTGTTGAAATTTCTCCTCCAAATCGCCTCTAGGCCGAGCTCTAATGGAAGGATTATGAAAAATGGGTGAAATCCCGATTTTGAAATATTTAAGTGACTAGGCGTCAGCTGTTCATCACGATCGCGAGAACCCTGACACATTCGGAAAGAGAACAGCTTATCATGCTTATGCGAACGCGAAGTTCTCTATGTGTTCCTGTAGGTTTAATCCCCCACACCACGCGTTCGCGAGCCTGGGCTCGCGTTCGCGTAGAGTGAGTCCCTTTTCCAGCCAGCCTATCTAACACTACGCGTTCGCGGTTGAGGGGTCGCGTTCGCGAAGAGCAGACCCTCCCAATGCTCCGCATTCGTGACCATAGTCTCGCGTTCACGTAGAATGAAATCATCCCCAGTCCCAGATTCCCCTTCGTGATCGCGTGAAAGGCTTCGCGATCGCGAAGCACAATACACCAGTGACAGCTGAAGCTCAGAAAACCAGATTTGTTTCTAAGTTCAAACCATTAGTAGTATATCTGAAACTCACACGAGCCCTCGGGGCTCCAAACTAAATATGAACACAAGTCCACAAATATTATACGAACTCGATCGCTCGATCGAAACACCAAAATAACACCTAGAACTATGAATCAGACACCAAAACGAATGAAATTTTCAATAAAACTCAAAAACTTTCATTTTGACAACCAGATGTCCGAATCACGTCAAATTACTTCTGTTTTGCACCAAATTTTGCAAACAAGTCATGAATACAGTAATGGACCTATACAAATTTACGGATCCGGTATCAACAAAGATAAACATTGGTCAAATTTATAAATTCTTTAACACTTTAAATTTTTAATAAATTGCGATAACTCGAGCTAGGGACCTCCGAATTCGATTCCGGGCATATGCCTAAGTCCCAAATCACGATACGGACCCACCGGGACCATCAAAATATGAATCCAGGTCTGTTTGCTCAAAACGTTGTTCGAAGTCAACTCAATGGAATTTTTAAGGCACGAATTCATATTTTAATCAATTTTTCAAATAACAGTCTTCCGAAAAAAGACACGGACTACGCACGCAAATCGAAGAAGGTTAAAAGGAGCTATTTGAGGCTTCGAAATATAGAATTAAGGGTTAAAGCTCTAGATGACCTATCGGGTCATCACATCGAAGGAATACATAAATGGGGTACACACGCAAAGCGCGTACTCTAATATTAAAAGCACGAAATCTCTTAACGAAATGTCGTTCGCCTTTTTTACCCCTTAAAAATAGAGTTTACATTGGACAAAATTATAATTTAAGTTACTTTTCAAATATTTAGGACTTTAAAATCAACTAAAATTTTGACTATTAAATCTTTTATTATTGAACTAGGTAATAAGTCATAAATAAAAACATTAAAATTTAACCTTGTATTGGAAAGACTTAGAGAGGGAATGGTCTAAATACGTAAGGAAAATCTTTGAAAAGATTTGGAGTTAAAAAAATGAAAAGATCATAAATATTGAATCGCTAAAAATTAGAAAAGTAATCTCAATAGTTAAGGTAAACATTATCCAATTCAAAAACCCAAGAAATCCCCTTTGACTCAACGTTCTAAAACAAATTATATGCTTTTCCAAAATATAGATAGATACACTTCCTCTTTTATTTACGTGCATAAATATCTAACGGAATTTCTTGAAAACGCACTTTCTCTTTTATTTATGTTAGGAATTTTACAAATACTTTCCTCTTCCTATTTTACATAATATAAAGGAAATTTTACCTCCTATAGCAAAGGTTGCCATTAAAAAAAGAAATGATGGATTGAAACTCTAAAGATTGCTCTGTTTTTGGGGTGTTTTTCGGTTGAGAATCTTTTTTATAACTGTAATTATAAATTTTATGTATTATAATTGAGTTTGTTGAGTTATATTAGAAGTCTATCGTGTTAATTGATTCACTTACTGTTTTTAAACAGCTGAAGATCTTTTTTTTTTTGCAAATTCCGTTACTGTATTCACGAATACAGCTCGCGAATACAGTCGAATACATTCTCTGCTTAGCTGGACTCCTCTGTTTTTCGTCGAGTTTTGCTACTGTATTCATGAATACAGTAGCAAAAATACATCGAATACAGTCTATAACAACTGAAAACATAGCTATAGGAAGTAATTTAGTAAATGGTAGCTATAGCAAGCTAATAATCCTAAAACGTAGTGATTTCTGAAATTTTCTCTATTATAAATGACTTATTGGGCCATGAATGATGCCAGTGGTGTTGACATAATAATCAAGAGGTTAAACAAAATGGAATATTTGCTTATTATTTTTAATATTTACGACTTCTAAATCAACAAAAACTTATTTATTAGATCTTGTTTTACTTGAAGTGTGTGGAAAGTTTTAATATTTAAGAGTTTAAAATTAATTAAGATTTTACTTATTGAATTATTTCTTTTAATTATTATATAACTCTAAAATTCGTGATATTTTAATCTTTAACAGTAAGATTTTTTTCATGACAAAGCTATCCAAATGATAATAGAAAATATATATATTAACAATATCATTTGTGAATTAAGTAAGATGATATCCAATCAATTGAACTCAAGTATTATGTCACTAATATATTACCAATAAATAAATTTTATAGTTAATTGTAATTACTTTTTATAAGAAGAAGACGCTATAATAATAATTTATATGAATACGTTAATGGACGTTTATACCTTTTGAGAATTATATTATACTACAATATATTTTAAGTGAACATAAAATAATAATAATAATAATAATAATAATAATAATAATAATAATAATAATAATAATCATTAATTTTCGTCCCACGTTCTGTGACAGTCATTTTATTTCTTTCTAAAACAATTTTTAGATGGTTTTAAATTTTACCTATCCAATTAAATTCTCCATATGATAATTAAACCTAACAATACAAAGTCTCTTTATTTTTCGTACTTTTCAAGTTGAGTTCCAATAGGAGTTAGATGAAATTTATATTAGATACTTCAACAAATAAAATTAATTTTTAAGGCCATGAAAAACATAGTATTTTCGCATTTGAGTATAAATCAACATATTATTCTACTTAGTTTGAGCTACTAAAGCAAATTCACGACTCGTATATCGAAGTTATGATAAGGCATTAGAATACTTTTTGTGACATATGTTTTTCTTTATTAAGTGAGATAAATAAATTCATCATTTCAAGAGCTTGTGGTCTTTTAAAAAATTATTTTATAACTAAATCATATAGTTTAATACTATTTATCTGATTTTTAAAATTTTATACTCATTAATATAAAGTACACACGCAATGCGCGCATCCTAAAACTAGTATATAAAAAATATATAAATTTTATAAGCTTTGCGGCTATTAAATGTAAATAATTTTGATCGCGGACTAAAAGTGATTTTTACCCATGTATATAAGGCCCACTGTTATCCCTAACAATGGATTGTTTCGTTCCTATACAATAATTGAAACTTATTTACTAAAATTGTCCTAGATTTATATATTACCTCTCGTAGTTGTAGTTTGATTACGATTTATATACGATCCATTATTAATGCGTTAAATTATGATATTCAGTTACACTCTTTTTCTTTTTTCTCACCTCTACCTTTTCCCAATTCTCTGCCACGTATTCAGTTATATCTCCTAATCATTGGTAGCCTCAACTGGATCATTAGTCATCAATACATCGTAAGAATTTGGACTCAGATAGTCCTTAATACCATCCACTCAATCACCTAGTTGTACCCTATTGTAATCAGAAGAAGGCATTTGAATTGCTGCATTCTTTTTGCGTGCACATTAGTCCACCCTTCCTCGTTAATTTTCTTCATACCTTTGCCCAGTTCATCCCCATTCAACATGCTCTCATAAGCATTCAACATCCTCATTGTCACTGGAATTTGTAGCTAGTAATTATGTAATGATCCGATCAGTCGTTTTGAGTATTACAACCTTGTTTCCCCCTTTACTGCTCAAATAGTACTTTACAGTGGTTGTGTGAATTGCCGGGGTAAATGGTTCGGGTCCGGTGAGGTTTTGGAATGAATTGGAACCCTTAGTTCTAAGGTTTAAAGCGTAAGTTAAAATAGTGACCGGATGTCGATTTATGAGTAAACGACCATGGAATAGAGTTTTGATGATTCCAATAGCTCCGTATGGTGATTTTGGACTTAGAAGCATATACGAAAAATTATTTGGAGGCCCGTAATGGAATTAGGCTTGAAATACCGAAAGTTAAATTTTGAAAAGTTTGACCGGGAGGTTGACTTTTTGATATCGAGGTCGGAATCCAGTTTTAAAACTTTTCATAGCTCTGTTATGTCGTTTATGACTTGTGTGCAAAATTTGAGGTCAATCGGACGTGAATTGTTAGGTTCCGGAGTCGTTTGTAGAAACTAGAAATTTTATAGTTCATTAAGCTTGAATTGGGGTGTAATTCATGATTTTAGCATTGTTTGAGGTGATTTGAGGGTTAGACGAAGTCCGTATGATATTTTAGGACTTGTTAGTATATTTGGTTGAGGTCTCGAGGGGCTCGGGTGAGTTTTGGACGGTTAACGGATCATTTTTGGCCTTGGTGAGAATGTTGATATTTGTTGCTGCATTTTTCGTATTTTCTCTTTCGCGTTTGCGAGTGGGCCCTCGCATTCGCGAAGAGGAATTTGTGGCAGGCAGGATGTACTCTTCGCGTTCGCGAGGGAGTATCGCGTTCGCGAAGAGAAGCTGAGTTGTGCATCGCGTTCGCGTATGGGATATCGCGTTCGCGAAGGGAAACATAGTGGGCATGGGTTTTTGCCTTCGCGTTCGCGAAGAAGGGCTCTGTAAAGCATCGCGTTCGCGAACAGTGTCTTGCGTTCGTGAAGAGCAAATGTTGGGAAGCACATTTTGTGCTTCGCGAACGCGAGAGACCTGTCGCATTCACGAAGAAGAGAGGTCTGGACAGAAAGTTTAAGTTCAGAAAATGGGACTTCGTTCCATTTTCTTTTTTAACGATTTGGAGCTCGGATTGAAGCGAATTTTGGGAGATTTTCAGGAAAAATAATGGGGTAAGTATTCTTAACTCAATATTAGTTAAATTACCCGAATCCATGGTTGTTTTTATCATTTAATTGATAAATTAAGTTAGAAAAATTATGAAAAACCCTCTTGGTTTAATTTGGAGATTTGAGGGTCGAGTTAATGTCGGATTTCAGTAAAATTTATATGGTTGGACTCATGGTTAAATGAGCGTTAATATTTTATAACTTTTGTCAGATTCCGATACGTGGGCCCCACGGATAATTTTTGGGGCGTAAATTTCGGATTTTGTGGAAATATTAATATTTTGATATGAAATTAATTCCTATAAATATTGTGGGCTGAATCAAATTAATTGTGACTTTTATCAGATTCCGAGACGTGAGCCCCACTGGGAGGCATGAGTAATTGTGAGGTATGCCCGAGTGGCAAGAGTGATTGTGAGGTATGCCCAAGTGAAAAAAGTGATTGTGATGTATGCCCGAGTCGCAAGAGTGATTGTGAGGTATGATCGAGTGTAGCGAGTGACTGTGAGGTTTGCCTGAGGGGCTGTATATGAGTGATGTTCTGCCCGAGGGGTTATTTATGATTTTATCATTGAGTTGTATCGCATTGGCATGCACACATGACATACGGGCATAGAGATGTATTTTCTCGTGATGTACTGCATCACATCATTCATGAATTTTCACATATTTTTGACAGATGGGCATAGTGATACATTTGATTTTACACGGGTTATCCGGAAGGAAAATGAAACATCTTATTTATTATTCACAAGATTTTAGGAGAAATTTATTATTTTCAAACTATTCATATTTTTGGCGACTCCGACAAACGATATGGGTTTTTACTGATGTATTTGAAAGGAAGAACTATTATTTTTGAAATCATGATTCGACTGAGCATTTTATCTCTGAGTTACTTCTAGTATTATTTGCTTTATGTTATTATGGACTGTTTTGGACTATTGGTTATGGACTCGACCTTGGTAGAAGCTCGTCACTACTTTCAACCTACGGCTAGGTTTGTTACTTACTCAGTATATGGGGTCGGTTGTACTGATACTACACTTCTGCACATTGCGTGCAAATGTTGGTTGTTATTGTTGTTGTGCTCGATGGTTGCGGAACTTGAAGATGTACCTGCGTTTCTGTTGTAGCTGCCTCTTGTTCAGGGTAGCCTTAGATTTATAAAAGCTCTGTTTTTGTATTATTCAAACAGACTATGTATTTATTTCATTTCCACTTTGTATACTCTATTCTTAGAAGCTCATGATTTGTACTACCAGTTCTTGGGGGATGTATAAGATTAAGATGTTTATTCACTTAAATTACTTTAATAATTGTTATTGGAATTGGATAATTGAAAGTTGGCTTACCTAGTGGGTTGGGTTAGGTGCCATCATGACTAGTTGGATTTTGGGTCGTGACAAGGTGGTGTCAGAGTACTAGGTTCATAGGTTCTACAAGACTTGAGCAAGTGTCTAGTAGAGTCTTGAGGATCGGTATGATGACGTCCATACTTATCTTCGAGAAGCTACAGGGCATTTAGGATATATATACTTCCCTTCTTTCTTTCCTTATCGTGCGGGATTGATTTAGCTTGGGACATAACTTTTTGAATTCCTTCCACGTATTCGTATGCGCACACGAGCGCTCGGTAGCAGTTGTGCATCGCCGGCTTGTGATTCCATGAATGAAGTTCGAGATGAGTATTCTATGTATGGGTGAAGGGGCCAGTCTGGAGGACTTGAGGCCAAGTTTAGATCGCAGCTTAAGCTCGGTAGCTTCAGTTGTAATTTGTACAATTGGACTCATATGTCCGGTGATGACCCTACAGTGAAATTTGTGGCTCGATGAGCGGTGAAATGGCGGTATGATGGGTATGCTGTGACCGCGGGATGTGTTAAGATGATTTGAACATAACGAGAAGTGTTTCCTTCATATGTAAAGGAAAGGTCATCGGATGCTTGATTTTTCATTTCTATGTGGCGTACAGTCCCGAGTGTGAATATTTTGAAGGATCTTTCACGATTGTTAAATTTTAGAACAAATTAAATTCTCGTGTCTGGTTAGTGAGTTTGGACTTAGATAGACTAAGTGATTGCATAGTAATTTTGACTGTGAAAGGGTAAAACAAGATACCAGTTTGAGGCTAAACGGGTGGGTTATCCCTTGCGGAGTAATCTACGTAGGTGTATTCCTTATGATGTGAGTAGAGAGTCTCTTTTCTGCCGACGGGGTGTATGGGTGGAGATTTGAATTTGAATCTGGTTGAGAAAGTTGACTTGTGTGTTAAGAGGATGAATACGAGCTTAGCGGATGATTGAGGTATTTTTATGGTTGGCGTTGTATGAGCTTGAGAAGAATTTTTTGTTGAACTGACTGAAGCATTATGGCAGTAAGAGATTATTGGTATTGTGAATTATGGAATGTTTTGTTCTATGGCTTTGAGCCAAGTGGGGGAGTCTGCTATTGACAATTCAAAATCATGGATATATGTTAAGTTTTAGTTTTGGTTTGAGGCATACTTATGGGTTAGTTATGACTTACAGAGGTGAAGATAGAGGATGACTCGGGTAAGTAAATTTCTGGATACGGGTTACATTTAACTTTATGAAAATATGAAAATTATGGAATGATTAAGTTGTTAATTTGAAGGATGTAGTACGCACGAAGTATGAATTCGATTGGTTGTGTTAATGCAGGATTACTTCTTTGAGTGTTGATCGTGCTAAAAGAGCACATATCTTTCGGCCTGTTTGGGGCGGAGTAAATTAGATTTGAGCAGAGTGGATGATTCTCGAGAGGATTTTAATGGATTCAAAATGTATATATGGAAATTGAAAATTTTTTGAATTTGTATATCACTAGAATTAGTTACTTACATTGGATGGTATCAGGATGCGCGGTAATTCTGTTTGACTATGAATTCTACATTTCAGTATAAGAAAGGAAAGAGAAACAATTTTAGATTCGCATAAGGTATTTTCAGAGTGAATATTATAGTTGTGGTATTTATGGAGGTGCTTAAGGAGAATACAGTGGCTTATGGGCCGTAGGGCGTTATGGTTCTATGCTAAGGTTTGTGGGATAAGTTGTGGTTAAAGATCATGGTATTTTAGCAAGAAGAAGTATCAATCTAAAGATAAATTTGGAAGAAACTAGGAGAAAAATAGGAAAACTGGGTAGTAGGTTGGATCAGTATGGTAATTGATAAGATCGGTTCCTTGGGTGCATATGATATGGGGGTTTTCTACAGGTGCTTTGTGGAAATACACCTGGACTTGGCGACTTGCGTGGCTTGGTCGAGTTAGAGGAATTTAGTTTTAAGGGTTTGATTACGTGCAAACGGATTCCAAAGTATTCTTGATGGTTTCTACCGGTGTGGAGAACGTGTTGTGAATTGTGATTTACTCCTGGAAAGAAGCAAGAGAAAGGTTTCTAACTAAAATAGTATGTAAATTATTGGTGACTCAAAGTTGATAATAAGATTCTTGTGCTTTTCACATGATGGCAAGATAGATGTTATGGGTTGTACGAAAGCTAGATTTTCATGTGTAAGGTGGCAGTATAGTCTTGAAAAGAAGGTAACGAATGTTGGACAACATGGACGGTTTCAAATAACTAGATGAATACTATTACTACTTGGTGTTGTATGAGAAAGGGGCGGACTTCAGAAGGCACGTTGTATTTTTAATTACGGATGTATAAATTAGTATTGCGGTACTCACATGGTTGATAGACTGCTGATATTCAAATTTTGTCAATTGGCACGGAAGAACTTTTAAAGTATTTCTCGTGGGATGATCGTGTATGAGAGAAGTGTTAGGCATTCGGGTGGTGGAGATGGAATCAAATATGGTGATTTGCGTGTTCTATGGATTCAGAGATTGGGAGTTCCCAGGAGCAGATTGTTTCATGGTTGTGGACTGTGAAGTTGTGGCCGGAGCTAGCCAAATGATAGAATGTGTTATGATTCAATCATTATGGATTTTTGGAAGAATTTTGATCTATTTATGGGTAACCCGAGTTGATTTGGGGGTCCATAGGTAGGCCCAATTAAGATGTGTATTCTACACCGAGCTAGAATGGTTGGCTTCATACTGCTATTGTTGAGGGATATGTCATTCGGTTGATATTGAGATTATTCGTGTTCTGAGATGATCTGTGAGTTACTCCCTTATGCTACGAGGAGTTGTGATTCATTGGTTATGTGCACAGATGGTGCGGTTCTATTTGAGCTTTATAGTGGAATTTGAGTGTGATGAGTATTTGGGTATTGCATGATCGATTACGTAATGGTTATGTTCTTTCAGGTTTTGTGTGGCATTTTTGTCATTTGCCTCTCCGTGGATATTGATTTTGAGCAGGGTGGCTTGGGGTATATAATATGGACCAACGTTTGGATGGGGACACCAATTGCAGCGGAGCTATGTTAAGGTATGGACCTTGTGTTAGAATCGGGTGATGGTTCTACGGTGTATGATGAATTTTCAGTGTTTCATTGTGGAGGTACTTGTTAATCTGGCGGGCAGTTCTCTCATTTTGAGTCATTTTTTATGACTGGGTACATTTGAATTGTTGGGTATTAGTGCACAGATGGCACGAGTTGTGGCTCCGAGTTATATTGGTGCGGTATGTCTGTGGAACAGTTATGTTTAGTAATATAAGGTCATTGGACCTGGAATAGGTACTATCAGGTTTAATTTCGGTATATTTGGGAGTATAATATTAAAAGTCGACTCAGAAAGTGATTATGGTTCCGGTTGGGGCGAGAGACCTCCATGACTTGTTGGTCTGATAAAGGGTTACGAGATTCTGCGTGTTTCTTTTATTATCAACAGTGTACGAAGGTTTTGGGATGAGGTTTGGTTCGATATGGGTTTAATACTAGTATGCGGTTGGTTTTGGAGTAGTCACTGCGACCAGGAATAGTGCTACGAGCATGTGAGTTGTGTAATATGCTAGGTGATTATATCAGTGGTCATAGTTATAGCTCGATGCAGCTTATTCGGACTTATACAGTGTGTAAATGTAAAGTTCGTGTCTTGAAAGAAATTTTAAAGGTTGAAAATTAAACTCCAAGGTTTATGGGCTAAGGTTAAATTAATGATTTTCAGTTGCATTGTGTAGTCAAGCCTATGTGGGATAGGGTGACGTGGGTTCACCCCCGGGTACGTGTGTGGTAAGATGGAACGGTGATTTGATGGCTTGGAAATAACTCTTGGCACATTCGAGAACGAACGTATATTTAAGTGGGGGAGAATGTAACGACCCGACCGGTCGTTTTGAGAATTACAACCTTGCTTCTCCCTTTACTGCTCAAATAATACTTTACAGTTGTTGTGTGAATTGCCGGGGTACATGGTTCAGGTTCGGTGAGGTTTTGGAATGACTTGGAACACTTAGTTCCAAGGTTTAAAGCGTAAGTTAAAATAGTGACTGGATATCGACTTATGTGTAAACGACCCCGGAATGGATTTTTGATGATTCTCATATCTCCGTATGGTGATTTTGGACTTAGAAGCGTGTCCGAAAAATTATTTAGAGGCCCGTAGTGGAATTAGGCTTGAAATGCCGAAAGTTGAATTTTGAAAAGTTTGACCGGGGGTTGACTTTTTGATATCGAGGTCGGAATCCAGTTCTGAAAATTTTCATAGCTCCGTTATGTCGTTTATGACTTGTGTGCAAACTTTGAAGTCAATCGGACGTGAATTGATAGGTTCCGGAGTCGTTTGTAGAAACTAAAAATTTCAAAGTTCATTAGGCTTGAATTGGGGTGTAATTTATGGTTTTAGCGTTGTTTGAGATGATTTGAGGGTTCGGCTAAATCTGTATGATGTTTTAGGACTTGTTGGTATATTTGGTTGAGGTCCCGAGTGGCTCGGGTGAGTTTTGGATGGTTAACGGATCATTTTTGGCCTTGGTGAGAATGCTGATATTTGTTGTTGCATTTTTCGGATTTTCTCTTTCGCGTTCGCGAGTGTGCCCTCGCATTCGCGAAGAGGAATTTATGGCAGGCAGGATTTACTCTTCGCGTTCACGAGGGGTTTTCGTGTTCGCGAAGAGAAGCTGGTTTGTGCATCACATTCGTGTATGGGGTATCGCGTTTGTGAAGGGAAACATAGTGGGCATGGGTTTTTGCCTTCGCGTTCATGAAGAGGAGCTAGCGTTCGCGAAGAAGGGCTCCGTAAAGCATCGCGTTCGCAAATAGTGTCTCGTGTTTGCGAAGAGCAAATGTTGGGAAGCACATTTTGTGCTTCGCGAACGCGAAAGACCTGTCGCGTTCGTGAAGAAGAGAGGTCTGGACATAAAGTTTAAGTTCAGAAAATGGGACTTCATCCCATTTTCCTTTTTAACGATTTGGAGCTCGCATTGAGGCGAGTTTTGGATGATTTTCAGAGGAAACAATGGGGTAAGTGTTCTTAACTCAATATTGGTTAAATTACCCGAATCCATGATTGTTTTTATCATTTAATTGGTGAATTAAGTTGGAAACATTGTGAAAAACCCTCTTGGTTTAATTTGGAGATTTGAGGGTCGAGTTGATGTCGGATTTGAGTAAAATTTATATGGTTGGACTCGTGGTTGAATGAACATTAATATTTTGTAACTTTCGTCGGATTCCAAGACGTTGTCCCCACGGGTGATTTTTGGGGCTTAAATTTCGAATTTTGTGGAAATATTAATATTTTGATATGGAATTAATTTCTATAAATTTTGTGGGTTGAATCAAATTAATTGTGACTAGATTCGAGCCGTTTGGAAGTTGATACGCGCAGAATGAAATTTCTGGAGCATTGTATAGCTTGCTCGATATTGGATTTGGCTTGTTCGAGGTAAGTAACTA
The DNA here is from genome assembly GCF_000715075.1 of Nicotiana tabacum. Taxonomy (NCBI): domain Eukaryota; kingdom Viridiplantae; phylum Streptophyta; class Magnoliopsida; order Solanales; family Solanaceae; genus Nicotiana; species Nicotiana tabacum. The sequence goes on along the minus strand of NC_134102.1, from coordinate 75,043,962 downwards.
TTCCAATCTTGGAGTTGAGGGTATAAACCCTGAATATATGTATTTTGTAAATTGTTGGAAAGTGACGCACATGCTAGGTGACGGGCGTGTGGGCGTGCACTATAGAAATTGTGACATAATTATTTTTATGGAATTTTATAGTTAAATAACCTTGGCATTTTTCCATACGGTTTTATGTTTTAAAGAAATTGAGCTGAAAACATATTAATAATCTCATTGAGGCTATGTGCAAGTATTATTGGGACCCACACAGGTCATATTGCTGTGAATTATTGTGTTAAATTAAAAGTTCATACTTAGTCATATTCATTTCATTGCATATCATAACTCAGTTTTATGACTCTATTTTGATGCATATAAATGTTTTGGGTCGAATGCCCTGTTTTACTGAAATACTCGAGTGGCTTGAGAGGTTTATGACTGAGTGAGGCCGAGGGCCAGATTTATGTTGCATATTTATGGGATCGGGCTGCACGCCGCAGCATGTTGCATGTTTATGGAATCAGGCTGCACACCGCAGCATGTTTGATATCGGCCGAGGGCCTGATTGTAAGGATGAGTGTGGATCAGGGCTGCCCACCTGTAGCATACTTTATTATTATAGCACGTGAGTTGTCCATGTAGCACGTGAGTTGTCCGTGTAGATTATAGCGCTTGGGCTGTAGGAGCCCCTCCGGAGTCTGTACACACCCCCATTGAGCGCAGGTACCTACTGAGTGCGAGTGCTGAGTGACTAGGAGGCATGAGTGATTGTGAAGTATGCCCGAGTGGCAAGAGTGATTGTGAGGTATGCCCGAGTGGCAAGAGTGATTGTGAGGTATACCCGAGTGGCAAGAGTGACTGTGAGGTTTGCCCGAGGGTCTATATATGAGTGATGTTCTGCCCGAGGGGCTGTTTATGATTTTCTCATTGAGTTACATCGCATTGACATGCACACATGACATACAGGCATAGAGATGTATTTCCTCGTGATGTACCGCATCACATCATTCATGATTTTTCACACATTTTTGACAGATGGGCATAGTGATGCATTTGATTTTACACGGGTTATCCGGAAGGAAAATGAAACATCTTATTTATTATTGACAAGATTTTGGGAGAAATTTATTGTTTTCAAACAATTCATATTTTTGGCAACTCCGGCAAACGATTTGGGTTTTCACTGATGTATTTGAAAGGAAGAACTATTATTTTTGAAATCATGATTTGGCTGAGCATTTTATCTCTGAGTTACTTCTGGTATTATTTGCTTTATGTTATTATGGACTGTTGTGGACTATTGGTTATAGACCCGACCTTGGTAGAAGCTCGTCACTACTTTCAGCCTACGGCTAGGTTTGTTACTTACTCAGTACATAGGGTCGGTTGTAGTGATACTACACTTCTACACATTGCTTGCAGATGTTGGCTACTGTTGTTGCTGTGCTCGATAGTTGCGGGACTTGAAGATATACCTGCGTTTCTGTTGTAGCTGCCTCTTGTTTAGGGTAGCCTTAGATTTATAAAAGCTTTGTTTATGTATTATTCAAACAGACTATGTATTTATTTCATTTCCGCTTTGTATACTCTATTATTAGAAGCTCATGATTTGTACTACCAGTTCTTGGGGGATGTATAAGACTAAGATGTTTATTCACTTAAATTACTTTAATAATTGTTATTGGAATTGGATAATTGAAAGTTGGCTTACCTAGCGGGTTGGGTTAGGTACCATCACGACTAGTTGGATTTTGGGCCGAGACAAATTCATACCCAACTTCTTTTTCCTTTGGCCTAATTTTATTAGGAGAAGTAGACGTAGGTTGCCCATCTTACAAGTTCTCAGTAGATCTAGGAGTTTCAACAACATCACCTTGATCTGTACTCTGAACTGTAGTATCGTGAGTACTACAAGAGGGTTTCGATCAGATCTGATACTTAAAATATAATTGCATGATATAATAATATAAAAATTAAAAATAAAATCGTACAAATTTGATGCATCTATAACAACATATAAACTAAAAACGTATTTATATAACTAATTATATAGTTTAAAACTTATTTATAACTTATCTACAACTTTCTTACATTATTTTTACCCAGTTAAATACAACTACAACATCATACAACTTAAATATAATTTTCATACAATTTTTATACAATATATCTTTTGTATATTTTTTGTATATATTTTGTATGTGGTGTGTTCTTCTTCCTCTCGGAAATTTCAATCCAAACTTGCTCTCTTAATATAATTTTGATACATATCAACAACCTTTTGTAAAAGATAGTATTTACAACTTAAATACAAATTTCATACAATGATTCGTATATTATACAACTATTTTTTAATTTTCATACAATGTTCAAATAAAATAATATATAATTATAACATAATACAACTTAAATAAAATTTTGTAAGTATATTGTATGTCATGTGTTCGTCTTCAAGTTTCGATCTGCAATTCAGCCAAAATCAAGTCTAATCTTCACCAAACACTCTCAAAATTGAGACACAAACTCCAACGAATATTCTCAATTGTTTGCAACAACACTCAATCCAAACAAACAATAGTTTTTGAATACCCAAATTTGAATTCAAAGTTTTGAAGCTTTTTAAAGGATGTCAATAGTGGAGAATCAAAACACCTTCAAAATTTATTGATTGACAATTTCAATTCGAATACCAACTGTAAAACATGAAAGGAAATTGCTAAGTTAAAACTCTATATTAAAACAATTGAAGTTCATTGATGAATTCCCTGAGCTCTAGGTTCATAGGTTCACTCAAAATTTGAAAGAAAAAATCATTATGTAAAAAAAATGCTAGACGGAGGGAGGAGAGAGAGAGAGAGAGAGAGAGAGAGAGAGAGAGAGAGAGAGAGAGAGAGAGAGAGAGAGAGAGAGAGAGAGAGAGAGAGAGAGAGAGAGAGAGAGAGAGAGAGAGAGAGAGAGAGAGCAGGGATGGGAAATAACTAATTGCCTAATCAATTCCTAATATAAAGGGATACTCATTAATACTAATTTGTATATAATTGGTAAATTGTATATGCTTATGTAATTAAGTTAAAACATAATTAGAGAGGGTAATAAAGTTTTATATGTAGTATATGAAGGTAAAAATCCCCCTAAAAAGGTATCAGGACAAGGTAAGGTTTGGTTCATTTCGAAGATGGGCCCACAATATTCATGGAGAACCTAATAGGCTCCTTTGGTTGAATAATAAGTACTTACTTCAAATTTGGCACAAAAATATAAGAAAATTTTACCTTTTATAGGAAAGGTGTATACCCTTTATTATAAATCAAAATTATTTTAAAATATTATTTTTTATGGCTACCTTTTATATTTTATAGTAAAATAAGTATTTATCGCATATACTATCATTGATGTATGAAATAAGGCATGAAATACGTTATTTATGAAATAAGTATACTATCATATACTCTCTCTCTTCGAGCAAAATAGGCTGAATCGTAGATACACGAAAGAGAAACAAATCATGAAAGGAAGCCTAAAAATATCAAAATCAGAAACATGAAAGTAAACCTATAATCAAAAAAAGGAAGCGGAGATACTGTGGGCGACGGAGAGATTGAAGAGAAAGATGGATTCTTAGCGCGGTAAGTAAGAGATAAAGGAGGAAGAAGCAGTCGAATTGGAAGCGTTGTAAATTGTAATGGAAGAGGCAGTGAAGCGACACAAGGAGTCTTGGCCGGAAAACACCATCTCCGACGAACTTTCTTCTCTTCTTTGATATTTAGTCACATACAATGATACAAATACATTGTATTCTGTACAAATTCACTCAAACACATTGTATTTTTGTATAATTTTTTTTTGCCCGTGTTTATGTATTTCAAAGGTCTGTATTGTTTTATTACAACTGAATACACCTGTATTCATGCATACTGTATGATACAGGATATAAACATTGAAATACAGTGAATACAAATATTAAAATAGAACAGAATATAAATAGTGAATATATTTAATTTTAAAATACAGTAAAATACACTGAATACAAATAGAAATACAGTGAATGCAACAAATGAAATATACTGAATACAACAGTAATAACATATATTAAGAATAACTAAAATACTGTTAATCCAAATACATTTGAATACACTGAATATAAAATAGCGAATACAATAAATACAAACATTGAATCTAATGAATGCAACAGTAAAAAAGAATATTAAAACACATTAAATACAAAAGTTATATACAACTGAAAAATTATTGTAATTAATTGGGTTGATAATGAGGCATGTTAGAATTGATTTTGTTGAGCTATATTATGAGTGTATGTATGATCGCATATGACATTCCTTGCACTCTAAATTCTCTTAATACCTTTCCTCCTTCCGCTTTAGGTGCGAAGGTGTAAAACCTTACAACGACATAACTTTACGCTCATTTATCCGTTTTACGCAATTCCTTTTTTGATTTTAACTATTTTTCGCAGGGAATGGCATTGACCAACAACAACAAGCCGCACTCGACGATAATATCATAATTAGAGGGCCCGTAAGGCTTAGCGACATGCCCATCACGCTAGGTCGCATGGAATGACGATATCGCAACTAGACGTTTTGCGGATGTCGCCTTCGAGGCCAAGGCGTTGTGACATGTCAAGTAAGCCCGTAAATATTTTTCTTATTTACTGTATATTGCTTTTTTAATTTTTTTTTCATAATTACTTGCTCTAAAAAAATTATTATTTCATGTAAAAAATATTGTTTACACTGCTTAAAACTCATTGGTGAATTTATTAGACCTACCGTCTATATATTAAAAGAAGTAAGATACAAATTTTGCCTAAAAAGAGGGATGCAACACGGGGACATCCTAGGGGGTCACCCATCCTAGTACTACTCTCGCCCAAGCACACTTAACTTCGGAGTTCTGATGGGTCTAATAAATTCACAAATGAGTTTTAAGCAGGCTAATGGATATTATTTCCGTTATTAGACATGTGGACATACCTATTTTTAAGGTGATTCACGTTACTGTATTCATGAATACATGGCGTGAATACATGTGAATACATGCGCGTACAACGGGAATGCCCTGATTTTAGGCGCCTTTTGTTGTTGTATTCATGAATATAACAGCGTGAATACATGTACATACAGCTGGACTGCCTTGATTTTAGGCGCTTTTTGATGGTGTATTCATGAATACATGGCGCGAATACATGTGAATATATGCGCATACTGCTGGACTGCCCTGATTTTTTGGTGTTAGCGAATACACTACCGTAACAACTGAATAGTAGCTATAGGAAGTAATTATGTATATGGTAGCTATAGGAAGTAAATAGCCACTAAACAATAGTGATTTTTGAAAATTATTCAAAATTTAACCACGTGTCTTACTTGGAGATTGTTATTTAACATGTACCGTATTTTTTAAAATTTTTGTATCAATTATTAAGTATTTCTGACGAAACCGCTCCTCCGTCTCTTCTGCATCATCGTCATCCTCCGCATCTTTCTCCTCTTCTCTATCATCCGCTTCTTCTACATCGTCCGCTTTTTCTTCTTTTTCTTCTTCTTTCACACCAACAAACTTTATGTGAAGAAAGATCGAATCTCTTTCCAGAAAGTCTTATCTCTACTCATGTAGTAAGCCTTACTGCTTGATCAAAATTTTGGGTTATACCAATGACAATAACCTTAAAGACGAAGATGATATCAATAATAAAGGTGATTCTCACAAAACAATTTTAATTTTAAGTTGATTAGTTTCGCAGAAGTAGATGTAATTTTTTACTTATACTTGTTTCAATCGCCGTGAATTTCGAATTTCTTATTAATCTGATTCTTAGTACCTAGATTAATTATGACACTTTATAGTTTGGACCAGAAAACTTTAGATGAATGTTTTTGAAGTTTCACTTGCACCAGCGCAAACTTCAGACAAGCTGATATGAAGTTCTCTTGCAGCAGTACAAACTTCAAACACACGGGTGTTGCATTAAAACTTCAAACACACTGGTCTGAAGTTAGCTTGTTGTAGTTCAGATATTTTTTTCTCGAACTTTGAGCTATATATGTCTGAACTTCAGTCATACAGAGACTTCAAACAAGATTTTGTGCAGCTTCAAATATGTACGTCTGAAGTTAGTTCGAAACTAATTAAATTTATAAATTTTTATGCAATACGCATATCACCTAAGTGGGGAAAAAAACACAAATAGCCGGCCCATTAGTTTTTTCCCTCTGCATAGCCCTAAAAATTAATCTACATGTAGCCCTATAATAGCATAGCCAAATCAATCCGATAAAATCCCTGTATATTAGAAAATAAAATCCACGCACAACCGAAAATAAGGGGAAATATTTGCTCCTACAATTACGGAGTCATGGATAGTAAACTAATTATGTGGGATACACCAACAGACGATATACCAAAAACGTGGGTAAGAGGACATTCTCTGCACGGTTCATATCTAGAATTGATAAAAATTGGGGAGGAGAAGCGGCAAAACTATTTGCAAACCATTCGTGGAACCTGTTAAACTTCTGATTCAGTATAATGGAGAGTAGGATATTGAAAACATGTTCTGCAATTTCAACGTTTATGGATTTCTGGTCAATTGAACTCAAATACTACTTAAAAGATGGATATCCACCGATGGGTATAGACAGTGATATGAGCCTTCGATTTACCTCAGTTTGATAAAATGGAATTCCGACTTCACTCAATACCCATTATGTATTGCATTGAAGGAGAACCAAAATATTTGTGATGAGATTATACATGATGTATATGTACCGAGTACAATTGAGATGCTCACTACAAAAAAAGGGGAAGATTATGAAGGTACATAAGTAGATGAGATTGACGTAATTAACAATCCATTACATGAACAAATTGAAGAAATCAAGTTTACTAGGACAAAGATACACTGATAAGTGTCCTGAAGAACTTGCGATGCGAGGAGAATTTTAATTCAAGGTGGAAAGATCATCTGCAACAAGATTTGTTCGCATATGTAGCAACTTTAATCCATATGTAGCTATGTATAATTTCTTTTAAGAGTGATACATGTATAATTTATAGGTAACTCTGCTTAATTCATGTATAACTGTGTATAAAGTTCATTATTATTGAATAATGAATGTATAATATATATTTAACTGCCTATAATTGGTGTATAAATGATACTAATATATACACATATATATATATATATATATATATATATATATATAGAAACATAAATACACGACGACATATCTGAAGTAGATTCATTTATGTATAAATGTGACTATTGTCCTTCTATGTTTTAAAAAATATATTTCGATAACTAAATGCATTTGCATGTATAATGTGTATTTAACTGTGTAGAGTTATTCTATAAATGATATTGTTGTATATACGACAAAGATTCATTATATTTGTTCATAAAAATTATATTTTTAAAGTATAAATTGCGTGTATTGAACACAAATTGATGGATACGATATCAACAGATATTCGCATCGAATGCAATTGTTCAGGGTGTTTTAAGTCTTTGAGCTTGAACACCTCAAGACTTTTTATAGTCAGAAAGTTCCGTTAGGCCGAGAAATATAAGACTCAAGCCATCTCATGAAACACAGTCCAAAAGGCCAAAGATTACATGCGGTTTGTGTGGACATCAAGGAAATAACCAAAAGACATGTTGAAATCCTCCGCTGAGAGGTTGATTGCGTTAAACTTAGTTCTTTTTTCTTCTATGTGGGATTAAAATTTTACAGTCTAAGGTGCCAAACAAATAACATTTGGATTGCAATTTAATGGTCGCCAATAATATTTTTTTCGAATACTTTCATCTGTGATGGTTCTCTTCTTTTTATGGTCAATATTGTATACATGTGAAATACAATTTTTATGCAGCATTATACACCTGTTATAAAGTATTATACACTTTTTACATACTTGAGACACAACAATTTTAAGGTAAAGTACTTTCTTTGTATTTTATAAAAAGAGTGCTCTCTTTTTGTTTCATTCTTAAAAACAATGAGCACTTTAGAATGCAAAATAAATTAGTGTTCTCTGTGATGATTTAAAACTGTGAACTGATTCATACACATGCTAAGCAACATTAATTATACTTTTTTTACATACTTGACACACAACAATTATACATGCAAAGGTACTTTCTTTTTATTTAATAAAAAGAGTGCTCTCTTTTCGTTTCAATCTTTAATAAATGAGCATTTTAGAATGCAAAAGAAAAACGTATTCTCTGTAATGATTTAAATCTGTGAACTTAACCATACACCTGCTATGCAGCATTACACACTTTTTACATACTTAGATACACAACGATTATACAGGTAGATTTGAAACAAGCCATAGGACAATAATGTACTTAAATCATCATCGCATAGCAGTCTTCCATATAATGTAGCTCATAGAAAAACAGTATTATGTATCGTATTCATGGTTGGGGAGCGGGTATTGCTCCGGATTTCGCCCATGAAGAGTGTTATGAGATTCGGAAAAAGAGGCAAGTTGAGCCTTAGATATATCGGGTCTTTTGAGATTCTTGAGAGGGTTGGAGAGGTGGCTTATAGACTTGCACTACCACCCAATCTAGCTGCATTTCATCCAGTATTCTATGTTTCTATGCTACGGAAGTATCACGATGATCCGTCTCATGTGTTGGATTTTAGCTCAGTCCAGTTGGACAAGGATTTATCTTATGTAGAGGAGCCGATGACCATTTTGGACAGGCAGGTTCGAAAGTTGAGGTCGAAAAACATTGTTTCAGTGAAGGTTCAGTGGAGGGGTCAGCCAGTCGAGGAGGCGACTTGGGAGATCGAACATGATATGCGTAGCCATTATCCTCATATTTTCACCGCTTCAGGTATGTCTCTATACTCGTTCGAGGACGAATGTTTATTTTAAGAGGAGGGGGATGTAACGACCCGACCGATCATTTTTAAGTATTTTAGCCTCGATCCTCTAAATTATGTTTCCTCCATGCTATATTGTGGTTATGTAACTTGTTGGGGTGGTTGGTTTTGATTTCGGGTGAGTTTCGGAGTGAAATGGGATACATAGTCCCTGCGTTGGAAGGTTAAGTCGTATGTCACGACCCCAATTTTTCTCCGTAGGATGTCGTGACGGCACCTAATCTCTAAGACTAGGTAAGCCTAACAATTATGAGGAATAACCGAATATAAAGCTGAAACTCAACCTCAACATCTGAAATAAATAAGAATTGCGATTCAAAATAGTTACAACTCCCAAAATCCGGTAGAAATAAGTCACAAGCTCCAAAGAGAAAAATACTAAACATCTATATACATCAGAGTCTAATGAGGAATGAGGAAAACATCATAATAAAGATAGAGGGGGACTCTGAGGTCTGCGGATGCTGAGAGATGTACCTTGAAGTCTCCACATATGGGCTATCTCACTGGTACCTGGTCTGGTAAGCAGTACCTGGTTCTGCATAAAAAGATATGCAGAAGTGTAGTATGAGTACACCACAACATTACCCAGTAAGTACCAATCCTAACATCGGTAGAGTAGTGATGAGGTCAGGTCAGCGCATTACTGAAAATAATAGGAAACAAGGTAGAAGATATAATAATATAATGAAATGACTAAGAAGTGAACAATGAGAATTTACAGAAAGATAACAACACGGGGTTCAAGAAGACAACTACAACACGTAAGGAAAAACAAGATTCTTACAAGTTAAGAAATAACAACAACAACAACACAGCAAATAGAGGTAAACAACAGGGGCGCTCCTGAGATACCGCCTCGTAGTCCCAAAAGTAAATACACAACAGGGGCACTTCCGAGGTACCGCCTCGTAGTCCCAAAAGTAAATGCACAACAGGGGCGCTCCCAAGGTACCGCCTCGTAGTCCCAAAAGTAAATATGCAATAGGGGCGCTCCCGAGGTACCGCCTCGTAGTCCCAAAAGTAAATATGCAACAGATTACCAATGGGACAATAAAATTACAGCAAGGAATCCTACCGTTAAAGACTGAATACAAAATCAAGGAAGTAGGTAATTCAACTAAGCATGTTGCACAAATTGCAAGTAAGAGATAAGATACGTAGACATGTGACATTAGGCTAAACATGACGACTACACGTGCTAGAGTAACTCAATTAAGGAAATAAAAGGAACTATATAGCAAAAACTAGATTTTCAACATTTAGCCTGAGTATGTACTCGTCACCTCGCGTACACGGCCTTCACATATTTTAATTTACCATAACAGTACTAAATCCTAAGGGGAATTTCCCCCCACAAAAGATTAGACAAGTCACTTACCTCAAACCTCGCTCAATCAATCAATAAGGAGACCTTTGCCTCGATTTTCCAACTTTGATCGGCTTGCATCTAGCCAAAATAATTACATACTATCAATATAACTATAAGAAACAAATTTAAATAATGAAACTACAACTTTAGCAAAGAATTAAAAAAATCGCCCCAAAATGTAGACCCGGGCCCATGTCTCGGAACCCAACCAAAATTATAAAAATCGAACACCCATTCGATATCGAGTCCAACCATACAAGAATTACTCAAATCCGAGCTCAAATCGTCTTTCAAATCCCCAAATTTTTGCCTAAGAAATCTTTCCAAAAAGTTTCCCAAATTTCCAACTAAAAACACTAATTAAATGAAGAAAACAACAATAGATTCGTGGTAATTAATCAAAAATGAGTCAAGAATCCTTGCCCAAATGTTTTCTCTGAAAATTCCTCAAATATTCGCCTCAATCCGAGCTCTATATCTCAAAATATGAAGAAAATGGCAAACCCTCGAATTTAAACCTTCTACACAGTAATTTCTTCTTTTGCAGACAGAAATTCCGCTTTTGCGTAAGGCACCTGCGGTGAAACCTCCGCATCTGCGGAGCTCACTTAAGCACCAAGACTTCGCACCTGCGCACCAAAATCCGCATCTGCGGAAGCGCTTCTGTGCCCACTCGTCCGCTTCTGCGGAAACCCTGACCACCTCAGCTTCCCTCACTCTCCGCTTCTGCGACCATCCTTCCGCAGGAGCGACTCCGCTTCTGCGACCTCCTCATCGTACCTGCGACCACTGGCCACCCTTTTTAGTCCCACTTCTGCGCTTGCCCTCTCGCTTCTGCGAGCTCGCACCTGCGATCAAACTTGCACAGGTGCGGTCGCACCAGAACTGGTGCACTTCAGCCATTCCTTAAGTTTCAAACTCGATCCTTTAACCATCTGAAATCACCCCGAGGCCCCCGGGGCCTTAACCAAGCACTCTTACAAGTCCTAAAACATCATACAAACAAAAATTAATCGAGCTTTCAAATCACATCAAACAATGCTGAAGACACGAATTGCACATCGATTCAAGCCTAATGAACTTTAGAACTTCTAACTTTTACATTCGACGCTGAAACCTAACAAATCAAGTTCGATTGACCTCAAATTTTGTATACAAGTCACAATTGACATTAAGGACCTATTCCAACTTTCGAAATCGAAATCCAACCCCGATATCAAAAAGTTCACTCCCGGTCAAACTTTCCAAGAATCATCCAATTTTCTAACTTTCGCCAATTAATGCCGAAATGATCTATGGACCTCCAAATCAACATCCGGACACGCTCCTAAGACCAAAATCACCATACGGAGCTATTAAAACCGTCAAAACTCCATTCCGGAGTCGTATTCACACAATTCTAACTACAGTCAACTCTTACGACTTAAACTTCTATTTTAGGAACTATGTGTCCCATTTCACTCCGAAAGCAAAAACCAAACCTCCCGGCAAGTCACGTAACTACAAAATGAAAATATAGGGATAAATAAATTGGGGTTAGGGGCTAATACTCTCAAAACGACCGGCCGGGTCATTACATCCTCACGCTCTTAAAACAAACGTTCGTCCTCGAACGAGTATAGAGACATACCAGAAGTGGTAAAAAGATGAGGATAACGGCTACGTATATCATGCTCGGTCACCCAAGTCGCCTCCTCGACCGTTTGACCCCTCCACTGAACCTTCACTGATGCGATGTTCTTTGACCTCAACCTTCGAACCTGCCTGTCCAAAATGGCCACCAGCTCCTCGACATAAGATAGATACACATAAGACAAATCGCCATGATTCTTCCAGAGCATGGAAATATGGAATACTGGATGAACTGCAGAGAGACCAGGTGGTAGTGCAAGTATGTAAGCCACCTCTCTAACCCTCTCAAGAATCTCAAAAGGCTCGATATACTTAGGGCTCAACTTGCCCTTCCTCCCGAACCTTATAACACCCTTCATGAGTGAAACTCGGAGCAAGACCAGCTCTCCAACCATGAATGCAACGTCGCAAACCTTCCGATCCGCATAACTCTTTTGTCTAGATTGGGTTGTACGAAGTCGATCCTGAATCAATTTGACCTTTTCCAAAGCATCCTGAACCAAATCTGTACGCAATAGCCTAGCCTCACCCGGCTCAAATCAATCTACTGGAGACCGGAACCGTCTACCATACAAAGCCTCATACGGGGCCATCTGAATGCTCGCCTGATAACTGTTGTTGTAGGAAAACTCCGCAAGTGTCAAGAATTGATCCTAAGAACCCCCAAAATCCATCACACGCGCACGAAGCATATACTCCAATATCAGAATAGTGCACTCGGACTGTCTGTCTGTCTGAGGGTAAAATGTTGTAGTCAACTCCACCCGAGTGCCCAACTCATGTTGTACGACTCTCCAGAACCACGATGTAAATTACGTACCCTGGTCAGAGATGATAGATACCGGCACGCCATGAAGCCTGACAATCACGCGAATGTAAACCTGAGCCAGCTACTCTGAAGAGTAAGTAGTAACCACAAGAATGAAATGATCTGACTTGGTCAATCTATCCACAATCACCCAAACTGCATCGAACTTCGTCTGAGTCCATGGGAGCCCAACAACGAAATTCATAGTGATCCGCTCCTATTTCCACTCCGGAATCTCTAGCTTCTGAAGCAATTCACCTGGCCACTGATGCTCATACTTCACCTGCTGACAATTTAGGCACCGAGCTACATACTCCACTATGTCTTTCTTCATCTGCCTCTACCAATAGTGCTGCCTCAAGTCCTGGTATATCCTCGCGGCACCTGGATGAATGAAGTACCGCGAACTGTGAGCCTCCTGGAGAATCAACTCACGCAAACCATCTACATTGGGCACACATATCCTGCCCTGCATTTCTAATACACCGTCATCTCCATTAGTGACTTCCTTGGCATCACCGTGCTGAACTGTGTCCTTAAGGACAAGCAGATAAAGGTCATCATACTGACGCTCTATGATACGATCATAAAGAGAAGATTGAGAAACCACACAAGCTAAAATCTTGCTCAGCTCAGAAACATCCAATATGACAAACTGGTTGGCCAAGGCCTGAACATCCAAGGCTAAATGCCTCTCTGCTACCGATAGATATGCCAAGCTGTCCAAACTCTCCGCCTTGTGACTCAAGGCATCGGCCACCATATTGGCCTTCCCGGGATGACATAGAATGGTGATATCATAATCTTTAAGCAGCTCCAACCATCTCTGCTGCCGCAAGTTAAGATCCTTCTATTTAAACAGATGTTGCAGACTCCGGTGATCGGTGTAGACCTCACAAGGGACACAATAAAAATAGTGTCGCCAGATCTTCAAGGCATGAACAATAGCCGCTAACTCGAGGTCATGGATAAGATAGTTCTTCTCATGCACCTTCAGTTGTCTAGACACGTAGGCAATCACCCTACTGTCATGCATCAACACCGTGCTGAGACCAATGCATGACGCATCACAATACACCGTATAGGACCCCGAACCAGTAGGCAACACTAACATTGGGCCTGTAGTCAAAGCAGTCATGAGCTTTTGAAAGCTCTCCTCACACTCCTCGGTCCACCTGAACGGAGCACCCTTCTGGGTCAATCTGGTCATAGGTGCTGCAATAGACGAGAAACCCTCTACAAATCGACGGTAATACCTCGCCAAGCCAAGAAAACTCTGGATCTCCATAGCTGAGAATGGTCTGGGCCAACTCTGCATTGCTTTGATCTTCTTCGGATCTACCTTGATCCCCTCACTCGATATTACATGACCCAAAAATGCCATTGAATCTAGCCAGAATTCACACTTCGAAAATTTGCATATAACTTCTTTTATTTCAAGGTCTGAAGCATAGTCCTCAAGTGTTGCTTATGATCCTCCCGGCTCCGGGAGTATACCAGAATGTCGTCAATAAACACAATGAAGAACGAGTCAAGATAGGGCTGAAATACATTGTTCATCAAGTGCATAAATGTTGATGGGGCATTGGTCAGCCCAAAAGACATCACAAGGAACTCGTAATGACCATACCGAGTCCTAAAAGCAGTCTTTGGGATATTTGGCTCTCGAATCTTCAACTGGTGATAGCCTGAATGCAAGTCGATCTTAGAGAATACTCTGACACCTTGAAGCTGATCAAATAGGTCATCAATACGTAGCAATAGATACATGTTCTTTACTGTAACCTTGTTCAATTGGCGATAATCAATACACATTCGCATAGAACCATCCTTCTTGTTTACAAATAAGACAGGAGCACCCCAAGGCGACACGTTGGGCCGAATGAAGCCCTTATCGAGCAACTCTTGCAATTGTTCCTTTAATTCTTTCAACTCTGCCGGGGCCATATGATAGGGTGGAATAGAAATGGGCTGAGTGTCCGGTAACAAATCAATGCCAAAGTTGATATCTCTGTCGGGCGGCATGCCCGGAAGATCCGCCGAAAATACGTTTGGATAATCCCTCACTACCGGAACTGACTCGATGATGGGAATGTCAGCACTAACATCCCTCACATATGCCAGATACGCATCGCATCCCTTCTCAACCATCCGCTGAGCCTTTAGAAATGAGACAACTATGCTAGGAACATAATCTAAGGTACCTCTCCACTCTAGCCGTGGTAAACCTGGAATAGCCAACGTCACCGTCTTGGCGTGACAATCAAGTATAGCATGATAGGGCGACAACCAGTCCATGCCCAAAATAATATCGAAATCTACCATAATGAGCAATAATAAATCGTCTCTGGTCTCAAAACCACTAAGAACAACCAAACACGACCGATACACACGGTCAATAACAATAGAATCTCCCATGGGTGTAGACACATAGACAAGAGAACTCAGAGAATCATGGGATACACCCAAATAAGATGACACATAGGAATAAGTGAAGCCTGGTTCAAATAAGACTAATGCATCTCTATGACAGACCAGAACAATACCTGTGATGATAGAGTCAGATGCAACTGCCTTCGTCCTAGTAGGAAGGGCATAATATCTGGCCTGGCCTCCCCCTCTAGGGTAATCTCTACCTGTCCGACCTCCACCTCGAGCTGGCTGTGCAGGTGGAGTAGTAGCTGGTGTTGTAACCATAGCCTGAGAACCCGGTGGAGCACGCGGTGCCTGAGTGGTCTGTGGAGATGCACCCCTCCTAAGTCTGGGACAATCCCTCACCATATGACGAGCGTCACAACACCCAAAACAAGCTCTTGGAGGACGTGGCTGCTGTGACTGGCTCGGGCCTGATCTGTTGGACTGACCGCTGAAAGTACCCCATACAGGAGGCACACTAGATAATGGCGGTGCATAATAGGGAGCCTGGGACCTAGAACTTATCGAAATACCACTGGCGGCTGGAAGTGCTGAATGAACATGGCGACCCACATAGCCCCTACCCTGATGAGTTGTAGCTGGGGTACGAGTACCACTATATGTGACAGACTCTCGAGACCTCTTGGCCTCTCTCTCCTCCCTCTCCCGAGTGAACATACCCTCCAATACGCGTGGCTAGTAAGAGAACTATTAGAAGCCATGCGGTGTGATAAGGTGGGCTAAAATGCGGAGTGCTATTTTGGAAAAAATAATTTTCTAAACTAAATGTAAAGGCCCCCGCAGTGATATAAGGAAAGACTATGATTTACCTTTATGATTTGGGACTACGAGGCGGTACCTCGGTAGTGACCCTTGTTGATCTTTCTCTATTTGCTGTATTTTCCTTGGTTATTTGTTTCCTTAACATGTAAATCCTTATTTTTCTTTCCGTGTTGTATTAAGTACTGCCTTGATTATGTATTGTTAACTTTCTGTAAATTTCTTATTGTTTCATTTCTATTATCATTATCATTATATTGTTATATCTTTCGTCTTGTTTCATATTATCTCCAGTAGGGCCTTGGCCTGACCTCGTCACTACTCTACCGGGGTTAGGCTTGGCACTTACTAGGTACCGCTGTGGTGTACTCATACTACACTTCTGTACATCTTTTTATGCAGATCAAGGTACTTCCTATCAGTCCCGGCATTAGCGAGCTGAGGTTGATTTGGAGACTTCAAGGTACACCTGCCCGCGTTTGTAGGCCTCAAAGTCCTCTTCTATCCCGTTTTTCCTTATGTCATTACACTATCTTAGACATTGATGTATAGGATTGTTCAAAAATGTTACTAGAGCTTGTGACTTATACTTTACCAGGTGTTGGGAGTTGTACATTTTGAGTTACAGATTTTATTTATGCAGTTGTTGAAAACTAGGTTACAGATTTTATTTATGCAGTTTTGAGATTTTAAGTTTTTATTTCTATTATTCCGCACGTTGTTAGGCTTACCTAGTCTTAGAGATTAGGTGCCGTCAACGACATCCTACGGAGGGAATTTGGGGGTCGTGACATAAATAAGCCTACATAGCTTCAATCACATAGACAAGATATATATTCTGATTTTTAAATAATTCTATCATTAAGCATTAAAAATGCAGATATAACACCGTACTTAGGATAATCTTAAAATAGCATCAATATGTTATTTAGAAAAAATCTAACTGCTCCACTTAGTTATTGATCCATACAAGAAAATATTCCTAAAAGAACAAGAAAAGTATAATTATTTCTCAAGCACTACCCAACACTAGTTCTTCATGATCTTCTATTTTATTCAATTGATTAATGTTCCCGTAACCTCCGACTCACGGACTGCATTATCTTCTTGTGAGAAAAGGCCTTTTTCGCCACCAAAAGCAAATAAGAGATTGCAAGAGCAAACAAGGGAGTGCAAGAAGGTAGGGAGAGAACTAGTTAGTATTTAACTAAAGTCAGAGATGGAGAACGAAAGAGAGAACGCAGAGAGAGAGAGAGAGAAACATAGACTGATACGAGACCTATTTTTGGATGGGTATGTATAATCAGTTTACAGAATCTCCCTATAATCCCTTAAATTAGGTAATTTAAAATCAAAATCCCTACAATTTTGCCTAAGTAATTAATTGGCTAAAAATAATAAAGAAAATGCGATTAGCGGTTAAAATGAATTACAAAAACAAAATGGGTTTATTAGAAGTTTATAAGTAATATGGGCTGCTAGTTAAGTTAAATCTTCTATCACTTAAATGGTGGTCCTAAAATTGGGTATGTGTGCACTTTCCCCAATTTTAACTCTATCCAACCGCGTAAACAAAAAATAACAGGCGGATGTATAATATATGTAAAATTCACATATAATGTATATATCTATTTATAATCAGAGAATAATTTATATATACCGATTAAAAAATATAAGCAATAAATTCGACCGGCTATTTGTATAAAGATTCCTATTTACTTAATCTCTAAAATCTTCTATCAAAACTGTGGCAGGTTTTCAAGGGTAAGTGACCATGAGGCCCACTCATGTGAAATTTCCTTTTTCTGGAATTGTTTCCAACAAAAAAAAAAAAAAAAAAAAACGCAATTAGTACTCGCTTTAACTGAATTTTTGGGTCAAAAAGTAGCAAGAGTTTTTTTATATATAAAATATATGCAACCCGGTTAAAATATACAACTTACATATAATTTGCATACAAAATTGTTATAGTATAGAATTCGGTAATAACATACAACTTATATACAACTTGCATACAATTATGTGTTATATGTATTTTGTATGTTAGCGGATCATTTCAACCTATCTTGTATAGTTCGGGGAGACGATTGAACAATCTATCTTGGAGACGATCCTTGAACTAGGAGATGTTTTGAGCCAATTCCTTGAAGTTGTTGCAATTCCAAATTATCTAGAAGATGCCCCTTTGTCTAGACAATTGCGGCCTAATGTCTGGGTAACTTCATCTGTATTCTTTTAGTGACTAATTTTTTGTCGAGAGAATATGTGACTAAGTTGAATTCCAGTTAATTTAAATACCGACTGACTTCTGCCGCAATATAGCAAAAGAATTCCCATAAATTATTATTTTCCGACCAAAGTTGGTCGGTAAGATTTTAATATTTCCCGAATTATTTTATTTTTTGACTGATTTTGATCGAAATAATTAAATTTTATTTTTTGGAGTTATTTATTTTTCGATTGTTGATGGTCAATTATAATATTTTATATTATAATTTTAAATTATATTACAGACCTCGCTCGTTTAAAATTGATAATATTAATTTTATTTAAATAAAAACAATACAGACCGATGTCGATCGGTATATTTAATTTTAATTGGGTCATGTGTCAGAAGTTGAAGACCAAACAGACGTTGACTAGATGACAGATATCGGTCGGATCCAACCGAAATAGATCGGTACCTCTTACCATCCAATGATTTAGCGTCCGCCGCGAATCATAGTGTATTCCGACGGAATTAGGGAAATTTCTATTAGTGAAAGATTGGATCCTAAAACATGGAATATTGGAGCTTAATCCCTTGGTTTGTATACAATTGGTAAAAATTGTCACGTAACGTAATTAAATGGGAATCTCCCTAATAGTGATAATTAAATTATGAGAAAAATTTATTTATACCTACTCGGGCCAAATATATATCACCCGGTAGCCACAAATGACCCCATACAAGTCATAGACTAAAAACAATAATAAGGGCTAGCAACGGAAAAACCCAAGCACCAGAAAAGTCTCCTGTTGATACAACATAAGCCTCCGGCTGATTCAACGTCAAAGCCAGCTAAAGAACCAAAGCAGCCTCCTGCTGAAACTACTCATAAGCCTCAAGTTGATTCAACATCAAACCTATCCGAAGCACCAGAGAAGCAGCCCAAGGAAGAGGAGCATGTTGATGCTGGAGCCACCACAGCTTCCATGGATCATGACGATGCATCTGTATAAGCAAATCTTTGTCGCCAAAAGTTATAAACATCATCAGTGTAGTCAATATTACTAAATTAGGATTCCCTAGGGAAAGAGAAGCCCGAGTTGGATGAGGCTCGTTAGAAACTTATTCTTGCGAATTCTTCCTTCCTTTAATTTATGTTGTTGAAAGCACGAATAACACAAGGGACTTTTACTAGTGGCTCCAGTCAGTCAGTGATTAGACTTGTAAAAAATTTAGATCTGCCCTTGTAACCTGAACTCTAACTCTTATATTTTGTATCATCATCAGCCGATACTACTCTATTCTTCTTGCTACATGAGTTTTACTTGCATCTAGATTGAAGCTGCCGATTTTGTGTTTGGCATACAAAAAGAAAAGGAGGTAAGGTAAAAGGCAGATAATCAACTAACGAAGATGAAGACAAGTAGTAAATAAGTAAACAAAACAAACAAGATTGATCTTTGTCCACATATACACGATAGCCTTTGTACATTTTACTTCTCTCGGTATCTTTTCTTTTTCTATAGTATTACTTTAATATTTTTGTGAGGTGGACCTATTGTTTTTGTTCATTACGGTTCTTTGATTTTTATTTTAATAGAAATGTCAACAGCTTCTTAATTATAAATTTGGTGGGGTAGATGAAGTGGAGGTTAGCATATGGAGTCTTGTGTGATAAGAGAGTGCCACCGATACTTAGAGGTAAGTTTTACAAAGCGGTGGTTAGACCGGCTATGATGTATGGGGTTGAGTATTGGCTTGTTAAGAACTCACATATCCAGAAGATGAAAGTAGCAGAAATGAGGATGTTGAGGTGGATGTGCGGACACACTAGGATGGATAAGATTAGGAATAAAGATATTTGAGAGAAGGTGTGCGCGGCTCCCATTGATGACAAGATGCGGGAAGCGAGGCTCAGATGGTTCGGACAAGTACAAAGGAGAAGTCCAGATGCTCCGGTAAGGATGTGTGAGAGGCTGGCTTTGGAGGACACGAGAAGAGGTAGAGGACGGCCTAAGAAGTATTGGGGAGAGGTGATCAGGCAGGACATGGCGAGACTTCAGATTTCTGAGGACATGGCTCTTGATAGGAAGTTGTGGAGGTCGAGTAATATGGTTAGAGGTTAGGAGGTAGTTGAGTCTCCCTTACTTCGTACCTTTGTGAGGCTAGTCTGGTAGGGTTTTTGTCGATGTCACCTAGTGGCATTGTTATGTCTTACTACTCCTTCGTTTACCATAGTGTCGGGTCTATGTACTGTCTATCGTGTTTGCTTTGCATCTACTTTTCATTTACATGATGTTATTTTTCCTATGGTTTCTATTTGTGATACTGATATTGCCTCTTTTCGTCTTCTTGAGCCGAGGGTTTTTCGAAAATAACATTTCTACTCCCTCGGGGTCGGGGTAAGGTCTGTTTACACACTACCCTCCCCAAACCCCACTAGTGCAATTTTACTGGGTTGTTGTTGTTGTTGTTGTTCTTAATTATAAATTTCTATACAAAATAGTCTATACACGTTGGATAGATAAGGTTAGGGTAAAAGAATAATATATACACTACTATACATCATACAAGAGTCTATACATGTTGGATAGATAAAAGTGCTCAGGATATAAAATATATACAAAATAGACTGTCACTATACAAAAATATACAAAATAGACTGTCACCGTATAATTTATATATAATAGATTGTCACTATACAAAATATATACAATAGACTGTCATTATACAATATATACCACTGTATCCTTGAGTTCTACGGAGACAGATAATCAAGTCTGGTTGATGAAGTATGGCTATGAGACTAGAGCGTGATTAACAGCCCAAAAGTATGGCTTAGTGATCAAGAGTGGGTTGCTCTAGTGGTGAGCACCCTCCACTTCCAACCAAGAGGTTGTGAGTTCGAGTCGCCCCAAGAGCAAGGTAGGGAGTTCTTGGAGGGAGGGAGCCGAGGGTCTATCGGAAACAGTCTTTCTACCCTAGGGTAGGGGTAAGATCTGCGTACACACTACCCTTCCCAGACCCTACTAATGGAATTATACTGGTTTGTTGTTGTTGTTGTTGTTGTTGTGACGACTATATATGTGAAATGTTGGTATTTGTTGTGATTGTTACTATACAAAATATATATATAATAGACTGTCATTATACAAAAAATATACTAAATAGAGTGTCACTATATAAAATATACTATCACTATACAAAACATATACTAAATAGACTGTCACTATATAATTTATATACAATAGACTGTCACTATACAAATAATATGCAAAATAGACTGTCATTATACAAAAAATATACTAAATAGACTGTCACTATACAAAATAGACTGTCACTATATAAAACATATACAAAATAGACTGTCACTATACAAAAAAATACAAAATAGACATTTCGGACTATTAAATATAATATGTTTGGGCCGGAGGAACATTTCGTGTCAATAGAAAAAAACATGTGCTGTTAAAATTTCGAGGGGCTATAGAGGGTCATTTTCTCTTAAATTTATTATTTTTCATATCCATGTAAAAATCTATTTTTCTTTTACGTGATAACATTTAAATCTTAGTAACATTTGGGCCAAATTCTAAAATATTAACCCAAATAGCAACTTAATCAAACGTTTAAACTAATATATATTATGCATAATTTATGTATAATATATGTACTATAATTTATATATACCAACTAAAAAAATAAACAATGATCCAAATGGCTATAGTGTAAAGATCCCTTATAAGAAATCGTACGGCCCAGGCCCTGTGTAATCAATCATACAGGCCCAGTCCCTTTTGATATATCCTTTTCAGTCACGTGAGAATTTTCATGTAATGAAACTATTTTAATGGCTATGGTAACCTCAAAATCTCCTAGAACCAGGTTTTTAAAAAGATTAAAAATCCATTCTTCTTCTGGTACTTTTATATTAAGAAACTAGTATACATGCTCGCGCTTCGCGCGGTATATGAAAAAAGTAAAATATAGTTTCATGTAATATTATAATTTTTATTTAAAAAATCAATCTGTACTAAGTGAACTTTTTCATGTGTTTCTACCACCATATGTGAAATTTATCAGTAGAATATGTAAAATTGAGTAAAAAAAAATAAAAAATTTAAAAAAAATTAAGGAGAAAAAAATATAATGTAAAGAACAGGTCAACAGGGATGTACACTTGAGATGCCTCCCTCCCGTTTGTTAATCTTCTTAGTATGAATTGTTGACACTTATGTTTCATATGATTGATATGTAATTTTCATTTCTCTAAAAAAAATTGTAAAAAGGAAAGGAAATATTAATGGGTAAAGAAGAAAAAGAAAAAGATCAATCAAATAAATTTTGTTCTCTAAGGCATTTTCATTTTCTATTCTTTCCATTCTTTTGTATATCTCCGGCCTATTTTCTCACTGTTCTAATCCCTGTAGGCGCCAATCCAAAATTCCCAACTCTGTCACAATTATGTTAAGAGTGCATTTGTGTGTGTGATTTTGTTTGCTCAATTTGATTGTTAGGTATAACTCTAAACTAAAAACATATCAAATCTCAATAATTTAGTATTTCTCTCAGCAAATATTGGGATTTAGGGCAAAACAACAAATTATTCACGAAATGAACAAATAACTGTATCTGAAGGAATAAAGACATAAATGAGTAACTGTATTAAAATGCGTGAAAAGGTGAAAAGATAAGAATGGAAAGGTCATATATGCTGCTCTAATAAACAGAAGCTCAAAGAATATGGCCAGTTAACAGTCATTTATTAGCGTATATTTTTCTTAGTCGCGACAAAAAGAGGTAATAGTAAGGAGTAAACTTGATGCTTAAAATATTATACTACTATTTTAGAAGCTCATAGATTGTTACTACGCTTATATTTGCAAACAAATATATAAATTAAAAAAGGATACAATCCTCTATTAGCCAATGAGTATAACTTCTCATGCCTTCCCCTCCTTGAATCGAACATATAAAGAGTTGTAAAAGTTAGACGTGACATATAGATAATACTTATCTCAAATATGTATACATTCTTAAATGTGTAAACACTTATCATAGGATGTAACTGTAAATGATCGCTTTGCTCATTATATTATGAAATTTAAAGATAGCTCCTCGTTGGCAAGCTATTCTAGATGAATTACCGACATATTGCATCGCTTGAAATTCATTATTATAAAAAAATTGTCAGAACATGAGATGAATCACCATTGTAGAACATTAAGAAAATAAAATAGATGACTACGTAACAACGTACACAATTATTCATAAACGAAAATCAATAGAGAATAAAAAGATAAATTCTTCAATGTAATTCTACTCTGACATATGATCATATAATATGTCTGACATATAATATAAATATCCCTCACACTTGGAATACAAAAAAAGTTCCAGAAGATCTAGCTAGTTACCATTAATCATATCATATGGATATATGCTCCAGAAGAAGAATTTAGTTAGATGAAGAAAAGGGAAAAATACTTGAAAGGTGATCTTGTAACAGAACCCATTGACCAATTAATTTCACTTGAGGAATCTAAAAAGGCAATTCCTGGTATGGTGAAATAAAAGGAGGCAGAAAAAGATGGGTAAATGATGGTGGGAAGTGAAGTTTAGAAGATGAAAGTTCATGTGAAATATGTTACAAAAGACATTCAAAGTGTAATTATTTAAATCCCGAAAAAGTTGTGACCGATTAAAAACGGTGGAAAAAGAAAGCGAGGCGTTTGAAAAGTTGTAACCAAAAGAATACATCTGTTCGATCAGTTCTTTTGAAACGCCAGAAAAGATATAGTGACTTAATAAAAGAATAAGAAAAATAAGGAGAAAAATCAAAAATCTAAGAAAAAAGATAAATGGTAATTCTAGCTTAATAGATGTACCTAATAGATGTGCCATGTCAGCATCTCTTGGCCCTCCTTTATAGATATATATAGATTCCGGCTGAGTTTCAATTAAGCAAATTAAGAACATGATCTATATTTGTAACTGAAGAAAGTTAAGTTTTTAATTATAAAATACATAATGGCAATAACACGGCTGTGCTGGACATGTTATGACATGACATGACATGACATGATAGGAGTGGGATGAGAATTGAGAAGTATTGTAACATATTATCCTTTACCTCGTAAGAAGATAAATAAACTTTTAATACCTGCACATCACTCGGTTAGGAAAATTATTAACCTCCCTATTATTGGTCAGTTGCTTGGCTCCAAATCTAGTTATGTACAAGTATTAAATTGTGCAAAATATTGGAGGTACAAGAAAAAATATTCTAATCAAATGATAGAGAAGAAAAGGATATAATTTTAAGACACTTCTGTTTAATAGGATGTAAATTTAAAAATTTAATGGTGCTTTAAAGTTGATATGCAACTTACACGAGAAAGAGTTGCAACATTTCAACATGCACGGTTTCTTCTATTATTGTTTATACATTAAAGGAAAACGCTTGTTGAATGTGACAGCTACTATCATCTTTAGTACTCTGCATGAAAATATTAGTACACACATATCAAACATACAGAATTGTTTGATATGTTAGGCTATTATTAATGGAATGGTATGACTTTTGACCAAATTTCTTCCCAATAATGCTGTGATTAGCAATTAATTCAGATAAGTTGAACCGGTTCAAAAGCAAAGAAAAGAAACAATAAAAGAGAGGGTTACACTAAATATAGGAAATTATCAAATATATTGTAGGTTGGTGCAACAATTATACCATACAAACTCATGTGAAATCTTAATGGTATTAAGGAAATTATAATATATTTGTTTATTGTTTATTTGAGACTGCGGAATGAAGGGGGACAATGTCATCATTTTTGTATCATTTTGGCTTTAACAAATATTTCACGAATATTTCATACTCAAAGAAAACAATTAAAGTTACTTTTTTTTTTAATAAATCACTACTTATTTGTATACATGTATTTCATTTGTAAGATTATTTCGGTTCAGATTTATTCCAGAGTCAGTTGATAACTATAATAGCACATACAATTTTAAATGAAAATGAATTTAAAACTTATGAGCTTAACATTAATCATGTTTGGTTAGTAGGATACTTGCGAATCCCACAACTCATACCCAAATCTCATTGTTTGACAGTGGATCTTGAGAAAGATCTCAACATATAGTTCGAAAAATAATTTACAAAAAATATATAAAAGCATCCTTCTCATAACTAATCAGCTCTATTTCATAAACAAGAGATCTCTATTTGCTTGGAATTGTCTAAATTGATATTAAAATTCTGCGGTCAATCAGTTCTTAATTTTAATCGAAGTTCAGCAGGGTAAGAGAACGTTACCTTGAAGTAATCACGAATATAGTTTAAAATAACAAGAACACAACTTTTGAATTATTTACTTACTCACATAATGACCAATATTTGAAATACTCAAATCAAATAGACCTTAAAACTATTAACAAATACTTACTATATTTTTTTTTATGAGAGAAAAGGAAATGAATCATATAAATAAATTAAAACTTGTCTTTTCTTGTTATATGCTGCGAAGATATAAAGGACTACAATTTGCACCTCAAGGATTGTTGTGGAATGAATAGGATTTTTCACCTAACCAAAGTGTCGAACCCTAGGTATATGGAAAACAATTAGGGCAGGGAGCACTTCTCCTTCTATTGCTTTATGGTGCGAATCCAGATTAGTCATGCCCCTGT
Organism: Nicotiana tabacum; assembly: GCF_000715075.1. NCBI lineage: Eukaryota > Viridiplantae > Streptophyta > Magnoliopsida > Solanales > Solanaceae > Nicotiana > Nicotiana tabacum. The sequence goes on along the minus strand of NC_134102.1, from coordinate 75,018,139 downwards.
ATACAGATACCGAATATTGGGTGGGAAACAAAAAAATAAAGGAGTACAATTTGTGCAGCTCACATTGGTCAAGGCATATGCTAATTATCCATGAATAAATTGTTACGCTCAAACAACAAAAGATCTTATGCATGTTAAAATCATGAGGGACTCATAATAAGAGTATTGGATCGTATTATTTATCATGATATCCACACTCATCCTCACAATCAGGCCCTCGACCGATGTCAAATATGCTGTGGCGTGCAGCCTGATCCCATAAATATGCAACATGCTACGGCGTGCAACCCGATCCCATAAATATCCTCACAAATCAGGCCCTCGGCCTCACTCAGTCATCAATCTCTCCAATCTCTCGGGCTCACAATGTCATGAAAAATAGCCCAAAAATGATGATATGATGTATAAATAAATAACAACAGAGACTGAGATATGATATGCAATGAAATGAATATGATTGAGTATGAATTTTTAATTTTAAACAAATAATTCACAGCAATATGACCTCTGGGGGTCCCAATAATACTGGCACATAGATTCAACATAATTTTTAATATGCTTTTCAACTCAATATCTTTAATTCATAAAATTGCATGAAAAATGACAAGATTATTTAACTACAAATTCCACAGAAATAATTGTGTCACAATTTCTATAGTGCACGGCCACACGCCCGTCACCTAGCATGTGCGTCACCTCCCAACAATTCACAAAATACATATATTCAGGGTTCATACCCTCAACTTTAAGATTAGAAGAGTTACTCACCTCGAACAAGCCAAATCCAATGACGAGCAAGCTAAACAATGCTCCAGAAATCCCATTATGCGCCTATCAACTCCCGCATGGTTCGAATCTACCAAAATTAATTTGATTCAGTCCACACAATTTATAGAAATTAATTCCATATCAAAATACTAATATTTTCCAAAAAATTCGAAATTGCACCCCAAAAATTATCCGTGGGGCCCATATCTCAAAATCCAACGAAACTCACAAAATACGACAACCCATCCAATTACAAGTTCAACCATATTAATTTTACTCAAATTCGACTCCAAATCGGTATTCAAACTTGAAAAATTTATTTTGTGACATTGTAGAAATTTCCTTCTATTTCTCTTGAAGATTCAATAATCATACACCAAAAATGAAGATTAATTCATGGAATATAATCACAAGGGAGTTAAAAACACTTACCTCAAGTTGTGTGAAAAATTTTCTCTCCAAAATCACCCAACCCGAGCTCCAAAATCCGAAAATGGGTGAAAATGTTGAACCCTCGAATTTAAGGTTCTGCCCCAGCGATTTCCGCATCTGCGGACAAGATTTGAACACCTGTGCATCCGCTTGTGCGAGCAAAACGTCGCATTTGCGGACTCCACTCGCCTGTTCAGTTTCCGCTTCTGCGCCCATCCGTCCGCATCTGCGCTGACGCAGGTGCGGAATTTTCCCTCGCACCTGCGACCAATGCCACACAGCCCTCTGCCCGCATCTGGGCTCCTTCTCACGCAAGTGCGATTCCGCACCTGCGAAGCATCTTCCGCACCTGCGCACCTCGCTTCAGCGCACCCCTGCTCGCACTTGCGAGCTCGCACCTGCGACTACTTTTCCGCAGGTGCAATTACACCAGAAGCCTTTAGTTCTAGGAGTCTTCCAAATTCAAAAATCAATCTGTTAACCATCCGAAACTCACCCGAGGCCTTCATCTCCCCGTTCAAGCATACCAACAAGTTCCATAACATAACACGGACCTACTAGAGGCCTCAAATCATACCTAACAACCTCAAAACATACGAACTACACACGGATTAAAGCCTAATAAATTTCCAAATTTTTGAATTCTACAAACGACGCCGAAACCTATCAAATCACGTCCGATTGACCTCAAATTTTGCACACAAGTCACATTTCTCATTACAGACCTATTCAAATTTTCAGAATCGGATTCCGACCCCGATATCAAAAAGCAAACCCCGGTCAAACTTCCCAAAAATTCAACTTTCGGCAATTCAAGCCAAATTTCACTACCGACCTCCAAATAATTTTCCGGACACGCTCCTAAGTCCAAAATCACCATACGGAGCTATTGCAATTATCAAAATTCGAATCCGAGGTCGTTTACACATAAGTCCGCATCCGGTAACTATTTTAACTTAAGCTTTAAACCTTGGAACTAAATGTTCCAATTCCTTCAAAAACCTCACTGGACCCGAACCAATTATCCCGGCAATTCACACAACAACTGTAAAGTACAATTTGAGAAGTAAATGAGGAAACGAGGGTTGTAATACTCAAAATAATAGATCGGGTCATTATATGCTCCCCCACTTAAACATACATTCGTCCTCGAACATGCCAAGAGTTGTTTCCAAGCCATCAAATCACTGTTCCATCTTACCACACACGTACCCGGGGATGAACCCACGTCACCCTATCCCATATAGGCTTGACTACACAATGCAACTGAAAATTATTAATTTAACCTTAGCCCATAAACCTTGGAGTTTAATTTCCAACCTTTAAAATTTCTTTCAAGACACAAATCTTACATTTACACACCGTATAAGTCCGAACAAGTTGCATCGAGATATAACTATAACCACAGATATAATCAACCAACATATTACACAACTCGCATGCTCGTAGCACCATTCCTAATCGCGTGACTACTCCAAAACCAACCGCATACTAGTATTAAACCCATATCAAACCAAACCTCATCCCAAAACTTTTGTACACTGTTGATAATAAAAGAAACATGCGAAATTTTATGACCACTTACCATATCAACAAGGCACGGAGCCCTCTCGCCCCAACCAGAACCATAATCCCTTTCTGAGCCGACTTTCAATATTATACTCCCGAATATACCATAATCAAACCTGATAATACCCATCTAGGTCCAATGACCTTATATTACTAAACACAATTGTTCCATAGACATGCCTAACCAATATAACTCAGAGCCACAACTAGTGCCATCCGTGCACCAATACGCAATAATTCAAATGTACGCAATCATGGAAAATGACTCAAATGAGAGAACTGCCTCGCCAGATTAACAAGTACCTCCACAACGAAACACTGAAAATTTATCATACACCATAGAACCATCACCCGATTCTAACACGAGGTTCATGTTATATACTCCGAGCCACCTTGCTCCAAATTAATAACGACGGAGTGGCAAATGACAAAAATACCACACAAAACCTGAAAGGACATAACCATTACGCTATCGATCATGCAATACACCAAATACTCATCACACTCAAATTCCGCTATAAAGCTCAAATAGAACCACACCATCTGTGCACATAACCAATGAATCACAACTCCTCGTAGCATAAAGGAGTAACTCACAGATCATTTGAGAACACGAATAAGTTCAACATCAACCGAATGACACATCCCTCAATAATAGCAGTATGGAGCCAACTATTCCGGCTCGGTATAGAATACACATCTTAATTGGGCCTACCCATGGACCCCCAAATCAACTCGGGTTACCCACAAATAGATAAAAATCCCTCCGAAAATCCATAATGACTGAATCATAACACATTTCATCATCTGGCTAGCTCCGGCCATAACTTCACAGTCCACAACCATGAAACTATCTGCTCCTGGGAACTCCAAATCTCCAAATCCATAGAACACACGAATCACTATATTTGATTCCATCTCCACCGCCCGAATGCCTAACACCTCTCTCATACACGATCATCCCACGAGAAATACGTTAAAAGTTCTTCCGTACCACTTGACAAAATTTGAATATCAGCAGTCTATCAACCATGTGAGTACCGCAATACTAATTTATACATCTGTAAGTCAAAATACATTGCGCCTTCTGAAGTCCGCCCCTTTCTCATACAACACCAAGTAGTAATAGTATTCATCTAGTTATTTGAAATCGTCCATGTTGTCCAACATTCATTACCTTCTCTTCAAGACTGTACTGCCACCCTGTACATGAAAATCTAGCTTTCGTACAACACATAACATCTATCTTGCCATCATGTGAAAAGCACAAGAATCTTATTATTAACTTTGAGTCACCAATAATTTACATACCATTTTAGTTAGAAACCGTTCTCTTACTTCTTTCCAGGGGGAAATCACAATACACAACATGTTCTCCACACCGGTAGAAACCATCAATAATACTTTGGAATCCATTTGCATATAATCAAGCCCTTAAAACTAAATTCCTCTAACTCGACCAAGCCACGCAAGTCTCCAAGTCCAGGTGTATTGCCACAAAGAACTTGTAGAAAACCCCCACATCATATGCACCCAAAGAACCGATCTTATCCATTACCATACTGATCCAACCTACTACCCAGTTGTCCTATTTTCTCCGAGTCCCTTCCGAATTTGTCTTCAGATTGATACTTCTTCTTGCTAAAATACCATGATCTTTAACCACAACTTACCCTACAAACCTTAGCATAGAACCACAATGCCCTACGACCCATAAGCAACTGTATTCTTCTTAAGCACCTTCAAAACTACCACAACTATAACACTCACTCTGAGAATACATTATGTGAATTTGAAATTGTTCTTCTTACCTTCCTCATACAAAAATGTAGAATCCATAGTCATATAGAATTTCCATAAGTCCAGGCACCATCAAACGCAAATCTTGGATTTTATCCATACACAAGTCCGGAAACATTCTCAATTGCTATATATAATTCTCAAACACACTAGAATTTTCTCGTGAGTCACCCACTTTGCTCAAATCTAATTGCACCGCCCAAATGGGCCAAAAGACACGTGCCCCATTATCACAACAACACTCAAAGAAGTAACTCTACTTTAACACCATATATCAAATTCCTACTCCGTGCGCACTACATCATTCACCAATAACAACTCACTCATCCCGCGAATTTCATTTACTCATACGTGCAATATAATCCTTAACCAGGAATTTCCTTATTCGAGTCATCCTCGATCTTAACTTCTGCTAGTCATAGCTAACCCACAAGTATGCCTCAGACCAAAACTAAAATTTAATATATAACCATGAAATTAAGCCGTCTACAGCATACTCCCCCACTTGGCTCAAAGCCATAAATCATTTCATTCAATAAATCACAACACCCATACCGTATTACTGCCATGATACTATAGTGAGTTCCACAAAAATATTTCTCAAGCTCATGCAACACCAACCATAAAATACTTCAATCAGCCGCTAAGCATGCGTTTATTTCTCTTGACAGTCAATTCAACTTTCTCAACCAGATTCAAATTCAAATCTCAACACATACCCTCTGTTGGTAGAAAAGAAACTCTCCACTCAACATTATAAGGAACACACCTATGTAGATTACTCTGCAAGAGATAACCCACCTGCTCAGTCTCAAATTGGCATCTTGTTATACCCTTTCGCAACCTCAATTACTATGCAATCACTTAATCTTTCTGAGTCCAAACTCATTAACAAGACATGAGAATTTAATTTGTCCCACAATTTAACAACGTGAAAGATCCTTCAAAACATTCATTACCCGAGACTGTTCGTCACATCAAATCAAAAATCAAGCACCCAATGGACTTTTCCTTTACATTTCAAGGAAACACTTTTCGTTATATTTCAATCGTCTTAACACATCCCGCGGTTACATCATACCCATCACACCGCTTTCCACCGCTCATCGAGCTACAAATTCCACTGTAGGGTTATTACCGGACATATAAGTCCAATTATACGAGTTACAACTGAAGCTACCGAGCTTAAGCTACGGTCTAAACCTGGCCTCAAGTCCTCCAGACTTTCCCATCACCAGAACACAAAATACACATCTCCAACATCGTTCATGGAATCACAAGCCGGCGATGCACAATTGATGTTGAGCGCTCATGTGTGCATACAAATACGTGGAAGGAATTCAAAGAGTTTATGTCTCAAGCTGAATCAATCTCGCACGATAAGGAAAGAAAGATGGGAAATATATATCCTAAATGCCCTGTAGCCTCTCGAAGATAAGTATGGACGTCATCATACCGATACGCAAGATTTTACTAGACACTTGCTCATGACTTGTAGAACCTATGAACCTAGAACTCTGATACCACCTTGTCACGACCCAAAATCTAACTAGTCGTGATGGCACCTAACCCATCCCGTTAGGTAATCCAATTACCAACTGACTAATTTTAATGATAATTATTAAGGCAATTTAAGTGAATAAAGATCCTGATCTTATACAATCCCCAAGAACTAGTAGTACAAATTATGAGCTTCTAAGAATAGAGTATACAAAGCGAAAATGAAATAAATACATAGTCTGTTTGAATAATACATAAACAGAGCTTTTATAAATCAAAGGCTACCCTGAACAAAAGGCAGCTACAACAGGAACGCAGGTACATCTTCAAGTCCCGCAACCATCGAGCACAGCAACAACAACAGCCAACATCTGGACGCAATGTGCAGAAGTGTAGTATCAGTACAACCAACCCCATATACTGAGTAAGTAACAAACCTAGCCGTAGGTTGAAAGTAGTGACGAGCTTCCACCAAGGTCGGGTACAAAATCAATAGTCCACAATAATCCATAACAACATAAAGCAAATAATACCCGAAGTAACTGAGGGACAAAATACTCAGCCAAATAATGATTTCAAAAATAGTAGTTCTTTCTTTCAAATACATCAGTGAAACCCAAATCGTTTTTCGAAGTTGCCAATAATATGAATAGTTTGAGACAATAAAATTCTCCAAAATCTTTTCAATAATAAATAATATGTTTCATTTTCCTTTCGGGTAACCCGTGTAAAACAAATGCATCACTATGCCCATCTGTCAAAATGTGTGAGAAATCATGAATGATGTGATATTGTACACAGCATGAGAAAAAATACATCTCTATGTCTATATGTCATGTGTGCATGCCAATGCGATGCAACTCAGAGATAAAATCATAAATAGCCCCTCGGGCAAAACATCACTCATATACAGCCCCTCGGGAAAACCTCACAGTCACTCGTGCCACTCGAGCATACCTCACAATCACTCTTGCCACTCGGGCATACCTCACAATCACTCATGCCTCCCAGTCACTCATCACTCGGCACTAGGCACTCGCACTCAGTAGGTACCTGTGCTCACTGGGGGTGTATACAGACTCCGGAGGGGCTCCTTCAACCCAAGCGCTATAATCTGCATGGACAGCTCACGTGCTGCACGGACAACTCACATGCTATAATAATAAAATATGATATAGGTGGGTAGCCCCGATCCACACTCATCCTCACAATCAGGCCCTCGGCCTATATTAAACATGCTGCGGTGTGCAACCCGATCCCATAAATATGCAACATACTGCGGCGTGCAGCCCTATCCCATAAATAGTCTCACAAATCAGGCCATCGGCCTTACTCAGTCATCAGTCTCTCCAGTCTCTCTGGCTCACAATATCATGAAAAATAGCCCAAAAATAATGATATGATGTATCAATAAATAACAACAGAGACTGATATATGATATGCAATGAAATGAATATGACTGAGTATGAATTTTTAATTTAAAACAAATCATTCACAGTAATATGACCTCTGGGGGTCCCAATAATACTGGCACATAATCTTAACATGATTTTTAATATGCTTTTCAGCTCAATATCTTTAACTCATAAAACTGCATGGAAAATGCCAAGATTATTTAACTACAAATTCCACAAAAATAATTATGTCACAATTTCTATAGTGCAAGCCCACACGCCCATCACCTAGCATGTGCGTCACCTCTCAACAATTCACAAAATACATATATTCAGGGTTCATACCCTCAACTCCAAGATTAGAAGAGTTACTTACCTCGAACAAACCAAATCCAATGCCGAGCAAGCTAAACAATGCTCCAAAATCCCATTATGCGCCTATCAACTCCCGAATGGTTCGAATCTACCACAATTAATTTGATTCTGTCCACACAATTTATAGGAATTAATTCCATATCAAAATACTAATATTTTTCAAAAAATCCGAAATTGCGCCCCAAATATCACCCGTGGGGCCCACATCTCAAAATCCAATGAAACTCACAAAATACGACAACCCATCCAATTACAAGTTCAACCATACTAATTTTACTCAAATCCGACTCCAAATCGGTATTCAAACTTGAAAAAATCATTTTGTGACATTATATAAATTTCCTTCTATTTCTCTTGAAGATTCAATAATCTTACACTAAAAATGAAGATTAATTCATGGAATATAATTACAAGGGAGTTAAGAACACTTACCCCAAGTTGTGTGAAAATATTTCTCTCCAAAATCACCCAACCCGAGCTCCAAAATCCCAAAATTAGTGAAAATGTTGAACCCTCGAATGTAAGGTTCTGCCCCAGCGATTTCCGCATCTGCGGACAAGATTTGCGCACCTGCGCATCCGCTTGTGCGAGCAAAATGTCGCATTTGCGGACTCCACTCGCATGCCCAGTTTTCGCTTCTGCGCCCATCCGTCTGCATTTGCGCTCACACAGGTGCGAAATTTTCCCTCGCACCTGCGACCAATGCCTCACAACCCTCTGCCCGCATCTGCGCTCCTTCTCACGCAGGTGCGATGCCGCACCTGCGAAGCATCTTCCGCACCTCGCTTCAGCGTACCTCTACTCGCACTTGCGACTACTTTTCCGCATGTGCGATTACACCAGAAGGCTTCAGTTCCAGCAGTCTTCCAAATTCAAAAATCAA